>NC_071345.1:17959375-18271250 GCF_027744825.2 Synchiropus splendidus | reverse complement strand
GCAACCTCTGCAGAATTTACATGACAAGATAGCCGTACTGCCAACCTGTGAAGTATATCTGCCAAACACTGTGCAGATGAATTGCGTCATTTCAATCCGACAAGACGTTTTGCAGAGATTCATCATTCATTGGGAGAGACTTGCGTATCAGCACAGATACCACTATCAGTCAGCGGTTGAAGATTCTATTCAAGAGACACGGCGGGGTGGAGGCTAATATTGTCATAAGATGCTCTGTGTCACTCCAGAAATACACGCACACTGGGAGACTCGGCAGTCTGCTCCTCAAACATTTGCTCTCCTCCAACAATCCTCAGAGGAGCCAGTGCTACAAACTGGCACCTGTGGATGCACTCCAAATATCAGACTGTTCATCATGCATTGTCACAGACCCTCGCAGCCTCAGCGTCCCCTGACTATAGCCCACCTCAGTCCTGCTATCTTCCTCAAGTCCACAGTATCCATCGGCAGCAACAAGGCTGTCTTGGTCATTCCGAAATGAAAGACCCATGTTGCGGCGGCCCAGATGCCACACCCTGACAATGCTGGCTGCGATGGCTCATCAGGACGGATGGACACGCAGACAGACCGACAGCAGCCATGTGATTTTAGAGTAATTTTGGAAAGCATATTGTCTAATTTCGCCATCTGTCTGGGAGGGAGAGATGGCAGCATGGAGCTCATTTGCCGTCTGCTTGCTTTATTGCGGCTGTACAGAACAAGTTTTTGGAGCGCCACGTCTGCTCACATGTGCCGCCCGTTGCAGCTGAGAGGCACAACAATGCAGGCGTTCCATCACCGCTACTCACTGGGTGACACGTGACGGTTTAGACTCAAGCATGATTACGTTGAGGCAAACAAATCCTCAAGTCTTACTCTCCATGGCAGTTCCTCGCCGTCTCTCACACCACCAGGCCAACAGGAATCAGGTCCAGTTTGAAACGGACAGATATATAGACACGCTCACACATGGCCGTCACACATTGCGGATCACGTCTGGTTCAGCTGCTCCTTGGCTCTGACATTAATACAGAGCAGATTGGTGGAGATCTGCAGCCCTTGTTGTTTGATCTTTCCTCCTCTTGCCACATTTCCTGGCACAGCAGCTCTGCCACACCGCGTGGCGCAGGCAGGACTGGCATGGCCTCAACGTGCCTGCCAGGTTTGTTCTCTGTCTTCTTCCCCATCCAACTTATTCCCTTATGCCTGCTCCATGGATTCAGCTCTGCAAATTACAAGAGCTCCCCTACCCCCAGCAACAGCCGGGATTCAAGGGACCTTCAATCCACCGGTTTGTCTTCTTCAGAGAGGATTGACTCGGCATGTAATGTGTCACGTTGATGCTGTTTTTGACACCATAATCATCCTCTGCATTGATTCCGCTGTCATGCTTTTCTAGTTCATCACATTTAATACTTTACCACAGCATGCAGCAGCAAACAAGCACTCAACATTACACCAAAATGTGGTAAAAAGTCACCGGGACACAGCATTTGAAATGCTTGTTTCCAAAGGAGCCCCTTTTCTGACCCTTGCTGACGATAAATGATGATGAGCAGAGAGAGTTTGTTTGTCAGAGAGTAGCCCGACTAAGGTGCACATGCAGCAGTGAGATAATCAAATTACTAAGTGACGTCACATCCATGTTGAGAGGTGGCGCCATGAGCTCTTCAGTCCTTGCGATTCAACTGTCAATGGAGTAAGAACTAGCAACAGAGAGGTAAAAGCGACACGTTTTCAGGTAGCTTTATATAACTCGGTGAACGACTGCACTGAATGGTCTACTAGCTTAACTAAACCAGGGCATCGGTGAGATGGTGACCATCCTGGAGCAGTCATCACTGTCAAGACGGTGGAGGAGCACTTCCTTCAACAGGATTAAACTTGCAGGTTTTCTTTCGAAGACAATGTGGTCAGGACTTTTTTTTTGTTTCCTTTGGCTTTCCAGAATGGCCAAATGTATGTGCAATAAATACTACCTCACCGTGGAGCTAATGAGCTAATGTTGTCTTCCTGAGGTGTTGATACTTCAGTGTTTACTTTCGTGCTGCAACAGAAGCTCAGGCTGGCGAAGATCACCCAGCCCAATCATAGTCGAGCAAAACGGTTATATGCAAGCTACATTGAGTTTGTGGTTGGTGCATTAATGACCTTAACAGACATTAATGGCCCGTCTACACACAATGAGTCGTGGATTAGTACTTTTCTGCATCACCAACAGTGAATCTACCACAACTGACAGACATATTCTCTACATTCTCTACATTCATTAGCAGCATGAAAAGAAAACCTTCAGTAAAGATGGATCTGCACCCAGTCTCAGACCCTAACCACCGAACGGCTCCCTCACGTTCGACAGCTTGTCATGACTGTGGTTGGTCCTGTGATCAGTCACTCACTAAACAATCATGCTTGAGGTCAACAGAACCACACTACACACCCTGAATGACACCTGATTCAGTGATAGCTTCCATCTCAGTGAATGCACAACAGCAATCACTGGAGAGACTTCAGTCACGTTACCACTACCTGCATAAAACTGGCTATAACTTGCTTCAGTCCTGTTTTTTATAATTGATTTAAGACTCTCTTACACTGTGTCAACCTTAAATAAAGGGGTCGTCATTATAGGGCTTTACCAAAGTACCAATTTGAAGGTAAAAAAAAGCTCCAATTAGCTGAATAAACACAAACGCGTCCATTAGTGGGATGAAAGTGGAGCTGCAGATGGCTGGACGCTCTGATTCTGGACCGAGCCATCAGAATGGTCGCCAGACAGCGTGTGTGAAGATGAAGTTACACTGTCAGACTGTTTCAGAAGAAGCTAATGGTATGTTTGCAGTCGAACGACTCGGCACCCCCCACTGCTCCTCCCCGGCTTTGATTGGTCTCATGCTCTGTCACTTGAGAGAAACTGGGTCCCCTCTCCGTGCCCCGCTCAAGCAATTACATGTTCTTTTTTTTAACAGTAGTGGATGGAAGGGGGAGGCATCATGTTGGAAAAAAAAAAAAAAAAGTCAGTTTGGTGCTGAACTCTTCAGTTCCGGTCATGCTCTGTTCCGACGCAAATTAAAACCTCCCGGGTAGCCGATGTAAATACGCTGCCGTTGTGCTGCGCTTTAATGAGCCATGATATGAAAGACATCGACGGAAAATAACTGGCCACTTAAAGCTGGGCTGACAGGTGACAGGTGGTGACGGGCTCGGTGGAGAGGGGTGTGTATGAGCGCCGGGTGTTTCCGGATGATGGGGGCAAACTAGCTCTGGCATTCTGGAATAATCTGGAACTGTGAGCTGCGAGTCAGCGGAGAGAAACCAGCTTTTTAGCCTCCGGCTTTTTAAAGAATTCTGGCGGTGGAGAAAAGGGAGGGGGCATTTGTGTGAGTGTGTGTTTGCTCATTTTTTAAGGGGGGTGTTGTTAGGTGAGAAGTGAAAGAAGACAGTGTCTGCTGCCTTCAGACACAGCTCATTGTCACCAACTAAAAAAAATGTACATAATTTGCTTTTTGCGCGCACACACACCCATGCACACACACACTTTAATAACCTGTCTTCTAAAAACCTTACATGGATTACCTATCAGTAAATCTGCTCCGTATGCAGAATGTGATGGTAAAAATGGAAATGAGCAACCGTTCAAGATGGCGGCCAACATCACCGACACACACACACACACACACAGGAAAAGAAGCACATCTGCACAAACCGATTAATCGGGAACATTCAGAGGAGTCTCAAGTCATTTACATTATCACAGAATCCATAATCAAGATTCACTGCCAAGGCTGAAGTCTGCGGCCAGTTCACTGAGTGCTGATGGGAAAATTTGAATTTCAGCCAGGATGCACGCGCTCGCAGGCGGTCATTTTCACAATCTCGGGGATAAAAATACGACTTATCCAGGAAGCAAATTATTAACATGGAAGGCTGCGGCCAAGCTTGCAAATGTATCATCAGATGTGCGCCTTTATAAACAACACGTTGTTTGGACACACATCTGTAATTGCACAAATCCCCGCCTGCATTACATGCTGTCATTAATGAGATGTTTATTGTAAAGATTACAGGTTTATTCATGCAAACAGGTGACTCACATACAACTTAAATAGATGAACAGTAATTCCAAAAAGGCCACAGTTAGCTTGATGCCATTGCAGGTCACATGAGGTGCTTTCAACTCAGTGCAGAGCACCAGGGAGGAGAGACTAGAAAGCTGGTTAGTGAATATGATACCAAGAAGATTTACTGTAGGACATCGGGATCTGAGGGTCAACATTAGAAAGCTGTAAACAAAATGTCATCTAAAACCACCTGAGTGAGACTTTCAAAGGGCTTCTTTTGTGAGCCGCTCGAGGGCCTGAGGTGCTCAGTCAGCATGAAAAATGAATGATGAAAGAATGTCTGGACGTGTGCTGTGACTGGAAAATTTTAACTAATTTAAGTTTGAATGCAAGTACAACTAGCTCTTGTACTCCGTCCTCGCAATTTGTCAACCAAAAACTGACTAAATGACCGAAACTGACCGAAAACTACCTGGAATATTTTAAAAGTTTAAAATCTCAGTTTCCAGGGTAGGAAAGCGATTGGACCACCTCGCACTCAAGTGCACTTTCCCTGCATCAGTATCTGAATCCAGCCGGCCTGGCCTGTTTTTCTATCTCCCTCCCTCACCTCCCCAACTTAGCGTGACCTTGTGGTGCTGAATGCGACTGTAAAATTGATTCAGCTCCTGCAATAAAAGAGCGTGCACATTATCAGCATCTAATTATAATTAATACAGGCGGCAGCGGCCGGTTCATTATTTACGATAGCAGGGCGCTCGGTAAGCAAACAATAATAATCTGCTTCATGTTTTTTATTGATATTGTGATGAATGGCTCACTTTCTCCGGTGACGGTGACGACACGTCTCAGCGGCCGATCATAGCAGTGCTGCTTATTTCCACTCCTGGCCATCCTCTTTGTGTGTTCATGCAACCCTTTGTCTGTGATATCAAAGATCTCTGCCTCAGAGGAGCTGGGTCGGCTGTTCCAGTGCAGGAGGCAACGTGGGCTATTTAGCAGCTGTTAGCAGGAGATTTGCTAAGAATGTGGCGTACGTGATAAATATATATGATATCAATAAGTCAGAATTTCTGGTTAAAATATATCTTTACATGAGTCGCATATCTTCTTCCTGTCGGTGCCAGGACACATCATGTTAGTTAATTAAGATTAGACACAAGTGTTGGGCTCTGAATACCTGAGAAAGATTCAGCAAAGGCTGCCTTCAAGGAGCGAAGCAAACCCCTTGCTGTGTGTCTGGTAGAGATTTCACTGGGTTCATTCGTTCATTGGGGACGCATGGCATCACTGAATCCCACAAATCTGATTCACAAGTCAGAACATATGAAGTCAGGAATGTTTTTGGCAGAAACAGGACGAAGCGACAGAAGGAATCTATTATGATGATAGCGGCAATGACTTGGCTTAAACTGTGCGTGATACCAAGAACACCGGTTACACGTAAAAACACCTCGCCATGAAACACATGCTGTCCTCACACTGGGAAAAGGACCGCAGAGACAGGAGAAGCTCGATAGAGATGTGACACTACTTCATTTCCAGAGTGATTGTGGATCATAACTGAATGACTCTCAGCCAAACGTGTGGAATCATGGGCTGTCAACCCTTGTATCTGGCTAACTCTTTATAATTAGGTAGCTTATGCCATTACCCTGGTTTGCAGAGTGAGGAAAAAAATGCTTATTTGTTTCTATCTTTCTTATTAATTCTCCTCACAAATCCTTGATTATTTTCCAATCCTTCCCTCTGATATCGCTGGCTGTGTTTGTCAGCTGCGCTCCCTCCTCCACTGAGCAGCCTGCCTTCCTTCTCAATCGCCTGTTTTGTTTCCCATTTTAATGAACAGTTGGATTCTTTTATTTCTCTACAAGTGCTGGATTTGCCTTATCAACCCCCCCGTCCCTTTGAGGGTTGCCAATTGGTTTTATCCACGGATGTATCATTTCTTAGGCTTCCTCTTTTTTTCTCCACAAAGAGAAAGAACCGCTCCGTCAACAAGCCTCTCCGGAGCCAGAGATTAAAAACCTCAACATCACCTACCTTCCAGCGCTACTCCCAACTGGTTTGTGTAAAACTCAATTAAACTTGTCCCCACTGAATTTCACATTACAGTACATTAAAAGGAAATTCTTCAAGCGTGATGACAAAGCTTAAATCTAGCTTCAGAGCCGCTATTTAGGAGCGCTTCTGAATGTTTGAGTCTTTGGGGTTTTAGCTCCGTGCCGATGCCGAAAACACAAAGACAAAGAAACCGTTTCTTTTGACTTCAGGAGGAAAACAAACTTTCTGATTATTTATTTACAGACACCCTGAAAGTCACAGTGCGCGCTTGATGTGAACGGCAAGGTCTCGGCCTCTCAATTTGTCGGCAACACAAAACGCTAGCGTCGAACCATTTGATGATTAGAGGTAAACACTATCAAAGCCTTAGCAAGACATAATGATAGTTGTCAAGCGTGTGACCGATACAGATGTTAATCTTTAGGGGGTTTGCAGATTCTTGATCTCAATTTCAGAGCCTCAGTGAGTCGATAACAAATTATTCCACCGCCTTCATACAATCTGTCTGGCTGTAAAGGGAGTGTTCGCTCAAGCATCGCAAAAGAAACACTGCAGGTCGATTGTGTGTTTGCTCTCTTCGCACGTGATAATGTGCTTTCAACTACATGATAGCGGAGCTGAGAATCAGGCGGGGGAGGGCACCTTTATGAAGAGCACCCCCTCTTCTGTTACGTGGGAGTGTAAGTACAACAAAACAAGCGAGGGCGTTATCCAAAAAACAGTCAAAGACTTCACCCAGGTCTGGGAATCTCGCCCTCCCCTTCACTCTCCTTTCTTGTCCTTAATGCTGCACTCCCCTCAGCATCAGAATTTAAGGCCAGCTTTAAACACTCTGCGTTCTTCAACATTGCAGAATGTAAGCGAGAGTGTGCTCCCTGTCAGAACCCCGAAGGTGTTTTCGTGCTGAGATTAGTGGATGAGGTGCAGTCTGTGTTTTGGGCCAAACATGCCCATCCTTTGACACAAGGGCAGATTCCGACTCTGACTGGGCTCTGGACCAGAATCACTCCCTCTTGTCTCCGCTGCTTCCTCCTCACTCCTCTCCAACACATGACATGTGTCACTGCCACAGATCCGCACAGGAAGATACGGCCGGTTCAGGGTCAGGCCGAATCCCCGGAGGAAAGAATGCAGAGAGAAGAGCCATGCAGGATTCCGCTGACCTCTTTCTAAATGATTTTAAAAGTTCATTTTTTCTTAAATGCTGAGCATATTTCATGGGGCTGTAATGTGAGTGCTGTAATAGGAAATCTCCATTAGCCAAAGATGGGCGCCGGCGTAATGCAACGGATATGTCAATTTTCATGTAATGGAAGAAAAAATATAATTTTTGTAGGGATTTAAAACCCATGTAATATTCATATTTTCTATTTCACAGCACAATAGCTAGCTAAAGTGATTATACATAGCCAAAGTTAAACTTGCAGGCTGCTATCTATCCTAGTTTAATAAATCTACAGAGAGAGAGAGAAAGAGAGGAGCGGGGGAGAGAGAGAGAAGAATATTCAAGGACAATATTGTAGCAATTTCCTCAATGAGATAAAACATGGGATAGGAATTATTAAAAGGTGCCCAAAGAAGTTTTCCGAAACAGTCGGTCAGAGAGGAACTTCACAGTCACTATTCGTGTATATTGGAAGATAGTTGAAGAAAGAATGTGACAAGGACTCCTCCACACCGGATTGACATTCATTGGAACAATTTGGAAGCCGAGTTATTTTAAGGGACCCATAAGAGCTTCAAGAATACGCATAGTTGAAACGGTATAATGGTATCGTGCACCTAAAACTAGATGAAAGACGGGTGAGCTAACGTATAATTGTGCGTGAAGGACAAAAACCGGAAAGTCACTGGTGTTGTTATGTGGAGTCAATGATGATGGAATGCATTGACGTTTGCAGATTTTGTTCAGCTTGTGACCAGTTTAAAATGTTGGCCCTTTGTGCAACTTAGTTTGACACTCTTGAGTGAGACGATGTGTCTCCCTGCTGTCTCCATGAGGTGAAGCTTCATTTGCTAAACTACTACTAATATAGAAAATCAAATAAATGATAGTATAGATCCAGAAAAACAGAGTGTGTCGATTTCCCTTCACCAAATGAAAGCCTCAGAATCATGCAGCTGTGGCGCATATCTAGATCTAGAAAGCCGCAGTACTTCAATGAGCCACAAGCTATGCACATTAGCCCCTCCTAACTGCCTCTGGTGAGTAGGTGAAGTTGAAAAAGAGGGAAGAAAGGCGACCACTATGTTAATATTTGACAATGTCCTATACTTGAAATTTGTGAGCAGAAAATCTGTTTATGAACCTGACGACTTCTCTCTTCTGCGTGGATGAAGCCTTTGAATAATTCATCGCCAGGGCCAAAGGCAAATGCAATGGGAAAGGCGTTAAAGAATGCCACGCCAAAGATGGCTTCCACCATTGTGTGCACCGTGCCCCGGCATGCCCACGGACCTCACATGGTGTAATTGGAAGAAAGTCAGACGGTGAATATTAAAACAAGATGTTCTTCAGAGGCTCTGAAATGTGCTAATTGAGTCAAAAGCATCAGACCGGAGGAAGAATCACAAGTTGTCTCCTGACATTCATCTTCAACACCTCATTACTTGTTCATTCCCTTACAAGAAAAAAAACAAACTTGTGCCCAAAATGCGTAACCTCGCCTTTGATTTACTCCAATTTGGTTGTGAAGGAATGTAATTCTTGTTGCTTTACATCTTTTGACAGTTGTGACGTCCGCTTTACATATCAAGCTTTGCGAGCCTTCACTTCACGGACAGCATGTTTATTGGCAGGCAAAGCTCTGGAGATCAGAACACCGGCGTCTAATTAGCTGCTTCCTCCATTGTGGTATTTATTTACCAACACGGGGGAAGAGAAAGTGGTGGCAGACAAAGCCAACAGTGGGAAGTGGTTAGGGCGACGATGATGGATGTGCTAGCCCTGGAACTGTAGAGAGCAGCTCTTGCTTAATTCCTGACATGAAATATTACCTGTGCTAGTCAACAGAGCAGACCTGCTTGGATGGTTCGAGCGATAGCATCCATCCTTTCAGTATAAGAAAGAAACAAACAAAAGCTCCGAGACCCCTGACCTGACAAAGGAAGTACAACTGATAAGTTAGCAGCCATTTCTTCTTCAGTTTCTCTCCCTTCCCCACAGTCGCTTTCTGTTGCCTTTGGCCTCGGTTTCACCTTGCTACGCCTGTGCCCTTCTATTAAAAGTGGCAATGGCTGTTAACTCCCCTCTGGCCATCTTTTTTAATATTTGCCACTCGTGGAAAGAAAAAGAGGCAGATAGTACATCTTCTTTTGCTAGCTGGAATTCCCTTCTCTGAAACGGAATACAACATTAGCTAGCTTTGTGAAACACAAAGCCTTGTCTGCTGTGATCAAACCGGGATTTATGAAGCATCATAACTCCAGACAACATCCAGCGGCTTATTAATTTTATATATTTCTGTCCATTCCATGATATTCCCAGCTTTGACAGTCACTCAAGATAAGCCCAGAGCGCTCTGACAGGATGGAGTGTGTGTGTATTCCTCACTGTTCTCGCCTCTTCACGACAGCTGAATCGGTTTTGTGGAAACCTTGAAAGTGCTCGGGTGTGATTTGTCTATGCTTTTTGTCTTCGCTTGCAACCTTCTTTCTTTGCAAGGATCTTTAAATCAGACTGCTGAGGCATGAAAATAGGCCAGATGCAGGTGATGTGGCTGTGTGGTGTTAGACAGTCGGCGAGAAGAGCAGGGAGTAAATCTGTGGTACAATTTTAATCAAAACACTCACTGATCACCATTTACAGCCTGTGTATATCAAGGCCTGCGCTGCGATACGAGAGGGCAACATGCTGATAGGGTTTCAGTTGACGAGAGTCGGGGTCGGGGGCTGGATTTAACACGGCCCACAGGAAAACGGGGCAGGGAGGAAAGATGGAGGCGAGTGAGACAAAGTTCTTGGTGTAAACCAGACTGGTCCCAAATCTTTTCGGTGGTTAGAGATTTCCAGTTGCTTGTTCAGTGCTGGTGTTCAGGGGGTGTTGAGGATGGCGTCTCCTCTTTGGTTTACATGAAAGTGACATGACATGTTTCTCTTCAAACTGCCTTTTCAGATGCATTATTTTGAATGTGTTTATTTGACAGCTGCTCCACTCACAGAACTAACTGACCACAGTGGCTCCACACCCAGCAGCCCCTGACTAAGACCTCAGCAGCAGGTACAGTGACTAAAGCAATGCGGTGGTGAGCAGGATGTAATCTCTAGGAGCTGTTGATACAGAGAAATGCACCGGGTTTGGGTCAAAGGGATTAAAGGAGTGGAGGTGCTGGTCGTGAGAAGGAGAGGGGCTGAGGAATAGTGGCAGGAGCAGCGGGCGAGTCACCCCATGACAGTGAGCAGTGTGGAGATTACAGTGAAAACGGCACAAGAGGGGATTCCTGCATGGAGAGTTGGGGGAAGCACATTGGAACAGCATGCAGACGTATGCAGGTTTAGACAGATTATAGAATCAGAATCCTGTTTTTTGGGCAGATGACTTCAACCGGGTGAAGGACATGAACCCCAAACTTCCACTCAAAACTTTGTTTCAGCGTAGACCCATACTTTCTATCAAACAACAACTGAATCTTTTGACCGTCTTATAGGCTACTGAGTAAAATCCCTCATGATAACTCAAGTCATAGAGGAACAATAACATCCCTTATAGCCAGCAGGATCATTTCATTGAAAGAAAATGAACAAACCTGCCAGTAAAATGGTGTTTTAAGCGTTAAAAGTCATTTTTATACTGCATGATAGATGAAAAAGGTGAGATTCTGTCGTGTAGATGATGTGGCGCCACTAATGTCAAGCAAGGAGGAGTGAGTCGGGAAATGTCATGCTTATGCAAACATCACATGGAGTTACAGCAGCCCAACATGTCAATCTCCTCTCTGCCAAGAAAAAGTGGCAGATAGCGCAGTGAAACCTCTCTCACCTGAATACTGTACCGGTGGTTTCTATTTCACACTCGGTGGGAGAGTGCAGGTTCAAAAAATCTTACATCACATTTTTTTTGCCGCTATCCAAGAGCTCACATTCCAGTTCCATTTCACGTTGAATAGACTTGTGTTTCCTGCAGTCGAGCGCTCTTCTAGTGCGCTGGCTAGTGGAGCGATGACAGATTGGTTTCCACTCGCTGCACAGGGGAGCACAATGGAGTGGCTTTGACAGAGTTAAGAGAAACAGTGCATCAGAGCACCCCCATCTCTCCCCTCACACACACAGGCAGAGCTCCGTCTTCCAATCTCCCTCCGTTTTCCTCCCTCTCTCCTCCCGAGGGCTTGCAGAATGGATGGCCCTGTCTGACCTGGACGACACTGATGTCTAGTCCTCTACACTACTGTACCTACAGCACGTCTGTCCGCACGCTCACTGCTCCGTCCACTCCCCTTCAAACACAAACACACAGACACAAACACCAATCTCTGTCACCCAAGGCCGACAAGCAGAGGTCAGCAGGCCCAAGTGGGACTTTGGCTGATATGCTTCTAGAGTCAGTGTCAAAATACACACACGTTAGAGATGGACCATCTCAATTAAGTGGAGGAGCTGCTCATACATCTGTGTGGAGCTACTTTGAATACAGGCGTGAGAGAAGAACAAGATCCAATCCATGGGCCACAGGTTCCAAGACATCTTCAGAACAAATCCCTCAGGGGCAGAAATGTCAAAATTGCAAGGGTAAAGGATTGGGACTTGGGAACATGGACTTGCTTTACCTATCACACAAATGATAGAAGCATACAGCCCTTAGCCAAGTCAAGTCAGGGGGTCTCTGATAAGGCATTTCCAGGTTAGTATGGTGCCTTCCCTGAACAATAATAAATGGTAGTTACCTCTAAAGCACTAGGAGGTGGCAAATGCTGGACTGGTGGAATGGGCAGAAATTGCTGTTCAAAAGGAAGAGTCCAGGCTGCAATGGAGGGGTGTGGTGGGAGAAGAAATGGCATGCTAGTAGCAGACCTGCGTGCATGCCATTTCAAGCTCCAGCACAGTCTCAGTTGCTCAATTGAGACAATCGCAGAAGGTTGGTACTGCTACAAGCATGATCATGACCATCGATTAAGTCATCAGGAACAGTGCGGGTGCAGCAGACGTCCAAGAAAACCATAATGTCTCCAAATAGTCAGGAGAATTGCAAACACTTTGGATGGAAAGTCAGGTGCGTCCCTGTGGCGGTTGGATGAAGTAGTTTCAAAGCCCATTATGTGGGATAAGGAATTAAGGAGACTTAGATAGGACCAAGTATATGGCTGATGTTGCCTGGAACATCAATGATGATGTGTCAAGAGGCAGATATCGATGAGGAGTTCCTAGGACTTCTGAGTGCACTGAAGTTCCTACAAACAACGTAGGCCATGGTGCTTGCACACCATGCAATCGAAAAATGTTCTTTTCACAATTATCTAACAGTTGAAACTTTCACAAAAAAAGTTTTATGATCAAAGTTTGGAGTGCTTAGTTAACCGGCTGTTCTGTCTGGATTCCTAATCTGTCCCGATGTCCTTCCACTTGGCCTTTTCAGAATAGTTAGGATTCCTCCAGCAGATGGTCTGATACCGCGACGCTCAGATAACGCAGCAATGTGAGAGGTGTGATCCTCTGTGCACCGCAATGAGCAAAGGAAAACACCGATCTTGCACTGATACACATTCAGTGCTGCTATGTGCTCCTTTTTCCCTCCTCGGGTGGATGTACAATCAATAAAATGGATTAGCTGCGATGGTATGTATAAAGGTTATCGCAGAGCTCTCCGGCATGAACACAGCGCCGACCTCACAAAACAATTTCGTAATGTGTCGAGCAATTGTTTAACCCCGGAAATCTGATTATGTTTTGTTCCAGCTCAGAATTGATATGGGTGGTGAACATTATCAAAAGAAAAATGGATCCTGGGTCAACTCAGCTCTAAGGAGCCGGGATGGAAACATTACCACTGTGTTGTGAGAGCGATCACTACCCCTTTTTTCTCTCTCTGTCTTCTCTGAGTTTCACTACTTCAGTCCACTAGCTGGAACCCTCAGAGAGACTTCTCCCTCATCATGTTGACTGACGATCTAAACACCCTCCACCTCAGTGATTCTTCTATCTCTCTCAATCCATCTCTTTTGCTCTTTCTCTCCAGCACACAGAGACCCCCCTCAACTCTGATAAAAAAAAAAAAAGGTTCACCCCTCCAAAAAAAGGCTATGTGGATGTGCAGAAAGGCCCCTCTCTTCAGCTCTTGGCTTTTGTCTCTTACTATCCCACACACACTCACTATTTGATGTGTGTATGGGCCGACGACTCTGACCAATGGCATACACGACCAGGGCTTTATCCTGAAGCACACCGACAATGCTTTTCACACCTACTTACCACAGCAGAGATGGGGGCGGTGGGCTGGATCATACCCAGGCCTAAAAGCAGGCTAAGAGCTTTCAGAAAGCACACACACACACACATATCCGCACACAGCATGGACTCTTTAATTACTGACTCAAGATCCTGAAGCAGATAAAAAAGGACATTTCAGAAGCTTAATTTCATATCTGCAGAGTTTTCAATGAATATAAAAATGGCCATTGATTATGCCGTTAAGCAGAGAAATATAAAGTACATATAATCACATTAGCTGGCAGTGATTAATGTAATATAGAATGTGATCTTTTTTTTTTTTTTCACCCATTCTGCATTGAACACACTCAATACCAGCGAGACATGCTCCAAATATTAAGCAGCGGCTCCTCAAAATCCACTTAACCAGTTCGGTGTTCAGAGACATCCGAGGATGTAATGCAGATGGATCAGTGTGTAGTATAATGGTGCTTAAGATGAGAGTAGCGGGACGATTATTGATCCAGGAATCAGGAGTGTGTATGTCTTGAGATAACACAAAGCCCAGAAATATTACTGGAATAACCCCATCAGAAGGCAGTGGACAAGGGTCGACTATGGAGACACTGTATTTGAAGTCTTCCTCATGACTGTATTTTCTGCCATAATACTTTTATATTGTAAATAAAACAAACAAGAAAGAAAAGCAAGTGGGCATCTGCCTGGTTTGGTCATTTTTAATTACATATTGGATAACACTTTAGTTTGGGGAACTGAAATTAACTATGAATGGTGAATAATCACTAAGTAAATACTATTTAGAGTGAACTTTTGGTGACCAATCCTAGGTACAATGTAGTCAACAGTGGCTTAACATGATGCCAAGAAGCACTTTATAATCATTTGTCACTGGTTAATATGCTGCTACTACACACACGTGTAAGTCATTTATTAATGGTGACATATGTTCTCTAGTCAAAAGTGTGACCAAATATTCAATAGAAACATAACCAACCGATAAATAAAACCAACAGGTTTAGTTGTAAATAAACCTCATACAAATTTAGACCAAATCAAATAAATAATTTATTATAAGATCAAGATGTAAAGGCATTAAAATTGAACAAAAGCTATCTAATGTAGTCCTAGTGAATGTGTTTGTGTATGTGTGATGAATCCCTCAGAATGACCTGCAACTGACCTTTTGAGACGTAAACATGTGGCACACTCTCAGAGCCTGACAGAAAGTGTCTTCCTCTCTGGTCCCTTTTTCTTTTTTTCTCCTTAAATGTGGTGCTTGAAGCCAGCGCGGTGTAGTTCAGGTACTTCACTCGGATGATTATAATGCCACGAGGGTGCAATACATCACTCTTATTAGCCACACCGGAGCACAATGGTATCATAATTAATGGTCGCAGCAGGATTGAACGCTGCCCTGACATGGAAAAGTGGGCCTACTTAAGCTCTACAAGGCATTTAAATATGCAGAGTGAATGGCACAACCCAAACCTCCTGCTCGGAGGACAGCACACACTCATTAGCCCGACAGCCTCTGTGGCATTCAGACAAGGACGCCCGCCTTTTCTCACACAAAAAAATGTGCATTTCGCACCACAGATCAGCGTTACAACAATCTTAGTTGTCATCAGGGTCAATCGTCTCTTTCAGGTTTTAACAGCACTGACATCTTTTCATCCTGGGGAATGTGGTGAGCATAGCGGTCACTAAACTCATGTGGGACAGTGAAGTTTTCGGTCTAGATTTGGATTCTTGTGTCATGAGCCTTCCACTCTGCATCTCTCTGAAGCTTTCCACCACCCTTATCCTGGCCAAGCTATCGTGGCTCAGTGCAATCAATTATTGTTACAGTGGAATCATTAATAATTTCCTCATGAAAACGATTCTGTTGATCTCTGTTGTCTTTTAATTAAACATAATTAGTCGGCTGCTCCGAGCTGTGCCGCAGATTCCTTTAGGGTACGATTCTGTTTTAATACACTGATAAAGGTTTTTTTTTGTTTGGTTATTATTCAGTCACACTATTTCGCCATGTTCCCAGATGACAGATAATAACCCTTGCACTTCATATTTGCCGTGTTAATACGTAGGGACATAAAGTTCTACTGTGTTTTCTGCTTCCCATATATGTAACGGTAAAAAAACCACGTGGACAATAAAAACGGGCGGTTACAGCACAAAGACACAGGGTTGTTTCAAATAAACTTTGCCAGGTAAACCATATTCAATAAGCATATTGGTATAAATGTGATGAAGAATGTGGTCTAACTAGTTTGTTGGGTCGTTTGAGGCTATTTTATTATGTAAGTAGATTTACATTTTTGACAAAATACATGCTTTTTTTGTTTTCAAGCATCATCTAATCGCAAAATAACAAATGCAAAAAATATCTTGGTGTGCATTAAATCAAATAAACTACTGTTTATCATCGTTGCTGTATTCAACATAACATGCTCTTCACATGAAAAAATAATATTTTAATAACCACAACATGAAAATGTAATGAATTATTGTCAGTCAATTGTTGATTTCTTGTTTTAAGTCTGCAGCTGACTATGATTTCGGTTGGACACCAATATTGGAAAACTTAAGATAAAGATAGAGTTTCTATCATCAAAAACCAATAATTCATTTAAAAAAAAGTTATTTGAATGGAGTGCAGTAATTGGAATATTTTCACGCTCTATTTGTCCGATCAGCCGGGATCACTGAACTATCTGGTGTCCGGTCACGTGCCGGTCCTCAGAGACCCCCGCTGGAGGAGCAGGCCTGTGTTTAATTAAATTGCCCAGCAGATATAAATTAAAAGTTTAATATTGTGGTCACAAGGGGTTGCAGAGTTCACAATAAGATTAAAATGAGAAAGTGAATTGAAGGGAGAGACTTCTTCTCTGCTCTCATATGGTGGCTTCTGTTTGCGTATCAACTTGCTCTTCCAAAATAAAAAAGTTCTGCTGGCCAGATTTCTCTCTGTCAGTCATCCTCGCTCTCTGCTCTCGTTACTGTTACACATAAATACTCGGCTGCCTCTTTCTAGAACTTAGACACTTCAAAGAGACTGTCGCAGTGTGCACGGGTGCATTGTGGGAGTTCCAGGTGGATTTCTCGATAATGAGTTGGCGCAACGGTGGAGTGGGGACTGTTAGTGATGGCTGGCTACTGAGGCTCTTCCTGGGAGCAGAAGGTAAAACAAACATGGCTGCTCTGCTGGGCCTGGGGAGTGAAGATACTCCACTTTCACTTCAGTGTTTCAGCCGCACCTGCACTCCAAATAACAAATACATGTACTCATTAAATTCTGATGTAATTGCAGTTGGAAACTATTATGCCGTTCATGAAACTCTCTCTGTGAATAAATGATGTCGGAAAACTATAACTATTCCGCAAATATTTTCTTTAGCTCTAAGCCTAATATAAATTAAAGCTACTTTCAGTCATTGATCAGTGACGATATTGGAATATTTTCATGGAATATATATTTTTTTAACTGTCCTAAAGCTTGTACTTATTATTTGTGCAGCAGCTATGACAAATGACATGGTTTAGAGCATCCTATATGAACTTATTTTTAGAAGATTTTTAAATTCAGGATCTGCTATGCATGTACTATTTATATGTAATTGTGTTTAAAGGCACCACACTGAGGTCCAGTACTCGTCCAGGCTCAACATTATTTTGCACGTCCTGTGCAGCAACTGGAGTTCAGATTCCCCAAGATAATGGCTCTTCAAGTGTCTAGCCAAGCAAGTCCATGGTTAGGAAACGTTTGGGGTTTTACTTCAGTACATTTCAATAAATACGCAAAACACAAAGCGTCAACTAATGTTTTGCCGCAAGACTTAAAAGGAGAGAATCCAAAGTTTTATACACTTGTCACTGCTGTGTCAACACTGTCGTAGAGGTTTAATATTGATGTGTTTAATATTTGCAAGAACCATTGCCTGGATTCACACAACTTTGTTGACATTACGAATAAGTTCCACCCAAACAAAACATCACAGGCTGGATGACATCACCACTGTTGTGGCAAATAGACGCTGCAATTTCCAATCATTCGACATCCAAGCAATAGGAGCTACGAGACTTCGTACCCTGGAAAGTGGAAGCACTACTGTGCATGATCTTGGAAGTCCTGTGCACCTTGTTAGGGTGTAGATCACCAGGAGCGCCCCACTGGGAAGCAGCCTGAACCTCCCCTCTCCTTGTTCCAGTCTCCTGAGCATGTATTAAACATTACAGTGCAGGAAGTCTCACGGGAATAGTTCTCCCTGAACGACTCAACTGCAGGGACACAAGACCAGCAGCTGGATTGAAAATACAGAAATCACAGCCACAGCCACTTGAACCAATCAGCAGCTTTTACTCAGAGATACTCCTCCGTAGACGCACGCTGGCCAGCATCCACAGTCCAGCACTACTATCTTCGCAGGCAGCCATAAAGAAAGCCGAGACCACTGAAACGTGAGCCAAAACATAGTCTGCAAGCATCCTGCGCATTGAGATATTCACTGTTTTCCATAAGTAACGTATTTCAGGAAGCAATGAAGCAGCGGACAGAGCCGAGGTAGCACGCAGGGAGATTGGCCCTCTGCTGATTCAAGGTGGGACTGCTGGACTCTGAAGAGCCGCCCGTCCATGTGTCGATAATACAAATGCACTTCAAAACACCTGCTGTATTAAACTGAAAGATT
Organism: Synchiropus splendidus; assembly: GCF_027744825.2. NCBI lineage: Eukaryota > Metazoa > Chordata > Actinopteri > Syngnathiformes > Callionymidae > Synchiropus > Synchiropus splendidus. The sequence continues at coordinate 18,253,057 of NC_071345.1, read as the reverse complement.
TGTGTGTCCAGTCTCACACCCCAGTACACACACTCGCACATATCATGTTTTTACGTTTTGCGAGCGCATTTCATTGACTTTCCTGCTTCCCAGCCTCAAACTCTGATTTGGTCAGTGTTTTGACATACTAAGATATGTTCTCTACAACATCTTCACTGTCACCATGGTGTTATTTTCAAATATAAATGGCTCTGATCTTCAGAAGAGATGTCCCATCCCTGCAGCACTGTAGAGCTGTATGAGAGCCCCTCTAATAGAGCAGCCTTTTTTACTGAGAGAAGTTGATAATGAACGGTTAGCATCATTACAAAAAAAGCAGGAAGGCCACTGTAGCTTATGTGTTAAAGAAAACTCGAAATATTTACATACAGGCAGAAGATGAAAGTATTAAATGATAAATACAGAACTCTTAAACTTCATTGTTCTGTATTGTAAAAGGAGATTATACTGAACAATATTTATGCGCCACCACAACAGACCTAATGAACTTATGTTTGGAGCATTAGTGATGTATGTGCAGATATTGGCTTTGATGCAGAGATTTAAATTAATACGTCTTTTTATCAGTGGCAACAGGATTTCCTCTAATGAACTTAACACACAATCTCTCTCGGGAAGTCTGCGCACGCGACTCTTTTATCTCATTCCATCACACCCAAAGTGACGCATGGGTTGATTTTACATACATATTTATTAAAATAAAAATCAAGTTGAAATGTCTTTGGTCTCAGGAGGACAAGAAGAGGAAAATCAGACAATATTAAGGAAGTGTTTAATCTTCTTGAACAGCTTATCAAAAACTTTAATGATGTGGTGATAAAGAGCACAAAGTTAAGTAGCCGGTTAAGAGGATAACTCCCCAGTGCAGTCGAGTGATTAGTCGATGAGAATTGGGAGAGTGAAAATCCGGGTTGCAAATCCCACTCCTGCCAGTTATTCACTTTGAGGCAGAAGACGCTCCATTTCAGCTTTAGGGGGTATTGTCACGGGGTAATCATATTGGAGGAGTGATAAATGGAGCCCTTTTCCTTCACCCCTTCCCCAATCCCAAACACTAAATCTTTATTTGCGTATTTACTTTTTCGCTGTGTCTCTGTTGGTTAACACCCGTCAAGACCCAATTATAGCAGCAGAAGCCTTTTTGCTTTCATGGGAAAGTGAGGCGGATGAGTCCTCGCTCTAAAGCAGCTGGCTTCAATGGCAAAAATCCCAATGTGACCGATGGTGTAATATATTTCCGCTTTGTTTCAGTCCAGTGACAAGCTTAATAATAATACCTGCACCGACAACAGGTAGTCAGTTATCGATGCTGTTGACTTAATTTCAAGCTCAGCTTCATCTCACCCTGGAACAGTGAGTTTGTCAGCCATCTGTTTTAACTGCCTATCCAACACAATTCCATTAGAACAAACTGTATTCCATTGTAAGTTTTTGTCCAGCAGTGGCGGCTAGTCAATAGGGGGACTGTTTGTAGTAAGAGAGAGTTCGGAGTGCACAACAATAAAATATAAATCATTGTATTTGGAGGAAACAGATTCATGACATGCTTTTAGGGCACAAAACTACCCCTCAACCTAGCAGCTTAGCCAATCACAGACATGAAATGGTGGCATTTTTTTTAACCCTATTACCTAACCCTACTATTTGACAAAGTGTTTCTTTCTCTGCGGTTTGCGTAAAATGAAATGTGAAAGGATTTTTTTTTTGCCAGGCGCCACTGTTGTGCCAGCAAAAATACTGGGGGAAACAAAAGCAATGCAACTTAAAATGTACATTTATTTTACAATTTGTGTTCAGGACTTGGAATGACACCCATATATATATTCAAGAATATCCCTGAGAGAATGAGGACTTCAGTAAAACAAGTTATATATCACATATATATATAACTTGATTGCTGACACAATCATTATTTGTCTTAGTTCTTAATGGACGCGCAGCTTTCTAAATTTGTGAGCGAGTGTGTGGAGCCTTCCACACTTATCAGCGGCCAGATAGGAATTCACTTAGGATAAAAGTGGGCATTAATTACCTGGTGAGATCTAAAGACCATTAACTTTGTGTGTCAAGTGATGTTTCTCAGTTCCTAATCAGAGTTTTGGTGATATAAATTACTGTGTGGATGAGAGAAAGCGATAGCATGTGCATGTGTGTGTCCTTGCAGCTGTGTATTTGGGAGGAAAAAGCGGGAAGGAAACAGACAGGCGGGATTGGAGTGGATGGAGGATTGTCTTGTGTGTGCATTTGTGGCGCAGTCGTGGTGTGTTGCACTGCGGAGAGATAACGGGATGCCGGCGCTGCCTGCTTACCTTTGCTGTACACCACGCAGTTGTTTTTGTTGTCTTCTGCTCCCTGCCAAGTCACATCCAGCAGCCACCTGGGGCCGGCGCTCAGCACCACCGGGACTGTGCTCTTCGTCTTCTGGACAGGGACAGATAACAAACACTCATCATTTGCTTATTTCGCTGATTAAAAGGAAACGTTAATAAGCGCTGAGTTTACGCTCCTATGCTGCTCATAAACAGTTTTCAGAAAGTACACATCCACTCTTCCTTTATTTCATGCCTGTGTGTGTGTGTGCGTGTGTGCATGAGAGAGCGAGAGAGAGGATGTGCTGCTTCTTCCGGGGGAGACAAATGGGTGCAGTAGGCTTCATTGTATCGAATCAAAAAGGAGGAACTATCATCCCAGAGTCAACCCGGGGATTCAGCATCAGATCTCACAGATTAAAACCATCTCAGGTTTCTGTGAATTAAAAAACGGGAGAGAAAGGCCGGTGAAAAAAGAAGGAGATGACTTTCACAGAGAAGGAAGCGAGTGTTCAGCGATGAACTTTGGGCACATTGTACATCGCTATCGCCAGCATCTCACTATTTCCTGAAACAAGCAGGAAAGAATTTAAAGAATCAGTATCCATTTCAAAGGGCGATTGAGGTTAGAGTTTTCAGAATATGCCGGGAGAATTATTCTGCATGTGGAAGGTCATTTTTCTTCCCGGTCAGAGGTCCAACGTGTGAGGAAAGGAATTCAAGGAGAAGGTGGGAAGAGAGAGATAATGTAACCCGCGACAGTGGCGGCATGAAGCTTATTCTTCAACACCACCACCTTTTATTTGATGCATTTAAGTTTTTCATTTAACCTCGGTTATTTTTAATGGACAATAATATATACATATACAGCTCATATACATAGTGTATATGAGCTGGGAATACAAATCTGATCTTTTCTCTTGCTTGATGAAGTATCAAGAGTCATGTTAATATGAAAGTCTTATAGAACAATTCTTTGTGTTTTCATTTTTCACCTCACAACCACTAACTAGACTGCATTTGTCGTAAAGCTAGATCGAAACATTTTCTGCACGTCTAATGCAATTGGCTTTGGCTCCATGTTTCATATAGAGATGTAGAGAATAGTTGCGTCTGTCAGTCCATTAACGTTAAGTTTAAGCCTCCAAAAATCCATACACGGTGGTCATTATTACTGCTCATATATGCAGTGATGATGGTGTCCACCGGAGGGCCATCCAAGTGTACAGTATGACAGTAGTCTTCAGTATCAACTTAAAGAATACAAAGGATAAAAAGTACAGTCATCACAAGTAATATTACTGTAATTTGTACAGTATTCTTAAAAAAAAATTATTATTTTTCTTGAGTGGCAGTTGTCTTAATGAGACTAGCAGTTGATTCAAACTGGTAGTCAATAGTCAGTTAAAAAACGTGATTTAAAATGTATTTTTGCTTAATTTTTCCCCTTACAAATAAACAATAATAATACGACTTAAACTCTAAACAATACCAGGATGAAAATTAACATGTAGCCATATAAAAATGCTTGTCATGATAACAACTTACATTTATCCTTAAAAATAAGTACAGCGTCTCAAAAAAAAAAAAAAAAAAGGTTGGACAAACACGTGATGCCTGATTCAATATGCAGGACTGTCAAAAGATTACAGTAGCACAGTTTCAAATTAAAAGTCAAATGGCCGCAAACGTACAGACCCCTTTGGCGCACCCACATCAGATACAACGGAAATAGTTTGTCGAAAATGGGTTGGGTTTCAATTTTGATATTTCTCTCTGTGCAGCGACAGGACGCTGTCCATCTGTCTAATGCAGGAGAGAGAGACAGAAAAAAAAAAAACCTCACTTATTTCTCCCCCGCACGAGGAAACAACCTTGAAGGATAAATGCAAATGTCACTTGAGCATGTTAAAGGTCTGAATTGGCACAGATATGCACAAGAGATGAGCTTCGGCAGTGTGCCTGCCCGCATGCCCCCTCCCTCCTCCTCCACCCACCCAGTCCTCTTTCCATGAACTCCATCTAGTCAGAGGCTGGAGGACAAAATCATCTTTTTTTGTGTAAGGGGAGCAAGCATTATTTAGTTGACTGCTAAAAGAAAAACATCTCAGTGAGTGGAGGCAAGTCTGGACACATTTAAGGAGGCAAAACTGAATGAACTGTATATATATATATATATATATATATATATATATATATATATATGTATGTATGCTTGCATATGTTAGCAAACTCAACTCTTCTGCCAAACTGAAATCCAACGTCAGACAGTAAATTGTGTCTGTTGATATTTCCTCTCTTGGCATCACCTTATCCCGATCTGGCAGTGGATGAGAGAATGAGGACCTCAGTAATTTAAGTCATCCTCCATTTCACATTTCAAATTAGCCTCACAATAAAGTCCTCTATCAGGCTAACCTGAAAATCTCACACCCCTGTCAAAAGAGCCAGAGAGGGCCCCGGCAGATTGTTGCTAGGACAACTATCTGAAATGGGAATCAGATTAACCCTTTCTTAGATCTGGAGACGGAGGCATCTCTTATTCAGAAGGCCTCACCACCGACGCTCGTGGCCGCTGGGACTTCATGATATTTCAGCTGCTCTTAATGGAGCCAACAGGGACAAATCAGCACATTAACTCCACTTCCCCGCAGAGTTCCCAATATGACAGAATTGATTGCAACGGTCGTAGAACCAGCCGTCGTACTGCAAACTTTACTAGCATCCTAATTATTCTATATGATTATGTATGAACTGTCAATTCCTATTTTCTGTGCTCCTCTTTTGTTGGCGTGCAGATTTACATAATACAGCCACAATAGTGACAATAGTGGCCCATGTGCATTGTAAGAATGTAGCAGCCGCCTCAAAGACAAAGGCCGAGTGTGCGCACACACAACATATTTAGGATTAAGGAACACACTGGCATCACTGCAGGGAGGAGCATCTGCGAAATGTAAATGAAAAATAGCAGAAAACAAGCAGATCAGCTGGCCTTAGTGGTCCAAGTAGAAGAATGCAGATTGACAGGCAGAAAATTACAATTCAAGCAGGATGAAAGACGTAGAGTTAGAGAGCAAGAAAGAGAGAGAGAGAGAAAGAGACGAGGATGAAGCGATGGGCAGAAACTTCTTCTGCCACACAACTACAGATCACTCTAAATTTTCTAAAACTGACAGTCAAATAGCACTATTAACACTTTGTAATTAATCCTGAGTTAATTATCAAAAAATATTTATGGAAGAGAATATATATTCATATTTTGGTGCCTTGTTCTTTCGTGATAATCAGCTTTGGAAACAAATACTTATTTCAGATTCCTGCTTTGGGTTGAAGGTTGCTTTGATTGTGAAATCAGTCTCAAGAAAAAGTTTCTTCACTACATTAAGAAATTAAATCCAAACCAAGTATGAAGTCAAAAGTACACAACATGTTTTTTTTTTTTTTTAAGAAATATTGCTAGTGGTTAGACAAAAGGGATTTACGACAACTTGTTTGATGAATAATGACAGAAGACCCAGAATGACAGGATGCAGCAGGACTGAAGGCAACGGTTTGCATTTTAATCTTGTTGATCAAAAAGTGGATTTTTCAAAAGCAAAACATACTTACAGAGATACTGTACATGTAAGACAGAAGGGTCCAGAAAAATAATGTTCTGCATATCTATTGTTATATATAATGAACTTGTATTTTGTGCGCTGGAGCGGGACAGACACGGGTTCAATCAATAAAGTGAGAGAGTGAGGTTATCACATTAGGAGCCACCTATTGCAGTCAAAGTTATGGCACATCTGATGCATACCTGCATCATTTGATTTATTTCCTAAAACATCATTTTACAGACTATGATCCTGTCTGAGACCCCCGGCTCTCAGCCCTGCACTTTATCCTCCCTCACTTCACTGGTTTCAATGCTGTTTTTTTTCCCCCCTCCAGAGCTGTTACCGTGTAAGAGATACAGCCACCAAAACAGTGTAGTCAGCGAGGAAGTGATTACAAACTGATGCTCCAAATTCGCTATAAAATGAAAATCAATATTTCCACAAGTTGCTGGAACATAAAAGATAACCTTCATTGATTTTTTTTCCCTAGACTTAGGCCTCTGTGATAAAATCTAATATAAATTTTCAGCCACACGGATTTGGATCAGAGCGGCGCAGGAGCTGAACGATAAGTTCACATCTCTCCGAGTTTTTATTCCCCCCCTCTCTCACTCTTCTCTCTATCTCTCTCTTTCTCTCTTCTGAGGGAGAGCTATTTATAATTGGCCCTGTGTGAGCAAAAGCTTCTATCTGGAATCTGTTCTAATTTTTATTACTGAGGAGCTAAAGCCTGTTCCAGATAATTTGGAAATTTCAGGGGAATTGTGATAGAGCTGATGGCACAGCCGGACCGACTCCAGAAAGGAGCTAACCTGTAATAGCCTCTGTGGCTGTGCTGATTAAATGTTGCCATAGATGAAAGACCTGCCATCACCGCAATAAATTAACCAATCACACAAATCCCAAGTCGCTACTAATCCCTCCTTGATACCATGATCCTCTGATCAGCTGAAGGAGGTGAAGAAGAAAGTGCCTGGTGACACTCGGGCTTCCTCTAACTCCCCGCTTCCCTGTGTAAACAACGAGCTAATGATATCACCGCTGACCATTTCACCACCAGTGGCTACTCTTAACCTGCTCCACGGTCAGGGCAGGTGAAATCAATACCAACCTCGGTGGGAATGATGACTTCCATCACACCCTTCCCCCACCAAGGTCACAGACTGGCACTGTATCTGTCTTGATCCCACAGCTGCAGGATTTAGACAACTGAGAGATCAAATGTGTCGGAATATCTTTTCAACGCCCACTCGCTGCTGGAAAAATTACACAGGAATAAGCATCGTTTTAATGCTTACCCTCCAAAACATTCTGTTTTCCAGTTGATTACAACGCCACCACGCACTTGTACAGTAAACAGCCCGACAAAGTGCCTTCCCGGAAGGTGCGGCCGCTTCAAATTGTGTCACTTGTGTGAACAAAAACAAGCTTATGTTATGTCAAGTTCATATGTGTCGCTAACATGGCGAGTGAGGATAAAGGATTTGCACCTGTTCGACCAGCCGACAGCGCTCGCACCTTGATAACGTCCGCCGCAATTAGTTGTTCACCGCCATGAAACAAATTGCATGTGGTCAACTGGAAATTTCATTAAGGGAGATTTTCTTCCAGCCTTCGTTATCGCTCCGTGTATTAATATTTTCTTAGCCTCAAGGTTGGACGGGTAGCAGGGGTATTTTTTTTTTGTTAAATAAATGACCATAGCTCACCTCGCCGCTGCCCTATATAAAAGAAAATTTAAAAAAAGAGTGGCATGAATTAAGGACCTCCGTCAGCAGCCTTCATTTTGTGAGCTTGCTATACATGTAATCACCCCAAATGTTTCACAATGAAAATACGGTCTTACATTGACCACAAGGCATATGGTCTGGAAGACCTATGTGGACGTGTTTTATAGAAAATAAGTCAAGTAGTAGGTGCCATAACAAACTCTGTTGGGATGAAAAGCTAAAGAGCAGGCTGTAATGGCAGCCGCTGTCGACGTAGGAATGAAACATTTGCAACCATGAATGAACGAAAGCGTTCATGGCGTGAGGAGTGGACTTGTCAATTTCAGCAATGAACGGAACACATTCATGTCATGGACAGGTGGATCAGCGCAGTTATTCCTTTATGTTGATAGCTACATGGGATATACAGTAGGGGTGGAAAAAAATCCTCTGCCACTGTGTTGCTAATAATGTTTTAAAAAATAATGATAAAGAAAAAAGAAATAATTTTTTTTCCCCAAATTGTTCGGCCCTAATTGTGGGGATTGTTTTTAGTGGCAGTTTCCTCAATCATTAAATCTGCCAAATACTTAACATTAGGAACTTAAGCATAGTTTTATTAACTTATTAACTTATTTCCTACAGGTGTCACAGTCGCCGACTATCTGTCTCACTGGGGCACGAGGTGGGTTACACCCGAAGCAGGGAACCAGCCTGTCACATACAGGTGAACAGCCAGATCTACAAAAGACTGACCTCATCTAGCAAGTACGTTTCCATCTGGAACTCAACCGACAGTATCATCACTACGAGCAGGTCTGCTAGTAGTTGTATACGTAGCAACTAGCAAGAAATTCTAGGTTTGGGGGCCGTGGTGAACTTCCTCATCACTGTATGACTAGCGCCAGAGATGTCTTGACATACTATCTCATAGCTTGATGTTACCAGGAACCGTATTATAAATTAGCGACTGAAAATAAAGTAGTGTGTGGAATCTGTAAGATGATTGGAGTAACATGAAGCTCCACATGTGCGATTAGGAATACCTTCATATGTTAGTATTCTTCTTCACCCCCTTCCTTCTCCTCGGCATGCTCTCGGGCTACCCAGCATCTGGGCGACTAAATAACAGATCTACACACTAAATCCCCGCACAGATAGATCTTGGCTGGTGCCCTGTCACAAATCTGAAGAATTTCTCCGATATGAAACGAGGCAAGCTGCTCTAATCATTTCTGCATTTCAAATTGGATCACTGGCTCAATCACTTGGCTTTTTAAACTGCTTGCCTAAGAGCAAATGTGAGGTAGGAGATAATTCGGCTGAAATCTCCTGCCCGCGCGGGGGTTAGTTTACTGCTTGAGTGCGAGAGAATGCTATTTTCCCCTTTTCCTTTTGCCCATCTCTCTCTTTTCAACTTTCTTAAATTGACTTTTTAAAATCGATTAAATTGAGAGACTCGCTGCTGTTTCAGAAAGAATCTTGAAAGGGACACCCATGACTGTGCATCTGCCACCTCATTGTCATTTAAATCTCCTTTTATCCTGCTGACTGGACTGTAAGCTGTGCTGTAGTAGCGCAGCTCATTTCTCAAATACGAAATGCTCCCATGGTCAAAGTGAGGGGGAAACCGGCTTTTTCTAGACCCTGACACTCAGAGGGGTCTTAGTGGTGAATCAATATCAATTGTGAGATACAGGTTTCTTTAAATGACACAGGAGAGACGGTTCAAAGATGATGAAGGCAATGGGGGCACTATCTGTCCTTTGGTAGACTCCTTCAGGCCAGTTCAGGGTCTTGAAGCCAGTTCAGTGTGAGCTGAAATCGCTGTACGGTCAGTATGCCTTTTAAACCTCCAAGCCATTTTTTCTGTCTTCTCCTTGAGAGGAGCAGAAATTATTCAAACAACTGCTCCCTTCTGGTCCACAGCATGCTGATCAGTTTGAGAATCTGCAATATACCCATCAAATCGCCCCTGCTCATAAAAAAAATGCAGTGGATTGTCATGTGGGGACACCAACTAGTAACAGGCATGTTTTCAGTACCTACAAACACAAGTTATAACTGCGCGTTTTTGTAACGACACCCCTCTCTTGCACATCACTTCCCACTTTATCTCACATATATTGGGGAAACTGTAGCAGCCGGCCACAGTATGGACACATGTAAACCCACTCCACTATCTTCTGGTGACATTGAGATGTTCAGCAACCAAGGCCTCGGGACCTTTCTGGTCTGGTTTGTCAATAAAGCCTCACTGACTTTGTCAACTTTGTCATCGCCATGGATATTTGTATTATACAGATCAAACTACAACCATGAACATTTCTACTATTCAAATCCAACCCATATATTAGCATCTTTCAGTCCTCCGGTCTTATTCAACATATAGATGAACTCTTGGAACATGTCTCATTTCTCGCCTTGACAGACTTAACAAGCTGAAGATGCAGCTGTACTTCTTGCTTTAGCACTTGTCCGTCATGTCTGGGAGCTACACACATGTTCCTCTTGTGTTTGATTTCAGACCAGGGACGGAGCACCCTTGTCGCCTCACTTCTCGAAGTATGAAACTCTCTGAATTTTTCCATTTCAATTCAATTGAGAAGGACTTGTTTGATCTTTCCGCACGTAAAGCAGTACTGACTTCTGGAAGTGGCGAGAAGCAGTGTGAGGGAACATAATAGAGAACCCAGTGCCAGTAATGTTCACCTGTATGGATATTACTGCATGGCCCGCGGGTCAAAGTGGCAGGTGGCATATTCTCTGGACTGATCCACTCTTTCTTAGTGTGGAATAAACATGCGGATGGAGGATTTCTTCAAAGCGGAAAAGGGGAACTCAGGAGTCAATCAGTCAATGGGGTCACAACAAATCCCTGCTCTCATAACCGCACGCAGCAGACTAGGATCAGGCAGAGGCAGTAAATAATGACAAACAATAAAATAGTGGGCATGATGCTTGAATAAAGCCCCTGACTTTAGATAAACCTCCGTGGCCCCCTTTAGGTATACGAATTTAATATTCTTTTGAACTCTTCTATTCCAGTCATGAATTTCACGATGCATTAGAATTGCATCTTCTTTGAGCCATTTTATATTTGGGCAGACTTCCCATGCAACGTGTCACAGCTCCCGATTCCCAAACTCCTATCTTGCCATACGGGCAACTAAAATAAACATCCCAAATGGAATGAATAGAAATTACCAGAGAGCAAATAATGAATTCACCAGAAACAAATTCCAGGAATTAAGCGCTTCATAACGGTGATCAAACTCAGGCTGACATTGACCCACACGTGTGATTTGCACACCACCTGATCATCTGCATATTCCCGCATATGGGAGTGCGCTTTGAAGAAATAGGGTCTCACTAAATCCACTGTTGGAGACCAACAATATTTACACCAAGTTAAGTAAATAAGATAAAGATGGTGAACTTGGCCCTCGCTAAATGCATTAGACGTGAACTCTCTTATCAGAGTCTCCGCACACGGACTGTTGAGAGATGGGTTTCCTGAGCTGGAAATGGTCTTTGTTACCCAATTAGTTTGCTGACGACCCCGTGGTTGAATATTGCTGCTTTGACGGCTCATCTTGATTCATCTAATGAAGCTGGACCACCGAGGGTGAACAGACACTGACCAGACCTGCATCTCTTCCAGTAACCATCAGCTCTCTTATCTGGGACTCAGTGCTGACCTTCATTTTTGGACGGTTCAAATTATCAGCATGTACAGATGAGTGATCGCAGACTCGTTCATTAAATTAACCTGTGAGTCGTGAATCTGTTTTTTAGCCGTCTGTTGTTGACTTCTACGACACATGAGAGGCTCTTTTATATTAAAGTGTAATAACTGTGGTGGCAATTATGACTAGGGGCTATGTGATGAAGCGAATGAGAACACTGGGAGGACACTTCAATTACCTCAGAAAGGAAGTGGGTCAAACTCAGATTTCAATGAGTCAAGAGTGATACACAATCACACACCATAATAAAAATTGCCACACAAAATATCAGAAATTCTACTCACACGCCTTATTCTTAAAAAGCTATTGCAAAAACAGAATACGTTTTCATCAATATTTCAGTATTTCATCAGTATTCATACAGTATTTGCCTGGCAGTTCATCTAAGGAGAGTGTGTCTTTGACAACACCAGGAAAAAAAGTCAGGACATGAAACTAATGACAATCCACCAGCTCAGGTTCATCAGCAGCAATGGAGATCATGATTTTTTTTTTGGCAAATTATCAAATGATATTGTCTACATGTCTGTTTATATATCAGTGCTGCTTCATCCACGATGTATCCAAGCCGTCATGTAGATATCTTATCTCTGCCTGGCTCCTCATTACTTGATATGGAACGCCTGAGAATGAACCACATATTCATGATATTTGAAGCAGTAAACACACAAGTTGCATCTCCGACTTCCACCAAACTTATCTCAACTTTGGAATTTTGCAAATGGAAACAATCTGTTAGAATCTAGTGCACTTCTCGCAGAAGCCATTTCAACATATCAAATATGACAGTGACAGATGGCAAAGCAGCTGGCCCTCAACTTTCTTTTACTTTTTCTTTTGGATTCTTCCTCCTTCTTCAGATGATGAAACCAAAGTCTGCGGTGAATTGGAGTGTTGGATTATCATTCGTTTGGGAGGACATATTGTACTCTGTGAAACAGGGGCTTGAGGAACGTTTAAAACTCAGCAACTTGGAATCCTCACTGCATCTTTGAACAAACGTCTCTCTAGAAAAGGTTATTTATTCAACAGGATAGCGATAGTTCACCGCATATGATGCATGAATCTCAATGGCAATTCTTCTGTCTGAGCAGCACATTCAAATGTGAATGATGTTAAGTTGAAATAAAACTTCTAAATTAGTAATAAGAGTGCAACACTAGACACAAGGCATGAAGTGAAAAAAATATCCATAATGGGTCACTGTCACATATAACCCCACTATAGCTGGTAACGATTCACCAGTAATGGCCACTGAAGCAAACTCTGGTAAAGGGGTGTACAAAGGCACACAACATCAAACAAAGTGTTACAGGTCAGTGAAACGAAAATTTTGTTCCAAAATAAAACATGTTTTTGTTTACATTTCTGTTTAAAAGACCACTAGATTTATCCTTTCACAAGCAGGGTGAATCATAAATTGAGCTTGCTATGTTTCATATAAGGGCTGATGTGGCACTGCTGCAGAAAATAATTATAGTAGTCAACATCACTCCTAAACTACCTGTAAATATGTGGTTGATATCAATCTGGCCGTAATTTGATAACATTCATTAAATTCAGCTGTTATTCTCTGACCAGGACAGTGAACATTTTATAACAACGGCTGTTATAAAATTTTATATTTTTATTTTATTTTATTATTTTCTATTTCATATCTTATTGTATTGTATGTTGCATTAAAACAATCATTGATCAAACAGCATCAGGTCGCTTGCAGTGGCCTTAGCAGTCGCTAATAATCATTATTTGGAGATTTTTTGGTGGGTACCTGTAGACCTGAAAAAAAAAAAAAAACTTGGAACTGTACTGATTTATTAACACCATTATAATGATGTTTAAAGACAACAGCGGTTTGACTCAAATATGCCACCTTTTGCTACAAGGCGGTCGGTATGTTGGTTGTCGTTGTGTATGCGCAGGCATAACAGTGAGCACAAAGCAAATCAGTGACTCATGCTCTGCTTATCAGTGGGACCTGTCGTATCAGTTTGGGTAGTTGTGTTGTGATGTAAGGGTGGCAAATGTCAGGTTCACTTGTAGATCAAGTCAACCATGCATTATCTCTCAAACAGTGGAGCTCAGCCGTGGCCATAATGGCTGCGACCAGCAGACTGACTGAGTGCTAAGGCATGGCGCTGTGGGCGGCGGTGAGCCATGCTAAGACGCTGCGCTGCGCAGCCTTTCTTTTCTAAACTACAGTGAAAACATCAGATCTGACTTCTTCACTGCCATTTTAAGTTCTGCTGAGGCGGGCAGCCTGATTTAACCTCGCCAGGCTTGGAACGCGCCGCCATCAAAGATGCGATTGTTAAATATCCGGATGACATTGAGTAACGGCGAGTCGGCCAGATAATTACCATTTCACCATCAGAAGAGACCCCAGCCATGATATTGGTATAAACCCAAGAAATAATTGATGCGTGCAATCACATATTGGTTCTCTGCCGAAAATTTGCGCCCATTATTTCATTAGACGAAGCCACATCTTTAGGTGCCAAAATTGTTTGTTTCCACCACAGAAATTCAAATCCTGTTAATCCTGATAAGGTCTGGCATTTTCGAGCCAGATCAAAGATAGACGGCACCTTTTTAAGTCCAACGTGTTTGTGTGTTTGTGTCTCACGCTACACACAGGCCCTATCCTGAGGTGCCTTCTTGCATATGTAATTGGATGTTACTGTAAATAATTGCTTGGGCATGTGCCAGTGTGATGATGGCGGTGATTTGTGCGTGTCGGCTGTACGTTTGTGCAAGCCTCTACATATGTGTGTGTCTCTGTGTGTGTGAGCGCATCTGCCCTATCCGTACTCCACTCTCAAGTCCCACTGATTCTCCTTTCCAGCCATGTTGAATCCTCTTTTCCTTATCAGGCGAGCCCAGGCCTGCATCAGGCTCTCCTTGCTATGACAGAGGCTACAACAATAGGCCTGCGATACCGCTGCTTAGCGCTGCGTTTCGGAGGGGAAACCTGCCACGGGCGCAGATTAACTACAACACACACACACACACACACACACAGACACACACACAAAATAGATTGCAGCCTCCAAAACAAAACATTTTTCAGAAAGCCTGCTCTTGATTAATGAAGCAATGACAAGAAGAAAAATATAATTTCTAGAATGGAAAACTCGGCCGCCACTTGTTTAAGTTTAGGGCGGCTCGCAATAAACATATTGGTGGGAAAACGGGGGAGAAAAAGATAAATGGCCTGAGTGATGTGCTGAATAATTTCTACAGCAGTTTTGTGGATGCAAAGGCCCATATTCTTACCTATGTACCTAAATTCACAATAACCCCACTCCATCCACTGACAGCCACTGTCGTTCTCTCTGTCCCAGGTAAAATTAGGACATTATCTGGACAGTTCGCTCTTCTCTCGCCTACGAGCTAAGGTTCACTGTTAACAGGGGAAATACATGCTGATGCTTGGGCCCATGCGCTCTCCATGAACACATCACTACTGAGCAATAAACATTCACAGGTTGCAACATTTTGACAATATAATCAGTCAGTCACTCGTGCTTCTTATTGCTTCATAGCAAGGGTCGCAGGTTGGTGGCACGAGAATGAACCGACACTTTAAGACTGTGAAGAAACATCTGAATGCCACACAGAACAGAATTTAAATAAGCTCAGAGGGTGAACCTTTCCCACCAATGACACGGAACAGATGAAAAAGGCAAATGAAAAAATGATGAAAAAACACAAAATTGTTAACGCCTGTTTTTATTTTCACTTTTGCATTGCTTTGTTGTTGCTTACCCAAAGAACACCTTACATCCAAATAAAATATATGTACTGTATATCGACACATTTTCCTCCAAACAATATCATACCATCCATCCATATCTCAACTACAAAATAGCTGTGGACATTTCCAGGTCAGCAGAATCACCATCTGTTGTTGTTTAAAGGTTGATATTGTTTCGGTTTAATACATTTTAGCCGCATCCGTTTTGGATTTGTTCTTTCCGCTTTGTAAAACGATGCTAACGGCAACATTAGCTGATAGACAACAAGAATATTAAGATGCAAGCCGATAGCCACAGCCCTGATCCTTATCTGAGAATTAAGTCTTTGTCATTGTAATGAGCATGTCATTTGCACTTAAAGGCCCTCAAAACACAAGGAAGTGTATTGAATGCACCCTCATTACAGTGCACCTTAACTAAGCTGCAGTAATTAGCAGTGGTACGGCATTGTACAACATCCTCATCAACACACATTTACAGCTCGCTTCTAAATCTGCCGCTCATTAATAGCTTGCGTCCTAATCAATTATTAACACCTACAACGGAGGCAGGTCCGGGCCTCTTACTGCAGGCGAGGCGGGGGCCACCTCCTGCCTGTGCTTTGTCCACTATAGGTAATTACGCCTTTTAAAGACACCTGCTACTCAATAGCTTCGACCTGGACTGTTAATTCAGCTCCCCGACTGCAGACATTTATGTCGGGGTGTCACTATTAATTTGCGTTCATTTGGAGCCAGGCAGAGCGGTGTCGGCGGCTGACTGAGCGCCGCTTGTCGCTCACCTGCGTCCGGGCCGCGGCTGTAATTGGAGTCTAATGGTCTGATTGATCAGTGCGAGACGTGAGGGATGAGACGGCGGCCTGGCAGCTCGATCAGTCAGTCAGACAGGAAGTGGGGA
The DNA here is from genome assembly GCF_027744825.2 of Synchiropus splendidus. Classification (NCBI taxonomy): domain Eukaryota; kingdom Metazoa; phylum Chordata; class Actinopteri; order Syngnathiformes; family Callionymidae; genus Synchiropus; species Synchiropus splendidus. The sequence goes on along the minus strand of NC_071345.1, from coordinate 18,237,030 downwards.
CGAGGAGGGCGGGCAGCTGACAGAAACTGGACTGCACACGTCTCCAGTGTTTTGGCATTTTATATCACATTCGCGTTCGGAAATACGCGGTGTGTTATAAAATCGTATTATTATTCAAAATGGCAAGAGGTTGAATGGGGTTGAGCCACTTTTGTCCTCAGTATATCGGGTATAAGCACAATCCAGCTGTCACATGACATTCTTCAAACATGAGCATTGGTACAGACAATGTGAGTCATGTGATAGATGCAACATGAAAAGCTACATCAACTGATGACTAAAGTTGTGGAAAAAGCAAATCGGTAGCAGCACTGGCTGCAGCATTAACAGATTGCTGTAATAGCAGCAAAGCAAAGATATGAAAACATTATTAACAGCAGCAATAAAGATATTAGTTGCAGATGAGAAGGCAAAAAGGTCATGAATGTAAATAAATACATGTAAATTCAATGGCCGCAATTTATTCTGCAGTAGTAGTATTTTCACTAGCAGTAGCTGTTTCAGACGTAGCAACACTGAAAGTAGCACGAACATCTACAGTGTCGGGGTAGCAGTGGCAGAAGCAGACATACATGAAGTAGTCGCAAGAATAGCTGCATTACTGGCAGAAAAAACAGTAGTTTAGAAGTAGAACCTGCTGCAGCAAGACACACCACAGCTTCATTACTTGCCACCCAAACGCCTGCTCCCAATATCTTTTACAGAGTTAAATAGAAGATATGAAGGAGGAAGTGGCGGCCACTGTTTTTGGGGGGAAGGACCACAACCACAAGGTTCCTGATCAGATCACAAAAGTTTGAGAAAGCCTGGTGACTCTCAGATAAAACACTTCATCAGGCATCACACGTGACACCAGCTCGGAGACTTTGGAGGGAAAAGGTCAACAAGTCAACGTGGACTGATAACGGGGATAACAAATGCTACTGCAAGGCATGCGAGCCATCCCACAGAAGGCAATGTGATTGTGTTAACAGGTCTGCAACAGCAATAACTCTAACTGCACTCTCTCATGCCAAGCGGAGCCTCTGGGGTCTGCAGACCTGCCACTGCCGACCCATCAGCTGTGAAATCTGCTTTCCTCTTTGATAAACGGTGGAGATGTGACCCTATCTCTGTCCTGCAGATGCCCAGATTTCCTGTCATGCTTTTTCCCCTCTGTTTTTTCCTGCCTTCCCCCTCTCACTCTGTTGCTCTCTTATAACTCTTTTTATTTTTTCACATCAGCCCAGACAACTCCATGTAACATATCAAACCAAGTTGTTTTTCTGTCTCATCCATCATTGAGGTCCACTTGTTGTTCACCAGACACCACTTTCAGATCCTGATACTCATGCATGAGTTTACACAACTTGTTTTTCGTGTATAAATGTCATTACTGGCCCTCAGGCCACTGTCCGGAAAATCATGTTTACATGACGTCACAATCCTGGAGACATATTGGAAAACAGTACGCTTCAGTGACAAAATGGAAAATAACACTGGACAATTTTTAAAGATACCAATCGTCGACCACACCACTGTCAAGATAGTTGCTTAACAGTAAAACTAGTATTATGGTAATAATACATACATGTGTAAACCTTTACTATTCTATCAATCCAAGACTGACTATTATTGTCTTTCCTAATAACTTTCCATATAACTATTGCCAATTTCATGATTTCAGGTCAATGTGAACATAGAAATAAACAAAGCTTAAAAAAATATTTGGTGAACACTATCTACACCAGCTATTTGAGGTCAAAAGCTGAACAGGTGACAACTGCTGCATGGAAATATCCCGGCAAAAATCACTCATTCACACACTCAAACCAGAGTGCCTGGAAGATACGCACACAAGCATAGGGGGAACACTCAAACCGTGTACAAAAAGAAGGTCCGCTCACTCCAGGAGTAGCCTCGAACCTGCATTCCTCTTAGAGCACACTACATATAGTTTAAATCGTTCTGGTAGCAAAGGTCATTTCAATGGTAATAGATGTACTACATCATGTTGTACTACTACATTCTGAATATAAAAAAAACAACAAGTAAAAAAACCAAACAATTACTTAGTTTAAAAATGTTTCCACGACATGCAACACAACAAGCGACTCCATGAACTGTACTTGAGAAGTGTAATAATCATTTAGTGCAGGAGGATATGACATCTTAAAACACGCTGGCTACAGTCCACCTGTACCAGGTCATAAAAGAAATAAATGTGTTCTCATTACATACAGCATGAAGGTGACAATTTATGATTTAATGTTCACATCTTAAAAACCTTCAAATAGAAGTTGAAGCTGTCGCCTGAACTGCAGCTGAAATGATGAAGCGATATCTTCTTTTTAAGCAAGGGCATATCAATGCATGTAATCTAGATTTTTGCTTCACCTCCATCACTTGTTCACAAACCTGAGATGGAATATTCCATGAAGGTCGCACCTCATAAGACTCTCGGAGAGGCTCTTTGGCAAAGTGGAGACCCCCATAAAGTAATAAGCCTCAAACGCTGCCTGACTGCCTTGTGACCCTGCTTGGATGACTGATTGTTCTCTCTCTGTTCGTGGTCTCTTTACCTCACTATCTGAGCTACATGGCGACCTTCTTCACTATAGCACTTGTGAAATGATGGGAAAGTGAAGAGCAGGGCTATATGAGGTGTTGTTAAAAACAAAATCATACATAGCCAACAGTGTACAATTGTCAAACGCAAGGGAACTGCCTGCAATGGGGATTCTCTCAATATGATATTCGAGAACCATGAATTACCGGAAGGGTAGTTCTACCCTCAACAATGACTTGTAAAGCAGGAGACAATCTTCATGAGCTCTTCAATTCTTCATCAAATTCCCTTTTACCTGCATCCTTTTTTCATGGTATCTTCCAGATTTATTCTCAAGATTTGCAGTCCTCACATGCCACAAACCCATACTGGGGCAAACCTTTGATCTGTTGTCGACCGTCATATTGGCATGCTTAGATGGTGTTTTGGTTTTTGCTGCACTTTAAATTAGATTGGAATTCGATTTCGACTACATGCAAGAGAAGCGTGGCCGGGCCATATAGAATGACTAGGTGGGCCAGATTTGGCAGACAGGCCATGAGTTTGACAGCAGTGATGTGGCTAGTTATGGTTGCAAAATAATCCACTTTTTTTTTTATTCCCTCACATAACCAGCTGATTCCAGTTGATATCTTATCTTTCCACTTTTGGTTCTCCTCCCTTACATTTGGTATTAGTCTGGTTCCTCATATTTTCTCTGCACAGAGTAAATACTGTCAAATGCTCTGGTGAATTTCTTATTTCTGATGTACAGTAACTTGCTCCTAAAAATCAAAACACAAAAACAGAAATGAACCTCTGACTCAGTTCTAATCTATAGTATGGAGTGCATTAGTGCTAAAGCACTTTCATATCGTCTCACATCACTTTGGCGACACTTGGGGTGTTCTGACGACTGTGTTATTAACAAGCTAGCAGCTCAGAGCGCAAGTTCTCTCGTCATGCACAATTATCCCAGAGCTGATGGATGGTTCCTGGCTCGCATCACTATGACTGAAAAGTTGCACCAAACCATAAAAGGATCCTCAATAAAACAAAACACGGCAGTTGGGTTGACCCAGCCTTTAATGAGAGATAGTGAGACGCCGCTAACAGCCGGTCTCCCATTGGAGCGACGAAGCCCTGGCGAGGAGAAGGGCGAGTGGCAAACCATTGAAACGGCCCCATGAGAATAGACACACATGAGATCCTTAAAGGCAATAAGCCGGCACTGCTTCTCCTGCGTTTAATTGCGAGGGAGGTTTGGCATATTCTGTAACCCCTCCACAGCCTATTACAGGTGATGACCAGCACCTGCTCACAGAAAAGCAAGAAAAACCCGAGGAGGAAGTGAGGAGAAGCAAATTCCTCAGAGGGCACTTAGTTAAGAACTTATCTGTCTTGCCAAGAGCACTTTATGCATGTTCTTCTGCGGGAGACGAGGAATTTGTTAAAGTTTGTATCATCCCAGGAAACCATATTTAAAACATGTTTCACATGACATCTGCCGCTGACGTCTGAGGGTTATTTGGGGGACAGGTGAAGGTTTTTAACTCTCACAGAGAAATGTAGGGAGGGTGTTATTTTGGAACGTGCGGTGTTTCTCTGTCAAGTCACTTTTCCGCTTCAGGATAACTGGCTTTAGGCTGAGAGAAGCCATATTTCATGGCTATAATACGGCCCGAGTTATTTAAAGCCACTGATGACTTCAAAACCACGCAGGGAGCTTAGAAAAATGTTGAAACGATGATTTAATAAAGTTGTGCATTTCAGAAAAAAAAAAAGAAATGGAGGAGGGAGTCCTGACGGACCCGTCCTTATGTCTCTTAACAAGATGAATGAGAGCCTGGTTACGATTTTAATAGGAATTCCTTAATTAATCCAAACGCAAAATGGAATATTAAAAGCCCAGGGAGTATTCGTCACTTCGGCGGAGCAGCAGGTCAACGAAGCCTCCGCTGGGATCTTTGAAACGACAGATACAAAGCTGGCGGGAGCCTTGCGCCATCAGAAACCAAACGAATTGTGGCAATTGAATCCCGCCACTGAGTTCAATTAAATAGTGTTTTGTCATGAAATATGCACTCGGAATGGTTAAAATAGACCCACTTCAAAAGCTACATCCCGGAGGAAGTCACATCATCCTGCTCTAATGTCATCTGGATGGCTTCGCTATGGTCTCTGCGCGTCACACTTTCGAGTAATCATGTTGCTGCAGTAGCAATGGCAAGGATTGATCAAAGTCTTCCAGAAGCACTGTGTGGTTTGTGGTACTTTCAGCACTTGTTTGCTACTTCCTAACTAGACACAGCTTGCGACCCAACTCAATCACTTTCATTTGCCAATGCACCCCTGTTTCATCCAGGAGGGAGTGGCTTCCAAGCATGTTTATGACCACTGGTAACAAATTATTGGCTATTACAAACCATGTAACTCCATTTTCAGTAGCCTAAAAGAGGCAACACACCTGCTGACTCCTGAATGTACAACAGCCAACTTACTTGTGTGTCGCACCAGTTGCACCCCATTCCACTAGCTCATGTCTTGATCCTTATTTGTTATGTGCACTACTCTTACCTACCCTGCCAGTATGCTCAGGTCGCCAAACAGTGTCTACGTGTTTCATGTGTATTCTCAACAGTAACTCACCAGTGCGTTGTTGTCCGTGCCCATTTCAATTTTGCCTTCGAAGGGTCCCCACGTTGTGCCGACGGGGAGCTGCTGTCGACTCTGGATCCGACGCTCGCCATCCTTATGAAAGGTGTCCAACTCTCCTACGACATAAACACAACTGGTTAGCTCCAGCATTTTATTCAGCATCTATATTTTCTCCACAAACCTACACATGCAGATATTATTACCTCAAAGCCTCACAGTGAGCATGACTGGGTTGGTGCCAGTTTGTAAATGGATAAGCAAATCAAGCGAGCATCTGATGGTGCGCCTCACATGCTAACCTCACTTGAAAGGTGTCTTCAGTGGAGATAATCTGTGTGATACATTGCAGGCTGCCTGTCTGGCAGCAGCTAGTGACAGGCCTATTTTTGTATTTCCAGGAAGGCTGGGCCCCTGTTAGTGCAGTGTGCAGCTCCTCTTAATGAACAGCCAAACCGGATAGTAGCGTCGAACCACCGGAGCTCACCTTCTTGACACCTGCAGCTATCTTATCACTTTGATGCAGAGTACTTTTTTTGCAGACAATGATTAATCAACTAGCTATGATGAGCACGGAAGCTGCCGTTGGCAAAGTTTTGGTGAGATATGTTGCGGTGAAAAAAAAATGTTTATTTACAAACATGACATCGAGTATCACTCACTATGTCCACAGTACCACCCGGGCAAAATATTTATGTATTTGCAGACAGAACTCCAAGATAAGCAACGTTTTAATTTCATTTTTTTCTAAGTTGAAATACACTTCAAATAAATGGCTGAGTAGGCATGTGGGTTAAAAATGTGAACATGAAGAGTGAGTTAAAGCTTCAAAATCAACAGCTGGGATTTTTTTTTTCTGATGAGACTGAACTAGTAATAAATGCTGCACATAAAATTGGATGTAAATTACTACAACAATCAAAACAAAATTGTAAAAAAAAGAAAAAAAGAAAGGGGTTAAAAATGGTGTTTCCTAACACAGGCCTGACAAATATAATTTTGCAATCCTAACAACAAAAGAATGTGCATTTATTCTGGCCACATATATCTACAGCAAGACATAAAAGTCAACTCCCAACACTAAGTTGAAAAACCTTAGACCCCCTCACTGGTACCACATTAGAGCAAATTGTTAACCATTTGAGAGCACTGATAGAAAAAAATAAATAAATAAAAAAAATACCCAACAATTTCATTCCAACCCTGTATTGTTACTGTTGCATATTACGACCAAGCCATAGGCTACAAAACAAAGAGCAGATGTCAAAAACCATTTATAGATTCAAAGTAAAAAGGCTTTCATTGCATCCACACCCTGTCCAAAATCACTGAACTTCAGATATGTGAGCAACAAATGGAAATAGCAGCAGTCCACCTGCTGCAGCTGTGTACCGTCACCATCATGGTCGGACAAACCCCATTGCTACACACCATGCTGGACATCAGCGGTCTGTCAGAGGTAACAATGCTCTGCAACATAGTCTGTTAGCTATCGATTGCACTCTAATGCAAGTTTGCACTGTTTGCTTCCACAGTTTTGAAAGTGGCATTACGTTTTCTATAAGAGCAATAATAAAACTGCTTTGGAGGAGGGATGCAAACCCACACATCATCAGTCAGAATGTTAGTGCCGATCGTTTTGAATGACATGCTTCATAAAAACATTGAAACCCAATTATACACATTTGACCTCAATGTATGGCAACACCTCTTTTGGAACAGTTCCAGAGCATTATTCGAAGCATCCTAATCGATGCTAACAATCCGTCTCAGCGCCCTCCATGTTCCTGCTGGTGCTGTGGAAGGTTTGGGAGCTCATTACAGAGAAATAATTAAACACTGGTGCACAGCTGGTCATCATCACTGAGAGCAACTGCCACCGCTTGATGCTTTCTGTTTGTCCTCAGATAAGACCGGTGGCCTTTACCCGCTTGGATGCGAGTTCCTGTTTAGCCCGGCTCAACACTGGGCTCAGCCAAACCTCCGCCGACCATCAGGATTTCTCTACTTTGCCATTTTCGGTCCTTTTTATTAAGCGGCTCTGGATGTTTGGAGTGAAAAGGGAGTGAAAAGGGAGTGAAAGAGCAGCGAGCGAGAGAAATTCAGACTGGTGGTCCAGCACGCCCAGGTGACAGTTGTGCGCAGCTCTCTGCAAATGTCGCCCGAGGACCTTGGCTCACAGATGGCTCGTCGCATCTGCTGCAGGTACAAGTGGAAGATCTCCACACCAAAACACTCGTTGATGAATAATGAGCTCCCTCCACGGACTGCTCCCAGTGAATTTCACACAGGCTGTAAAAATTACCACACAGATGGGTGGTACTTTTCACTGAGCTTCGAATCATTCGCTATGTTTCAAGTAAAAAAAACCTCTAGGATTCTGTCATTGTGGCATGAGAAAATGCCTGGAAGCACAAGTAGTAGCACAGCAGTGACCCATGTGTGGAAGCACGTTCTGGATCACATCATTGACATACAGAATATGTGATGTATCCTTAACCTGTTATGGATATTTGTTTTGAGTATAATTCCATCAAGATCATATTGTTTTATAAGGCAAAAAGCAATTTCAGAACACTGAATCAAGGTGTGTTTTGGGAAACTGACATTTCCATCGAGGTAGGTACAGTATTTTTGACCATGTCAAAGTGTAATTCAGGTGTGAATATCAAGACATTATGTATTAAAACCTTTGTGCGTACACGAACATTGAAGAATCTCTTATAGCGCATCATGTATCATGGCATGTACTGTACTACATTTGGAAGTACTGCAAAGTACTATGCCCTATTGGTACTGGACCACTGCAGACCCTTTAAAAGGAGCATCCCTTTCACCCCAAACAATATAGGCTGTAATACAACGGATTGGGGTTCAGAGAACTTCAAATCCCTCAAAGCCTCTACCCGTGTTGATGACGATACTGTTAACCACCTCCACCCTTTAAAGTCCCCCTCTAAAAACCTCCGCCCCACCCAGCTTTCCTCCCTCGATAAGATCATCATCTGTCGTGAAGTCTGCTCCTGCACTCCATAGATACTTGGCAGACCAATGAATGTCCCCATTGTTGGGGAAGATTCTCCCCTGATAGCCCCCAAGATGCTCCACGCTGGCATCTGTTTGCTTTTTCTTTTTTCTTTTTGCACGTGTCCATTTTTTAGTGTGTATTGTGTACAGGAATAAGGAGCCTCTTCTCTCCCTTCAAGGGCACATGACTGAAAGGAGATAAGTTTCTCAGTGGCAGTTTGCCAGTCTGCTATACAATGATGGGGGACTCTTGGCAAAAGCCCCAAAATGATGTGACCCACTATTTATGCTGAGCACAAGAAGGAGAAAGTTATGTGGCTAACCTATAGAAATACGCAGATTTACCTAACCAGGTTTGTACTAGAACTATTTCATATATATGGTAAAAGTTACCATGATAACTTAAATTATTATTTTTTTAAAATCAAAGTTCTATAGCATTGAAATTTCAACAGCATCCAAAAAACTACAGTGCTATTGATATAAATAACTTGGAAGCTGCCAAAACGCGTTTGGAATGTGGCCATTTCAAATTACAATAAATGTATTCAATACATTCATACTTGATGGAGTAAGTAATTGAGATCAATATTTTAGTTCATCGTGGGGCCTGAGCTTGTGACCGTCCGGCAGGAACAGGCTGCTGAGTGAGCAACAGTAACCATGTGAGAGACGGAGACAAAGACGGATGGCGACAAGGAGAGTCTGCTTGAGCTCCACATGGCAGATGACTCCTCTTCATATCAAGCAGTCCCTTTGAATCAAAGCAAATAAATGAGAGCTGTTCAAAGTTCAATAACCTGTCGAGGCAATTCACAGACGCCCTCCTGAATCCAGTCATCTCCTCTGACGGCAAATGGGCTATAAATTAATATAGCATGTGGGAGGCATACGGGGTGAAATGGAGAGCGCTGTATCAGTTGGACAAAAGGTGCCACATCTTTAAAGCAGATATGTGATATGAAATTTTACAGCTGAAGGAGAAATGTCAGCGAGCTTTGATAAGGGAGCGATGAACTTTTCTAGCCTCCATACCCAAACCGCCATTATCAGGCCCCAGCGAGCAAAATGCAACATTTATAACCGGCAGCTCACGTTATTATCTCTGAGCAAGACACTTGTTAAAAAAAAAAAACCTTCATCACCCTCACCCCCAACACTCCTCTCTGGCTAACATGGTCCAACCTGACTGGATGGCTCTGGCTCAAGTCCTGCTGCACAGCAGGAGGAACGGGTTGACCGTTTGTTTGGAGAGCAAGTCTTCAGGCAGACAGTTCACACAAGGAGTGTGCAGAGAAGAGTAGAAGGGGGGGTTCCACCCTCTGGGTCAAACTTGTTTTCAGGCTTTGTGCAGCATGAGGGGGACTAAGTTAAACAGGTCAATGGGATTAGGGCACTTGTGCTTTGACAAATCCATAGGCAGAGCAGCAGGCCGTGAGGAAGCATGGGGGTTGTATGGATAGAAGCTCTGCAACCTCTTCTTATTGTATGGCAACAATATATTGGGTCAGTTCACTGACAGCAACTGAGTCTACAAGAACATTTGTTGCACTATTGATGGGCAACCCTGAAGACTGTAACCTCCTGATGCATAGGTCTAAAAAAAATCTGGATCACACCTTTCACCTTAATTAGCAAAAAAAGGTTTGGGAACCACAACTTTGTGTCCTCAAAGTCACAAACACAGTTGTACAACTGTGGAACATCATCAACACCAGACCATTGTTGTCGGGTGTCATTGAACAATTGCAATATAGCATCTGTCAAGTTCTCATTTCATCAAACGCCTGGCGAAGTTAGCAGCGAGTCTGCTGACAACAATCTGCCACACATCCATCTTTGGAACCACGCTGCACTTTCCATTGACAGCATGTAAAAAAAAAGGGCGAGAAAGACAGCAAAACTTAAAGAATGACTGTCCTCACTCGGAGATATCCTTCTATCAGCCGGCAGCATCTAGAGGACACACACCACCGCTGCTGCAATCTGATTGTTTTAAATGCTTTTCTTAAAATTTCACGAGCACGCAGAGGACATTACTCCACCCGAGTGTGTCAGGATGAATGAGTAATTGTACGAGAGTTTGCTGGGGATGCATGTTTTTCAGACAGATGGATGAATAAACTAGGCTCGCTACAAGAGGAAGTTGTTGTTTAGCAATAAATACAGAAGAGAGTATGAGAGCTGCTTAAAATGTAAGAGAGACGGAGGGTCAAGTTTGAGTTTGGGCAATGACAGTCGTTCAAAAATAGAAAACTGACAATGAGTGACAATGCCTGAAACAACTTAATATACAATGCAACATCTTCCTATAGCACATAGTGGGTAGATGCTATTGGACAGCGAGGCACAACGACCTGTAGCTTTTTCTCCTGCAATGGTTTAGTTGATTTGATGACTTGTAAATAAGACTGACAGGGTCCTTCAAAATAACCACATTCTATTTACAAGAAGGTTGAGGTTTAAGTCGGGCCAAAACCCTGTACTTGCATGAAAATCAATGTTTCTGGGAGGAGTGATCCAGAAGGACATTAGGAATTAGAAGAACTGTACCTGTAAATCTTTAAATTACATCCGGAATCTCTCTTTTCAAACAGCATATTTTACATAAGATGTAGGTAGCAAAGGCCACAACTCAGACAGTGGGAGACAGTCACAGACAATAATAATACTGTACTTGAAAAACTCAATCTATCTGTCATAATACCTTGGAAATGTTGGGTCACTAATGACATGTACTTCAGGACAATGAAAAGAGGATGATTAAAATATTCACACCAGAGACAACAGTTCAACGGTGGATGAGCAGAACTCTGCCCATAAAAGGAACGTCAAAGGTAGGATTCCTGGGAGTCATTCTAGACTAAGTTCTCAGATGGAAAACTGCACAATGGTCTGTTTCTTTCACGGAGAGGATCATTGCAAATCACAGTGGCTGAAAGAACAATATCTACGGCCAGACATGGCTTGTCATGCTGAGAGGCAAAAAAAAAGAAAAAAAGAACAAAACATCCAAAAATGTACGAGGAAACTAATCACAATGAATAACAATCATGACAAGTGCTGTTGAAGGTAAAACATGCCTAAAAGACGAACTGGACAAGAGAAAGGAATTGATTCATAGTTGCGCCAGGTGTGCAAGTCATTGGTCAAATGAACATATTGCATAGAAATGCCATTACTAAACAGCAGTGGAAAAATTGAGAAAAAAAACATGGCAAAGGTGAAACAAAACTTTTACTTTCATTTCAGAGCATTTGAATCCACAAAATATGAAGTTTATTAACCTGATTCAAGAGGATATTGAAAGGATCTTGTCATCAAAATACTGTGCCATATTCTGGAAAAAAATGGAGAAAGTACACGTGCATTTGGGCCAATAATGATGGTTATGTACAACTGTAATGAGCATACTTAATCACAAAAAATATTTCTTTTTTACCTTTTACCTGAAACCCTTTTTTTCTATCTCAAAATAACGGCAGGAAAATGTCCATTGCAAGAATGTCTGAGAAATATAAGTTGAAGAATTTGAAATTTTAACAAGCGAACTTCCATCTTGGAGTCGATATCCAACAATCCCCTGGATTTTCCCCGAAGTCAATTACCAGGCTGCAACTTCCCCAGAGTAACAGGGAAATCTGTTTTTTCTCCTTTCCTGGGTGACCTAGTTGTCTTTTGTGAGTAGGTTTTAGCTGGAGCAGTTTGACAGTCAACAGATAAGATGGATTAAGCTCTTTTTTCATCCAGTTTTGATGTGAACAGCGTAAAAGCGGGTTAAATCATTGAGTTTTCAGGAGTATTTTTTTAAATGCCTGGAGATAGAGCGATAAATGAGCTAAACCTAAGACTTGGACCGGGGAAGGTCAAGGTTGCGGCCCAGGGGAGCAGCTACCCGGTGACAGGGGCGAGTCGAGCCCACCTCTCATTGCTCACAGAAAAGATACACGGGAGGAGTGGAACCAAATCCAGCTCGGTGCATCAAAGAGCAGTGCACTCTCGACTTATGTGGGTGCATGTGTGTGTGTCGGGGCGGGGGTTGTGCAGTTGCTGCTTACAATAGCACGCCTGATTGGATGTGTGCGTGTGTCAAATATCATTCCACCACAAGCAACTAACCAGCTCTATAATTATGTTTTCATAATTTACACGTGCTAAAATAAAAAAGCCATTAATCCCTTGATACGCCACAGAAAATAGATGAGCAGTGAAATATTAAATGAGTGTTCAAAAGTACATTTGGTGAATTGAGAGACACCTCCCCCACACCTGAGCGGTGCAACGTGTTGACAGCCGTACAGTCACGTGATGCCACTTGCCCAATCTAGCTTGGGCTTCTAAGCCGCTTGCCGCGGAAACCACTTGAGCAGAAGAAAAGGTGAAGAGCCCACAAATGGCGACCAAACCGAAGGGCCAGGGGTCAATCTGGCGTCTGTGTTTTATTCCCCTCTTATCTGTGTCGCGTCTGGTCGACACGGTGAGGTTTGCGGTCCGAGACCTTTCCCAAAAAGACGTATTTGGCGACACATTTGGTCGACATCTATTCCTCCGTCACTGCTCATGTCGCTGACAGGGAGAGTAATCCTATACACTGGCTGCTATTGTGAAATGAGAAACTAGCCTCCTTCACTGCCACGGACCAGATGCACCTCTCTCCCTCTCTCTCCCTCTCTCCCTCTGTCCTAATCTGTAAACGACTTAAAGGAGCCTTATCTCCGGGCTCTTCTGCTTCATTTCATGCTTGATTTACTTTAATTTGTCTGATAGGGCACAAGGATTTGGAAATGGCCCATCTTTCGGTGGAAAATGTTCTGATTTTTCTTCGGCATTGTTATGTGGAGGTTTTTTGAATCTCCCCCACCCCATCATCCCTTTTCTTCATCTCCATCTTTCTCCTCCTTTGCCATTCTCTTCTCCCTGTTTCATTTTTCTTTAAAAGGTGTTGCTGCTGCAGCCTGTGGTGGTGGTGCTGGGGACGGGGGTCTCGCTCCTGTGCAACAGTCTGTTTGGGGGCATTCAAGTTTCCCATGAAATGCAGCGACGTTTTGGGATCCACAGAGCAGCCGAGTGCGTCAGACCACAAAGATCTTGTGTTGGAGTTAAGAAGCGACTGGTCCTTCAGTTTCCTGGCTGATAAAGTTGCAAGGGACAAGCGACAAGCACTTTCTGGGAGTCAGGCGGCTCCCATCACCAAGACGCTTCCTCGCAGCCTGTGATTAGAGATGCTCATATCTCCGCTATGAATCCTGAATAATCTCCCTCCCACCTAAGAGCAAGCTGCAAAGGAGAGGAGAAAAAGAGCTGTCCTGTATGTACACAGATGTCACAGGGCTGTACAGTAAAAAGCCCCCCAAATCTAAATCCTCACAACCTGACTCAGCCTGACTAACCTGAATGGTAGAACTTTTAATCACATAAATAAACACGCAGGAAAAAGAGCAGAGATAAAAACGCGGAGGTGTACAATGGTGACATGCGTGATGCGTTTTCTGGAAGAGACAACTACCTCCAAACACCAGGAGATGGCTCACAGCGGAAGCCAGGGCATTGAAATTCATCTCACAGCCTGAATTTACTTAACTGCGGGTCTGCGCTGGGTGATAAACGGAGTGATGATCCTGCAACACGTCTTTATCCATGCTTTGCTTTAATTAACGCTGGCTTGTTTGTTGAAAAGATGATTAATATGCCAATGAAAATTGTATAATTGAATATTGCAACACTCACACAATCAGGGAGGAACATGCCATTTTTATTATTAACTTTTTATCTCCTTTATTATTACTATTATTTGGTATTTTAGTTCGCTCGACAAGCTGGTTCCCTCCCTCCACAACATGTAAGAAGGAAGAATAAAGAAGAAGGGACACACTTGGCTGTTTATTGTGTGCATTCTTCAACATGGAAAATAAGAACCACAACCAAACCCACTACAGATTATTAGGGGACTACTGGGACTTAATGCAGAGCACATTTCTGACTTTGATTTCTTTTATATACTAAAAGACTAAAATATTACTGGTCATTTATTCCCCTTCAAAATCTAAATTGATTTGTTTGTATGATAAATTACACTTCTTAAATGACATTTTTTATGAAATATTTGTCATTTTGCTGCATTACTTATTTCTATATCAGAGACTGATAAAGAATTGGTAAATAATCTAGTGCAAGACAGAGAGGTTTCCAGTATACAGACTTTTTTCTGTTTGAAATAGGTTACAGCTAAAGTAAACTCCAAAATGATTTATACTTTTAACTTTTACCCCTTAACACTGAAACACATGTTATCCTACCAACTGTGCCAATACAGAATTACAGAAAGAGAATTGAATCCATTGTATAGAGGGTTTATAACTATGTGGGTACTACTTTCTACTGTATATCAGAAGCGAGTGAAGTGAGTCTTACAGATCTGAGTGAGTACCTGTAAATTGAAAGTAGCTCAAAATCAGGGTCCAACCGATTTCACCACATCTTAGTAAGTCCTCATACTGTGGAGCCGGCGATTTTCTTTTGCAATGTCTATGTACTGTAACAATGATTTTTCCTACTCTGACACTCAACTGTATAGGTCCACCCACATCTGTCCCATCTGTTGCCATGTCAGCACGACGCCAGTTGCACCAGTGATGGCAGAGAATTGGACCTGGTGGCCCCCTCACTGAGCCCTACATCAGGTTGCTGTAGCGTTAGGGCCTGTCATCACGTTTCCTCTGTTCTTCAGTCAATGCTAATGTTACCACGCGTTGTGTTCTGAGCCCCGTCTCTTCTTCCAACCAACACCCTACTTTATTTTAATGTAGTCTTCCATTGCCTGCAAAACACTTTGAATTACATTTTGTTGATTCTAATGTATGTGACCATGTAGTGCAGACATGTAACCCAGAAAGAATGCAAAAGTCAGAGAAAAGAAAAAGGTTGTATTCTTGCAAGAGATTTGAGCCAAACCTTGTGTCGAACACCAATGAAATATCATAAATTAAGAATAGCAAGGCATACCATATGAATATGAAAGTAACCTCAATCTGAACCTCGAGCAGTTAGGTATTCCGCAAAAAAAACTTTGCAAATTCATGCATGAAAAGAACTACAAATACTCAGACACACTTCAAAAATGGCCAAAAGAAATGAAACAAAAGTAAGTTTCAGTTGAGCAACCCGGCGTTTACCCAGCGTTCGATCCCCTCAGCGCAGCTTGCACTGGCGTCTCCATGTAAATGCTGAGTACACACATCAAATATTCAAGCAATTACAATGATACCTCTTAGAGGAGCGTGTGCTGTGACAATGCCTGGGAGGTTGAGCGCGGCAGAACAAACATATTCACAGAGCTAAAGAAAGATGTGATGGGTGACTGGCCCCCGGAGGCGGAAACACCACCACCAGCCATGTTTCCTGCTTCATATTTAGCTGCCGCCCTTGTGGATTCAATGAAGATGCAGAGATCGAAAAAAAAAATGGTATTAATTATTGACTTCGGAAAACAGGTTGGATTTATAAACACACAAATGCTCACTATCTCAGTGAGAGCGCTTGCATGCTGCTACAGCCCACACAAAAAATGAAAAAAGTGACATCTTCAGTGATAAGAACAGTGATTGCCCTATTTTAGATTATATAACTAACAAGCATGAAGTTCCTGCAGAAAGCCTCTTAGTAGAACGGATCAGTGGACACATTTGCATGGAGGCAATGCAGTGCTGGAGTACAGTGATTTTTCTAATCTCTTGTTTAATATTTCATCATCATTATCTCACATTGTCAGTGTGAGTCTAGTCAAATAATGATGACAGGAGTTGTCTCGAGGAACCTCACTGAGAGACCTGTCTCTTTTGAAGCCTCACTGTGAAGATGGTCACAGTAGTGTTAGTTAATCGGCGATACAGGGAAAAAGGAAAGAAGGAGCAGGTTAGGGATAGTGAACACCAGTAATGAATTAACCAACGCACACAGCAGAGGAACACACATATAAATACAGAACAGAGGTGCGCAAAGCGGGGGTTGCAAGCCGCAGGTTGGGGGTCTTGGAGATGTCAGGATAAAAAAGAGTGAATGTAAAATTACAGTCCAATTCAAAGCAGCTGATGTGGACCGCAATGCAGCAGTAGCATCACAAAATTCGCTTGGGCAAAACACAATTTTGAAAACATTTTGGGCTAATGGTTAAATAATCTTCTGTTCCTTGTCGCATTATCATTTTACATTTTATTTTTTGCTAATGGACAGACAGAATGAAAAATGGACAGACAGACGATCGCAAAAAGGTGGAAAGCTCCTTGCTATTCAACCACAAACACTACAACACAAACATACCTCCACGGATGTCGACACACACCCTTGTACACAGAACAAGAGGTTTCAGACACATGAACCAATTACAGTACATGTTTCGTTACACTCAAGCATAAAATAAAACACCTGCACCCAAACGGCAACAAATACTGTACAAACACCCCTGAAGACACAGACAATTACACAAAGACAAAACATGTGGATCGGACATGTGCACACCGCAGGACACTCCTACCCATCCGTACCAAACACACACAAACCAATGGCATAATTGTATAGACATGATAAAAATGAAAGTGTTAAACAGCAGACGTGGTTCAGATCAGACTGACATGAACAGCGGTCGCTGAAAAGAACTCGGATAAATGCACCACAGCAAGGAAGCAAAAAAACAAGAGTCTCAGATGACGCACACCATCTACTGCCACTAAACGCATCCAGGAGAATTTGGGCGACACATGAGAGTTTGATTACATTTTAATTTTACATCAGCAGAGGCACAGAACTCGCAGGGAGGTTGATGATGGACTTTCATCGTCTCTATCAGAAATCTGGGCGTCATTCATGTTTTGTGAGACTTGTCAGAAGACTTCTGAATAAACCCCTGCAGGAGCAAGATAAAACCTGCCGTTTCTCACCGCAGAATTGCCGTGATGCACGTCCAAATTTCTTGATTACAAGACGAGCGGCGGGGAGGGGAAGACGCATAAAACCTTGAATGAAAGGCTGCAGAGAAAGTTTTGCTGATATAACAGTCAAGTGTGTCTATAAGTCTACTTAAAACGCTTAGGTATCAGCGGAGACAGCCGCGACACTCCCGTCTTATGATTCTGTCGAGACACTACACTATCAAACCTTTCATTCTGCTCCCAAGCTACATTTCCGGTGACAAAAGCTTTGGCAAAGCCTCCTGAAGGATTCATCTATCGCCTAATATTTCCAATCCAATTTAACTGAAGAAGCCGGAGTGGTCGGAGTTTACCAATCTTTGCTTTCCAAGACTCCGTGTGCTGAAGGCTTGAGGGGTTCAATCAATGGCGCTTTGATCTCTGCTGGAACCATAATTATTTAACATTGTTACAAGGATTTCTCTAATCCATCCTACCATTAAATCCCTTTTACACCCTCATCTTCTACAGCCTAATCTGCATCTGGGTGCTCCGTTTGCCTCATTTCGGCTCTCGCCTCCCTCCCTTGACGACACCCTGACTTTAGAATGGACCGGAGCAGACAGTTGTTTACTCAGCCAAACTTGACTTTACTGGAATGGTCACAACTATATTTAAGTGTGTTTTCAAGCATTCGTCACATACAAGAACAAAAACAAAAACAACTGACATTTACGCACCGAAATGGATGGAAAGAATCCACCATATCCCACCACACCCACCTATTCACTCATTTTTCAGCATCAAAACTGACATGCATATACAAAAAAAAAAACACACACACACCACCAATGCTCAGGAATGTCCTCTTAAAACATTGTACTTCCATTTTGATTCTCATGTTCTGATTAGTGACACTTCTGTCAACATCAACTAATGGAATTCCAGAGTCCAGCTGCCTGGTACTCTCAAGTTTAATCCATATACTAATCCCGTCCATCACTCTGACTCACAACAAAAAAAGGCCGCACTGTCCTTCACCAAATATTTGCATGTTTGTGTCTCTCTGCGATAAAAATAGCAGCATGAGCCACAGCAAACATTTGGGGAGGCACCTGCCACACAACCATGGCCATCTGCTCCTCTTACTCTCCTCACATGACATATGTGCATTAAACCTGAAACGGTTATTGTTGGTGGCACCCGGCAGAGGATGGATCGTATGTTTTGGCCGGAGGCACAAATGAGATTCGAGAGTTTTAACATTTGAGTGAAGCTGCTGATTCAGCACGCGCATGTTTGATGTCTTGAAAGGGGAAGGAGGGAGGTGTCGCCTTGTTTTAAGTCAGGTTGGGATAGCTCTGATGTCTGTTCCATCTGTGTATGGTTGTCAGGTAGACGCACACCATGGCTGCTGTCCCCGAGCTGTTGTCCTGCAGGAGCCAAAAGGATCAGGCCAAGAGCTGCTTCTCTGAGCCCGGTGGCATCTTGTCTCACCCCCTGCATCTTACATTGTCTCCAATGGGGCAGGTAATGTTTCACTGAAATGCCGTTGTCGTAGTGATTACCTCACATAGAGTTGCATTAAGCACAGTTAGATATTTGTTGCAGGTGCTGACCACTTCAAAATAGTAACACTGAGGTGGCGCAACGTCATTGGCTGAATCGGTATATTTGGTGATGAAAAGCAGGAAGGCCTTCCTCTGATTTATTTCCTTACAACTGCACATGCAACTACATTCCTCGGCCTGTTTCACAGGCGCAACACAATGAGAAGAGTGATAACAATTAGAGCGCTCCTAACGAACCCTGGATTTCCCAGACTTTCAGCGGGGGGTGTGGTTTACATGGAGTCAGATAAGGCTGCCAACAAGTTCATTAGCAGAGTTAGCTAGCTAACGCGCATCGCTCCCAATTAGCCTAGAGGAGAGCAAGTGGGAGAGAATGAAAGACACAGCTTCAGATTGCTATCGCTGGCAGTCCGTGGAAATGAATAGAGTGGCATGAACCCTATCTCCTGAATCAGCCACTGACTGCAATACATCCGTGACGAGAAATGAACACAAGACATTAGATCAGCGTGCAGATTCGCTTAAGGACATACTTGTGGAGACGAGGAAGGAGAGACACGCTGGGTGTTCCACATCAGAGACTCAGAAACAAGTGAGAACATGAAACGGCAATCAGATTAATAGCAAGTCTTTCTACGTGCTGCTCAGCCACAGAGAGAGGATCCAGCGAATGGGAAGTGATCGCAGACGGCACTTGACATGAGCTGGCAAAAAAAAAAAAAAAAATGAAAACAAAAGTACAATGACATGATGTAGATTGTAAAAGCCTTTGTTGTTACTCAGCAAAAGGGAAGGTGTTTCAATAGACTCACCAAAGCAGGTGGGCATGCTCGGAGTTAGCCCGTCTCATTAAAAGACTCCTCTCTCTTTTTATGCGACGGCCATTACACTTCCTATTCAGATGCACACAGGCGGTGATTAAAAATTATCTGTTGCTGATCGTAATCACACCTGCTTTAACTTTAAGCCAAAGAATAACAAAGAACTTTTTTTTTTTTCCCAGCGCTGAACTATCGGAACATTTACAAAGAGATTAAAGGGGAGACAGTCTCTAACTAAATAAATTTGCTTTTAATCGCTCCGAACAGGAAGTCATGTCATTTCCAACGTTCATTATCTGATTGTCTGATTCTTCTCTTTATTCAAATTAGAACATGGCCATCTGACTTTTGCAGCACAATGGGAAAAATTAAAAAGGGAAATGACCTTTCATCGCAGCCATGATGGCAGAGTGAATGGCATTATTATGCGCCAAAGATTAATTTCGGCCCACTCCACGGTGCCTGTGCAGGGAGCAGAGGAGGGGGCACCCACGCCTCACTGAGTTGATCATTAATTAGCTGAGAAATATAGTGCAGACATGTTGATTATAAACACAATTCTATTTTAGAAACCCCCAGAACAGTTTTTAGGCGACTCCTGTGTTGCCAGTCCACATGAGCTGTGTTGACAATGCGACGAACTCATCCCTGACTGGCCATGCACACAGGAGTGAAAGCTTTGCTATTGAGCACAAAGTTTGTTGTCTGTTTGAACCCTAACTTTTGGTTTGCTTCAGCTAACATACTCAGGTCTCATTGGTAGGCATAAGCACCAACAAGTGTTTCAATTTAACAAGTGGTGGAGAAATATCAAAATAGAGAACAAGTGACTAAAATCTGGGGAGACCACAACTGACAGTGAAGGAATGCAACCTGAAATATGGGCAGATAGGCAAAAAATCATTTGGGTAAATAACGCCCAAACCTTTTGGCACATGGCACTGTGTACTGTATGTTATTGCTAAAAAGCTCAGTACAATAAAATATTAGGGATACACAGAAAATTTGGCCAATCCATACTTTTGGGACACATTTGGAAAGACTTACCAACAACTACATGCTCTGAACCAACGGATCTGAGCAGACCATAAAGTAAAAACAGTCTGTCAACCCACAGTTCAGATATGAGCCATAGCAATCCTTGTTCTGATAAACTACTGTTATCTATTACGTTTACGTTAACTATTATGATTGTTTTGTTATTGATTTCTAGTTTTTTGCGAGTTAAGCCCACATTCATTTTCGGTTACAGCCCTACAAAATACGATATAATAATAATGTGGATGTTGAACAATCGACAAACAAGTCTATTTGCAGAGTATACAATCACAAACTGAGAAGAAATGAAAAGTAGATGTCATACAAGTTGCTTCCCGAAACTACCGCATTGCAAAGATAATGAAGAAAATCTGTGAGGCGACATCAACTGCATTAAAAAGAAACACAACTTTGCTAAGCTTTGATTACATTCCAACCCTCATCCACGGTCACAAGGTTGGGGTAGTGAAAGATGGGACAAGATCATGGATACAAGCAGCCATATTAAGCTTTCTCTGCAGGGTGTCTGGGCTGACCTTGGGGACAGGGCCAGGAGCACAGACATCTGGGAGAGGCCCACAATAGAAGTGTCGCCCCTCCAAATTGAGAGGACTCCTATAAGGTGGTTTAGGGATCTAAGTAAGGATGCCTCCTGGACGTCTCCCTTGGGAGGTGTTTCAGGCATGTCCGTCTGGGAGGAGGCCATGGGACAGATCTAGGACATGCTGTAAAGAATAAGTAGAAGTCGGTGGAATAATGGATGGATGGTTTATTTATGAATTAGTTGTGTTTGAGATGAATAAAAGGGAAAAAAAAAACTATGGTGTAGACAACATCAATCACCAAAACCACTTACTGCTGTACCCACACAAGAATGTTAGCCACCAACATTATCTTACCAACTTGTTTATGAGGGACTATCCTCAAAAGAACATGATGGTCTAGCGGTTTTAAAATTTCAGATAACAACAAAAATACATTCCTGTGACGACCATTCATTATATGTAGGCATTTTGTTTGTTTGTTTAACACTGAATCACGCGGAACAAGTGAATTTCATCTGTCAAAGTCAAAGCAACAATTCATGTTCACGCTCTCTCTGCTCTCATTGTGAATGAAACTTCCATAATTAGAAGAGCAAATCAACAACCAGAAGACAAGGAAAGCGCTATATATTATTATTTATTATATTGTTTTCTATTCTTTGTGAAGAAAATCATCATCAATTAATTAATAATACTGTTGCCAATGTCTAAATGTGTTTAGCGGCCATGTGGGCCACATATGTATTCAGATCCGAACCTCCCATGAACGCTTGGATATTCATTTCACGCTTTTAAAAAAAAAACTTCTTACTTCACATTTTATCAATCGTGTGTACTAAATATGTCCAATAATCAATCCTGTTTTGACTCTAGTCACTTAGTACGTCCGCCAAACTTCAGCCTAAAGGTCATATGTTTGTTCGCCAAGTCCACCGACTGAAGAATACTTTACAGCCGCTCTGGCTTTAGTGCTAATATGTTGGACACCCCCACATCAGCAGTTCAACTCTTCTGCAGATAAGACACTAAACTCATGTCTCTCTCTGCTTCCTGTCCACCAGTGTGTTTCTGAGCCTCTAATTCTCTTTCGGATGGCTAAGTAGCAGCAGAAGCATAATTACAGCCAGTCATACATCAGCTCGCGCCGCATCCGTCTTCTTCTTTGAAAAGTATTTTTAAGCTCAGCATTTCCTCGCCGCGTGTGATGCCTTCTTCTTGTCACGGCCTCCATAGTTGTGAGCTGACCCCCTCAGCCCCGTCTCCCGACTGATCACAGTGATGGTTTATTACTGTCGTCCCACTGCTCTTATCTTTAGCCAGCAATGCTCATTTCCTTCCCCAGATTTAAATGCAAATGTGAAATTTAATGATAAATGCATTATCTGATAGGTGCGATAACACTGATTCACTGTCAGTATAAAATACACACCCCGGGGGGCTTTGAGCGAGCGCACACAACTTGCCCAAATCCACTTTTTCCCCCATCTCTCTCTCTCTTTTCTTTTTTTGCAAATGCATGTACCTGCAATAAATTCTTGAGGTCATTTGATGTATTAAAAGGAATCATATTCTGTGTGTTCAGCAGTGTGTGCGCTGGCGACTGCAGTAATTGCTATGCACCCATCTGGTGTTATCCATCAATGCAATGAAGTTCATCTCAGAGGAAGACCAAAACATGATTCTGCCAGGTGAGATGCTTCAGGTTTTAGCCGAGCGCAATTCAAGCATTATTGAATGCATTCTACCAGCACTTAACATGGCAATAAAAAATAAATAAAAAAATAAACCAAGAGGATGAGTGTGGTACAATGTGGCTTTTGGATTAAAAACAAAATCGCATCATAACATGAAACAGTTCGATCTGTTTTGGATCTGTTATGTTGCCAACATAAGAACCAGGAGCTCTCCCCTTGACATTAATCTAATCTTGGTTCAACTATACAGAATGCCTGGCTGGTTGGATCAAAAACCTGCACCACCTTGGCCCTTTGAGGACCAAGTTGAAGAGCCCTGTTGTATGGTAACAATTAACCGCAAGTGGCTAACAACTTGGCAGGCTGATCCAGAACTTCAAATGGAAAGCTACATTGTGCACAGCAGTGATGGGCCTATGTGGTTTCATGAAACAATTTTCAGAGCTCAACAGGGGTGCATTTAGTTTCAAAATGAAAGCAAGCAAAGAAACCTCATAAACACACCACAGTTGCACGTAAATACTTTAATAAACTCTATTACATGGAATTGACTCTCTTCACATTTAAAATGATGCTGCCATGATGCGCAAAATACAACCCTTATTAGTACAGGCCATTCAGTTACTGTGAGCCAACTGACTTGCATTCATCAACTTTTTAGTTTATCAAGCAGGATATAAGTGTTGTTAATGATTTAAAATACAATAGTCCGCAAAACCAACAAAAAACCTTGTTGTACATTGTACTTACTTGGACCATCCCATTCGTCTGGGCCAATGGCTGCATCCCTGGTCTTCTCAGCTTGCCCGTTCACCTCCGACTCTCCTCCTTCTCGGTTGCCTTCGTCTTCTCCTGCAGAGCAGATGCAATCATGTCATACAAAGAACAGAAGTCACCAGCTGAGCAGCATTCACTCCAAATTCAATGTTCACACAGAGAATTCAATTAAGCCGCGTTATCAACCTCAATGCCCTTCCAAACGACTTTGGAAAACATCCCAACAGAAATATTCCACAGTTTTTTTTCCTTTTGATGAGAGTTGACTGTGTATGGTATCGTGCTGACCTGCGCTGCGCTCATCTGATCCAGCTGCACACTTTTTCTGGTCACACAAGTTCCCATGAGTGCCGGCAGGAACAGGAGGAAGCCCCGCTGAACAGGAAGGAAAGCAATGTGTGGGAGCGAGGTGGCTATTTATTACTGTTTGATCTATTGTGGAACCAGCTAGAAAGTGTGTTATGGGATGTAGAGCTGATTTACAGTCCGCAGGCTCAGTCAGATATTTTGGTACAATATGCATCTACTTGTAATAAAAAGACAGCCCCTCTGAGTGTGCTGGGGGTCTGCTGAGGATTCTTGGATGGATGCGTTTTGTTTACGGAGCCATTGATATGTGACTCAGACAAAGATAGTAGATAAAAGATTTGCAGTCAGACAATGGTAACAGTGAAAATGCACAGCACAGTATTCAATGGGAAAAAAAGCACACAATGGGAATTACGCCCATCACGGAAAAACAAAATCAGGAAACCATATGTATTTGAATTAGAGCCATTAACTGCAGTAATGAACAATCAAAGGAATATAAGAGCAAACACGTTTCCAATTCATCTCATGAGGGTCAGACAAAGTCAAATATTCAGCTCTATTTTAGGTAGTATTCACCACTGTTCTGTCCACTTGTGTTAATGATGCTACACTTCTGGTGCCACACACGGTACACCACCCCAGTCAAACCCCTGACCAGGCTTGTTCAGCTGTTTCTGAGACTAACTCAACTCATTGCCAGCAGCAAACAGAAACAGTGAAAAGACAAGGTGCTGAAATATGTCCCACTTACAGCACATGAGGTCATTATGACCCAGTTTTACTTTGGCAAGTGCCTCCTCAAGCTCCAGATTCCTCCTCCCACTACTGTTGCTACATTATCAAAAAGCCCACTCTGAATTCCCACACTATTTGTTGTTGGGCCCCGTAACCTCTTTAGCATACCGGTCTGGTATTAGGATGAAGATAACAAAAGGTGTGTATCAACAGTTCCTTCCAATGGAGCGGAGTTAAAAAAAAAGAGAGAGATAATGTTAAAGGCACTACCTTGATCTCGGGCGAACATGTTAAGCCCTGTAACGAAACGTATTGGAAGTGTTTAATTACAGGCCGGGAAATGAAGCTACAAGATGATTCCTTAATTAAGCAGTGATTAAGGATTTTCTGCCTTCTATCTAACACCCTTTGCAATGCATTTTAAACACAATCGCCCCGGCAACCTCACTGGGAACAATGTCACAGGGCTTTGATGAAGTTTTCCACACAATTGTCAGTGGGAGAAACAGGGGAGGAAGAAGTGCCGCAGGACTTCTTTGAACCTAAAGGAGAGGCATGATGAGAAGAATTAATAATTCAAGAAAAGAAAATACATGTGTGTAAGCTGCATGAGACTAACACACAAGTCCAGATCTAGGAGTGATAGTTATTACGTTTTGATAATGACACCTCCTCGTTCTCAACTACACTATTGACTTCATTTCTTCATGGCCAAACAAAATTCAGATTATTATTTCTTCTTAAGCCAAACTGAATATGGAATTGAATTTAATTAAATACTTTTTGTAACCCCAACAGATTTTTGGTCTTAGATGTTTAATGTGGTCAAAGATTTTGTAATAAAGCAATTATTTTGTTAAATATTGAAATTTATTTAAATAATCAAATGGCCTTAAATGACCCAAAAAATAAATAAATAAACAAAAACAAAAAATAGATACTGAAATAGAAATAAAATTAAACCTTTAATTTAGTTGACTCAGTGTTTCACAATGACTATATTGAATGTCACTTTGAAGCATATGCAATAAATGCTAGGTTGAGTATGTACTTAGTTATTGAACCGTAATTCAGATGATTTTTGGGGGATTTTAGGGTGGCAGGAGATCCAGTGTGAGATTGTAGTATCTTTAAAAAAAAGATCGTTATTTGGAACCATCCCTCCTTGTTTTTAGGAGGCCGCAGGTCAGACCGACCACAGAGGGCAGATTTTATATCCACACAGCACTGGAATGTCTCACGGCATATCACAAAGCTTTCCTAACCATTCCTCATCCTCCATAAAAGGCTGTTTCCATCGGGCTTGAGTCACGTTCCCTGAACAATCAGAACGAGTTGCTTGAGAATGGGAAGAGAGCAAAAAGCACCAGGGAGGGACAGGGGAGCGAGGCAGCCCACTGCGTTCAGGGTTGGTGGTCATGCAAGAGGAGGCAGTGAGCTGTTAAAATCAGCCCCATCGCTGCTTTATCAAAGGACGGCTCTTGAACCAAAATGCAGGCGCACGCAGTGTGCCGCATGTCCGGGTCAATAAGCTTATAGGCGATTTACACAAACAATTCCTCCAGCAAGGTAGCAACAAAGTCATATTGGCTTTTTCTCTCCCTTATAGCGCTCTCTCCCGCGGAAGCCCTTGAAAATGTCAATGTGATGTGTTCAAGTCTAAGGAGCTCACAGCACTTTAATCCAGACCACGAAATCTTGAGACAGGTCAGCGTTTATCGAGTGATTTCATTCAGATCATTCACCATTATTGAGACATTCCCGGTGAAGTGCTGAGACTGCCCAGGTAGATATTAGAGTAAATCTCAGATCCTGTAGTGCACCCTTCAGACAGAAGAACCATTTCTACGCGTCAAAGAACTTCATGTTGACATATGTAAATGTCATGTATAAATATTGTATATACTAAACCGTGTGTATTTTATAGCCGTATCGGTATTGGTTAAACATTAAGCCTAGGCCACTCGACTAGCAATGATTCCTGCTACTCTGGTGAAAGTAGTACCCCAGATGCTCTGCTATAGCCATCTATGCTACTTGCTAAAACTCAATTTTCACGCCTGACAGTTTTTAAATTGAGACTAAACTTTTGTCTTCATTAATATGTATGCCTCCCTCTACAGGTTTAAAAAAAAAAAACGCCTTAAAATTCTTCAGCTCAAGCCACGCGTGAAACTCAAAAGTACAGCAAACAAAAATAATCTAAATCAAATACTACCTTACAGCCAAAGAGACATAATATACAATTCAAACCAAATTAGTAGACTCAGACTTGTTTCGATTTAAGTTGGGTCACCATGCTCTACGGGTGTAAACTAAAACCAAGTCTAGAACTCTTTAGTGAAATTCAACTTTCTAAATCAATGGAACTCCCAGTGACTTTGGGAATGCAATGTTCAGGGTGATACCTACCTTCCCTGCGGTGGTTGATATTGCATGTTTTGTTGTTGATGCAGATTATGCAGCGGCAGATAAAGTCAATTCCAGGGAGCAACCTTTCTCAGCAATGTCGAGCATAGCTGTAAGACTCCTCTGCTATCAGAAAAATAGGTTTGAATTGCATGCAATTTGAGGCAGGGAGCGTACTCCAATAGAGGGAGGCTATTAGCGAAATGCCCCGCCACTGTCTCTTTAAATGCCAATAAATTCCCATCATTACAGAATCTGGCAGTTTCCTTCCCTGTCTGCAGCCCGGCTCTTTATCTCTCCGAGCCTTCGTCTCTGAGCATGTAGATCTGGCCCAGTTAGATTGTCATACTTAACAAACATTAATGATTAATTTCCTCCGCTGAGTCAAATGGGGCTAAAGGGATGACTTGATTCATCTTATCGCACCACAAATTTGCATTTCCCCGTATTCTCCAGCATCAACTGTGCATTTAAAATCCTGCCTTTACCATTCCGGGCACTGGCGGCCAAAAGTGCCAAGGAGATCGTCCTCTTCCGAAATAGGAGATTGTGTCTTTGCGACACAATGAGAGGCGTGACTAATTCTGCCACCTTCTGTGGGGAAGTATTAATCAGTGAAGCGCCAAGGTTATTTTACAGTTCAAGGTGAGTTTCATCAACGCCCTTGGAAGTTACAGATGGTCTTAAGAGAATTTCAAAAAAAGCAAGAGTGTGAAATATGGCATCCTGAATGACAATTAAAATGTTGACAGAGACTCCATTTTCTATGATAGATTATGTGAGATTACCTTTTAACTTGCAGCGAAAAACTCAAATATAATTTTATTCATCCAAACAGTGTTTTTCATTTAAAAAATGTTGACTGTGTTATTCGATGATGCTAAAAACAGATAAAGATATCTTATTAAAGAAAAGGCAAATCATTTTGACAATTGCCAAACAGCAATGTACTATACATGACAAGAATGAGAAACATGAGCCGACAAATTAGTCAACTGTCAGAACGAACCAAGTGAGTCATTTGTTATCACACAAAACTTGGAACACTCCAAAGGGGAACAGCTTGTAGAAACACCCCACGCTGCTGAACCTCATGGATGGCCAATAAAATGTGAGAGAGACAGCAAGGTTACATTTCACTATTATTGTTAAAAAAATGAAAGCGGCGCTGCCACTCAAAACCTTTTTATATGAAACTGATTTCGAGCACAAATATAAAGACAGGTGGGTCAGACGGCTGTAAATTGTCGCTGCAGAGAGCAATAAATGTGAAATGGCAGAGCAAGAGAAGATGTTCTGGGGAAGATTGTTTTAATATCAGGGAAGGCCAAGGTTATTTCTTTAAATATGTCTTCCTTTGTCCACATGTAAGACTTAATAGGTGGACAGACTCTATCTAAGTCCCTGTATTACCATTTGTTCATACCGCTACTGCACTATCTGGTCAAACAGAATAATAGGACATACAATACTATGCTTTACCTGATACTTTTTTATTCGAGTGGAGAGTCGTTTTTCTTTGCATGGTGATAAAGTTGAGTGCTGCATTTCACTTGGTAGACAACCACTAGCTGATTCAGCACCCCCAAGACTGACCACACTGCTGTAAACATCCCCTGGCCAACGTGGTATAAGAGTGCACTAAACCTATTTTGAACCATACGAGCCCAACATCCCATCTAACAAACATCCTCATCCATGAAGAGCCACAATACTTGGCAGTTTTCCACTCCGACTTAGGTCACCCTGGTCAAAGGGGCAAACCTGTGTGAAAGTGCGCCAGAGTCCCAGGTTTCCTGGGATTATTGTCCGAGTTACTGTCTGTGTTTTTGTTCAGAATCATAATCCAACTATACTGGCTATGCAGATGTTTCATGTGTTGAGGTCCTCCTCTCTAAGATGCAGTTAATCCCTCATCATAATAATGCTGTTTTGCTCTAAAGTCTTGAACGCCAAAAGAGTAAAGCCTGTTCTTAGGTCACATTGCACTTGACTACACCTCACTCACACCTCCTAATCAGATCTAGCTGTGGTGGAGACATGTCAGCTTTGCATCAGATCTGTGACTCAATGTGTTTCAAGTTAGTTCAGCATTGTACGTTGTTGTGATCTTAATTAGCACGTGTTTTGTGTGTGCATAAACACCACAGTCTCCCATCGCTGAAATGACCACTGATTTACTCTAGACCGATGTGATGCGACAGAACTCAGTCCAGTGCCAGTCATGTAACCAGTATTAAACACACAACAACATTCTTCATTGACTTTGGACACAGACACCAGCATAAACGTTTCTGTCTCCTTGCTCATGGTTTTAAGGCTGTTTTCAGTAGGGAGACACTCATGTGACATCACCATACTCCATTCCACCAAAGCATCAACTCCACATGTTCATCAATCAACAACCAGGCACAGACAAGGAAATGGGGCTTTGGCTGCCACAGTTTTTACAATTACAAGTGCGCCATTCCATGGAGTTTAATGTTGGCGTTCCTTACATAAGCTGTCGGAAGAGGCGGGCTGAAGGTTTCTTCCTGACCAATCACAGCAGAGTGTGCATAGTTAGAGAGAGAGTGTTTTAGCAGAGAGTGTTTTTCACATTTTCAAATGTAAATATTTCTACTCTTAGTTTAGTGCAAAGAGACGCATGCCGATGAGTCCAATAGGAGTCCAATAGCATTTCAAAAATACACTCAAACCTTTCGAAGTTTTTACCTTTACTGTACGGGTTGTGTGTACCTAGTGTTTCGAGGTTCTCTGCCGTCAGACCACTTTGGGACGAGGTGCTCCCCGCATTTATCTGTGGAGTCTCTATTCTGTAAGGGTATGGCAAATGACTTGAGTCTTTGGTGGCATTCAACTTCCTGACCTTTGCGCTTTTAAGCAGCTTTGCTACTTCACCGCACTCTGATCAAAGTTAATAAGTGCTTCATATGTTAATGAAAATTGGTACTCCTCTTTGTGTTTCTACCGCTTTTTAATACCTATTATGGACTGAAACTTTTAATGGAGGTTTTAGGTCCCCCTGACAAGCCCATTTCTGAGAGTGACTACACAGATACAAGGCTAAGCTAAGAGCGGCGAGCCGGTGCTCAGTGTGAGGAACCTTACACAGGAGACCTTATTCTCCGGAAAGCAGGAGGAGATAAAGGCCATGGGATGAGTGGCTGCTTTAAAACCCACGTTTGAGTCCACACAGGGCTAATTACAGCGTGCCATCACATTGAGAGGGTTTAGTTAATCAAGGGGCCTCTTTTTTTGCTGCCATAGTCGAGGAATAACACACTTAAAACCATTTAATGCCGCCAGCACTTTCACAGAAGTGCGCTAAACGTAAGCCACGCTGACATTAGTTTTTAATAGATCTAATTGAGGAAGGGATCAGGGGGGATACGGCTACACCTGATGATGGTGCACAACTTGCCACGAGGAGAAAGAAATTTGGACATCATTCGGGACTTAGGACGCAGTGCAAGACTTAGCTACTGTAAGCTCAGATAGCAAAGTAGTATCAGACTATAGCTGGGCTTCTGTTTGACAGGAAGCAGATTAATGGTAGTATTTGACATCTGGGATTGCTATTTAGTGTTGACTTTAATCACAAACATGAGGAAGGGAAAGGAGATTTGGGGCACACTTCCTCTGGTGGTTTTACCCCATAACAATAGGAGAGTATCAACTTGCTCTGACAAGGTTCTTTGAAGATTTTCAGAACTTTTTTCCCCCCACATAAACCAATATGTGTTTGAGCCATCTATTAAATAGCTAGTAGGCAATTACAAGACCGTGCATTCCTCTTTGAAGTTAAAGAAAGAACACAAAGGCTAAGAGAGGCGTTGCTTGTAATTGCCATTTCCAAACAATTTTATGTTCAACCTGCCCCCCTCCCAAGAACAAAAGGAAGACATTATTGATACGATTACCGGGGCAAAACCCACCTAAAACATGAAAGATTTCCCTTTTCTTTCAATAATGAAATCCCACGAGGCACATCAGTTTAGAAGTGTGAAGGAATAATTCGAAAACAATTTTCCCTTTGAAAGGAGAACCAAGAGGCAGACATTCAAAGCACTGGTCCTTCATTAAAAAGTCAAATTCATGACAGCAGCTTGCTAGTAAACGTAGGGGGACACCTGGGGTAGTGATGCCACGCAACCTGGGGGTAGAGAGGAGGGGGTGTTGGGTGAAGACGGGACGACTCTTGTCATCTTTGCACCGTAACCTGGAGCAGACCACAAATTAGCTCCTGTGATGGCAGGGTGTGACCAAAATGAAACAAACACACAAAGAAACCATCTAATTGAATTGCGGTTCAAAGACGATGTGTTTGGCAAACGCCTGGCGCTTTATAGAATTGGACCTTGAAGCTGTAGCAGGTGCATGCGAGTGCTCAGAGGGGCGAGAAAGGGAAGTGGCGCACTCTCCTGTGCATTCGTTGGTTCACTGTAGACAAAACTATCAGAGAGCCAGTGCCAGTGTCGCAGGTGCAATCTCTCGCTCAGATCAAACCACTGCTGTTGGGTTGGTTTGCTGGGATCAAATATCAAAATGGAGAGTTTCAATTCGAGCAATTGGGATGCAAGTACTGCCAGGTTTGATTTGAACATGTTGAGGAATTTTATTAAACAGCATTGGCAGCAGTTTAGCTTATTAGCGATGCTTGGCACGTGTGGGCACTGAACATATTGTGTGGGAAAGAAAAGTAGCCCTTGCGGTAAGAGGAAGGCGCGAGTTCCAGTCCTCACCTTTGTTGCAGTAGTACTCCATGTCCTCACAGCTCATGTTTTCGGTTTCAAACTCAGCAGAGAAGTTCTCTTCCGCTGAGAACTCTTCTTTGGCCATGAGCTCATTCTCCTCCGAGACGCATTCCTCCTCCTCTTCCTCCAGGCCATCCTCCAGAGGACCTGAAGCAACATGCGCACACAGACAGTCAGCGCAGGTTATGTTAACTAATTTCATCACACCCTTCAGGCTTATTGTGTTCTGTCTGCGACAGATTCAACAGATTAAAATTCAAACTGCAGCTTTGTAGTTATGTACTAGCACACAGATATTCACAATAGTCATTGTTATTTTCCCCTCTGTTATTGCCTCTGAAAAATCCTACCGAGACTTTGTGAAGTCGGCGTGCCGCCAAGGTGAGCATTGATGTTAATCCTGCTACCTGGAATACACTCATACACACTACTGGGCTTGAAAAAAAGTTCCTTTCCAGACTTTTCGTGGGGGCATCAGCATGGGAGGAGGAAGGAAAATACTTTTATTAATTTGTTAGCCTTATCACTGGGTACAATGTTGATTTTCCATTTACATTCCATGCCTCCAGGTAATACACCAGTGCAATCTTAAAGGAGACACTTTGCGGTGTGATTAATTTTTCCCCTCTGTGCCATATTATTTCTCTAAATCTAAACGATTTCACAGTTTTTGCTCGTAGCTGTACATCCCCTTTTTTATGTATTTGCATATTACCATTTTTTGTGGCTCCAATCAAGGG
The DNA here is from genome assembly GCF_027744825.2 of Synchiropus splendidus. Lineage (NCBI taxonomy): Eukaryota > Metazoa > Chordata > Actinopteri > Syngnathiformes > Callionymidae > Synchiropus > Synchiropus splendidus. Next base: position 18,204,519 of record NC_071345.1, on the reverse strand, counting down.
CACTGATGGGATTACTGTACTGCCACCTGAATTGCATTAGCTCAGAAGGAAATATCTCACCCGACATTTGGATTGCTATTAAGATAATGTCCTGCTTTTTTATGCCACAGCCAAACATGTTGTCACATGAATTACAATAACGAATAAGTGGCGGACTTTGGAATGTTTGTGATAATTCAGTCCGAGCAAAATAACAGGATTACAGTCTTTGGTTTACGGGCACTCCAGGTCTTCTGTGAGGTTTGACGGACAGGCTGGCAGGAAAGCAGAATTCTGTCATATTTTCAGCTTCCTTGTGGAAGTACAGCAGGAAAGAGCAAGTATGGATTTCGATTTTCGTCATTACAGACCAGATATCAGATATTATGGTAGTAATCCAGTTGACCAGGTGATGCCAGTGACTTAATAAGTAAGATACAAATGCATGTCTTCATGCATTCAGAGAGATTCTAAATATTCTTGCACTGATATGGTGGGCTCAATTCTCAGTGTCTTAGTGTATGCGTGCTGACTGACAACTAAACTTTGTTGAAGACTGTATTATAATCATAGCATGAAATCTTATAGCACAATAAACTACGTTTCGCTGGGCAATGGCTCACAAGGACCAGGACCATTCAACAATTATGCGAGCATAGCTTTCATGAACGCGAGCAAGAAACAGAAATGAACTGCCAGTGTTCTCCCTTCTCAAAAAGGTATCTATTAAATCATTGTCAGGGTTACTGCCAGGACTTTTTGGAACCGTAAAGCCTTCTCCAGTCTGCAGCCGTCCCTTACCTGGTCCGTCTCTTCATGAATACGCTTCTTTTGGATTTTTCTATTAAAAACATGCAGAAAAACACCATGATCATATCCACCTCTATGTTGCGTTTGGTGTATTCTGTACGTTTGCACTTTGTTTTAATTCGCTTGATCACATGAGATTTCATCATTTAAACAAGAACATTGTTCTAATGGCATTGTGGCTATCTGTGTTCAATGATCATATAACTGTGACTGTTCAAAAATATCAATGTATCATATGCAATTTAGAACAAATGGTTTTGTTTTTTTCTGATCAACAAATGGGTGAGCACGATGCGCTATACAGAGCACCTGATGAATTTGCGGAAGGCGTTTTGGAACCACTGCTACCGTAAAATCAGGCGTGGGGCCACAAACTGCTAACTAAACAAATTCAATTTCTCCAGAGAGAAGGAATGATCATATTAAGGTCTCATCTCATGCTGGAAACCCTCAGAGATCAAACGCAGTACACTGATATCCTCTCGACACCTTTCTGTGTGTTTGTTCTATTGTTGCGGGAGTGAAGCCCTCCACTTTAATAAAGCAATAATTTCAGCTGGTAAGTGGTGTTGCTGTGCCTTCTCCTGGCCCTCTTTCTTCCCAGATCGCAGCTCATAAAAGACCCCCCTGATGTCCACAAACTGATTGCTCTTTTCATTAGTCTTATAAATTACTCCTTTGTAGAGGGCTACATCTGCAGGAGCCCCGGACATGAAAAGAATTAGCGCACGGATCTCTAATAGACGCTGCACTGGCGGAGAGCTGCTTTTAAATTAGGATACAGCTTTATGATCTTATCTGATGCCTTTTGCCGATTCGCCGAGAAGCCAAGTGAGGCGTGAAGTGACTCCATGAGTCTACCATCGCTTAAGATGATACTGAGAGATAAATATCGCAGTATCAAGGGGAGATTGTATGACTGGCGTTAAACACTCCTGCCAAGGCACTCAAAGACAGTGTGGAGGAAAGCAGCAATTTCTATACACACGCTCTGTACACATTCCATTACACAGCTGAATAACAACTGTGTGTACAACTGAACGATTCTTCCTCAGTTGAATACAACTGCACCAGAAAATAGACCTACAGTGTTGTGCGATAATAAGGGTAAAGGGAGATTTCAGATAAACTTCACGGTCAATAAGACACAAAGATTAGGCAGATAAGATGAGATAGAATTGAGGTTTAATAGACTCAGAATAAGGGCATCTCACTTCCCCACTCCAACTGATAGGAACTAAATGGAGCATTTTCAAACTGATAGAGATAGGGGAGGCATTCCTGGATATGAAAAATGAAATACTCCACAGACGGGGCCTTAAAGCGACGACTTCTTAAAGATGGCGTGCCAAAGTTTGTCCACATTCTTGCGTGTTTCGTTTATTATACAGTATTCATTGCATGGAGAGACCTGAAATTATTTCACAGACAGCGATGATAAGAATAATGACTTTCTAAACGACCAGCACCACACTCCTAACTCATTTTCTGATAGTGGCGTTCCTGCTATATTTAGTTGTGTACTGTTTAAAATCCTGTCACATTCGCTGTGTGACCCACGCTTGTTGGTGCATTTCTATAGGGGCTGCTGACGATTCAGGCCAGAGGAATGTGTGCTGCTTCAGCCTCTTATCAAGACTCCTCTGGAGTTCAGATGGCCAGTGACACCGCACAGAGAGCATCTGCATTTTAGTTCACCGCACAGAAACAAAATTATTTGCTTTCAAAGGAGGCAGGCACAAAAAAGCAGAATGTGAGATGGCTCTTGAGAAATCATGAATCACTGTCGCAATCATGGATCCCAGTCGTGTAAACATATATATATATATATATATATATATATATATATCAATTACTATCAAGCCAAAATGAAAAAGAATAAAGGCGTCCTCTTCAGTTCTTGATTTTATGACACTGATCATTCACCAACAAGTCCAAAATTTGCATAGTGCAGATAAACCATCAGGAAGTACCATTGGGCAGTGGGCTGAACCATTTCATGTGATCCTTATTTGCACTGAGTTGCTTCCAATCGCTCATAAATAAATCACATTGTTGTTTTGCACCTGTGTCCTCACTCTTCTTCTTCATCCATCCTCTGTCCATCATATGGTCTGAAAGAATCAACCACCTTTTTTCATGGCTCAGTGGGAGCATTACCATATCCATCTCCGGACTACACTTCATTCAGGCGATCTCTATCAGACAGAGTTCACGCCACGAACAAAAGAGCCACTGATCAAGTCTGCTCTCAGCTACCAATGTCTCTATTAGCATTGGCTGCATTGCAAGTGAAGCGGGGCTGAGGACAGAGGACAGAGGACAGGGAGAAGGGTTGGAGGGTAGAGAAGCATAGATGCCGAAAAACATTCTATAGTGATACAAAATTGTGATTTTTTAAATTATTGATAGTTCTGCTCTTTATAATTAAACATAATTCACACATTTAAAAAAAACAAATCTTGATCACACTCAGTAGAAATGGGGGAAAGTTAAGCTTACCAATCGGGCGAAAGATCTGTTATGAGGTCGAATTGGGATGGTGCAACATCCACTATGTCGACATCTTATTGAACTGCATGTGAAAATGACTAGAAAAATACTTGACTGTTATACTTAGAATGTTATATGAAAACTAGAGACATATGCACTTTTCCACAGATATACGGCAGAGTTGCGACATGCTTCACATTACGGTGTCCCTTCCAGCTAATTTAATTTTTTTTTTTTTTAAACTTCCAGCTGTCCATCATTCACAAGGCTGTTGGTTGGGCTGTGATAGCGATACCTCCCATTATCAGCAGGCTCCACAGCATGATGTGTGGATCACAAACCCACCTCCTCTATAGCTTCCTAATTAGAAGTGAGGTAATTGAATCTGGCAGAACAAAGCCACAGATCTCTAGAAGCATGAATCTTTTTTTTCATTTTTTTTTTTTCACGTATACACTTTTTTCATCCAAAAGGTCCATTTGAAAATCTGTCCAAACTGGCCTGAGGGGAAAACCCAGCACCTGAGACCAAACATGAATGCACACGCAAAATACAACGGGGGCACGCGGCTCAACCCCTGCCAAGTCCGTTCCCTTTGTGCCAAGACTGATACTGGCCCGTCTTCACGTTCGCTCAAACTTATGCAGAGGAGGAAATATCGGGATTCAGGTACATGTTTACCCCACAGCTGGAGCAAGAAAGGGGAGATTAACACAGAAAAGTGTGAAAACAGACGGAAGAATTTTGTCTCATCTTGCCCGACAGGCTTGGGAGAGAAGAGAAAGAGAAGAAGAAGAGAGGCGAGAAGAGACTGGGGGCCATCTTCTCTCCTCAGCTCTAATGACCTTTGGGAAGCAGTGAGCTCCCTCAGCCTTGGAGTGTATATGTTACAGGGCTCAAGCCTCTAATTTAATCCTTGATCACTGTAATGAAATAGATACCATTTATGCAACTCTTAATAGCTTAATATGCTACAGCAACCCTCAAAGGAATCTTACATTTCCAGCATTTTTTTTTTTTATTTCCATACAAATTTTTCCAAGACCGTGATCGAGCTCAAGTCATGAATTAACTGTCAGCACATTGTCAGCGAGTGTGTACGTGAGGAGCTGCAGCCGTGCAACCTGGAATAAGTGATGACATTGTTTAACTTGATTTTCCGGTTGCTAAGCAATGTAATTCTTGTGATTAGAAATGGCTGCTTTCCTAAATTCAGGCACTTAGATTCAACAGTCAACAAACGGCTTGAAAATGCAGCGGCAGCAATGCTTGTCTGAAAATTGTGCATAAAGAGAGGGAGAACTAGTTCAGCGGAGACGTGATTGAATGCGTTCTTGTAAACAGAAGACGACACACACTGCAAACGCAGCCCAATGACATCATTTACTTTGTTTATGTTGCAGTCTGTTGCAACTTCATTCACTTATCTGTCTAGGTTACAATCTGTGGGCAGCGAGTTGCCTGGAGCAGTTCAGCCTCAAACCTACTTCAGCCTAAAACCAAATTGACAGGATCACTTTTGTTTTTTGCTGTGTTTCTATGTGTTTCTTTACCATTTTGCTGTGTTTCTATGTGTTTCTTTACCATTTAACAAAGGTATTGCAAAGGCAATTGATGACATATCTTCATCAGATTTGTGCAGTTTAAAGTAGAAGTCAGAAAATAGCAGTAATAAAATGATCCTTATTACATTTCACAACTCTTTGTTCTTGTCGATCATTTGTCTTTTCATTGACTTTTGAAACGTTTTCATCACTTTCAATTTACAGTTTTGCCACTAGGTGTAAAGCACAAAACACACCCTGAGTATGTTAGGTACCTGGTGTATGCCCATCATATACAGCATCTTGATGCTGACCTGAACACATATAGGTGGGGGATGATGATTATTAGTACAGAAAATAGCTGAATTTTACTGTTTGTTTTACTTCACTTCATGAACGACTTAAATTATTTTGGGGCCCTGCAGCAGGCAGTACATTGCTCGACCAAGTCTAGTATCTAAAAAAAAAAAATATGGACACTTAATGTCACTCATCTGTTGATAAACTACACAAATATTAGGATTAAATACACTATTATTAATCAAATAGACATTTAAATCTATTAATTTTACGTGTACATAAAACCTTTCATGACTCAATACTGTAAAACACAAAATGGTTTAAGGCATGAACTATCACCAGTCATGGAGATTTGGTTCAAGTGCTCAAGACTGTCAGTGTATTTTACATCTCTTCATGAAGTTCACCTTATTAGAAGAACTACAAGCCATCTCAGGTTTTGTGCTTGGAAACAGGCATGTCCGAGTAGCTCAGTCTGAATCCAAACATAACTTGTGTGCAGTAGCAGTTGTCATTATTTGTCCCTGCTTGACTTGCATCAACTATCTCATTACAATCAGACGTCGTTGGATCCCCACCTGTATACGGAGTTGTGTGTAGCTGCGCCCGGAGTTTCTGTCTGGACAGTTGAAGTGGAATAACACGCTCTTGCTTCTTTATCTGGTGAATTTGAATTGGAATGGCATGAGAACATGCTGGCATTTGACTATGCCATTAAAATGCTGGAGGCAGCTCTGAGCATGCCCGGGGCTTCAGCAGGAGCCAGGTAGCTTCTCTGTGGAGCTAACTGGGTCCTGCCTCACTCTGCTACCTCTACTTGCCTCTCCAGAGTTTAGACCTTCACACCCACACATATGTCTTCCTATCTTAGTGAGGACCGTCATTGACATGATGCTTTCCCCAGCCTTTCACCCTAAGCATAACCATCATAACAAATCCCTAAACTTAATCTTTACTCTTAAGCAAACTAAAATCTAATTATAATACCCTGGCTATTTTGTAGTTTTAACTCTCTTTAACTCTCAAAGTGTGGACCAGCCAAAATATCCTCACTTTGCAAAAATGTCCTCACTCTGTCGATTAAAAAGTCATACAGGTTCTCACAAAGATAGAAGGACCAGAACAAGGTGGAAAGTGTGATATTGCACAAACTGGGCAAGATTTGATGGCAAGTGAAGGCAGGGTTGACATTGCAGATGGTGCCACCAATACTGATATTTTATTATTGAAAAAAATGTAATTACACTAGTTAATCAGGCACATGTTAAAACTCTGACCAGGATATTATCAGAGCAGAATCTTTCATAAATGTATTCAAACATCACAAAAAATTAGGACAGAATTATTGTTGCATATAATTTGCTCATTATCTTTTACCAATTAATCTGTATCTGATCTAATCTGTGCCAATTAGGAAGTATTTTTAAGTAAATAATTTAAGCAGTAAAAACTCTTTGTTGGGATACCGAAGGTTGACCATTTAACATGTACACAATGGAAACATCTGAACTATATTAGATCAGAAATCATTCACCAGAACTATAAAGTCAGTGACTTTAAATAACATTTTCTAATCCACGCTAACTCAATCTTAACACCACAGTCTTGACTAAGGACGGATCGACGTGCCACCAGAATAATAACAAAAGGAACCATCGACAGAATGCTTTAATCTTTTTGGGTTTGTTCTAAATTGTATGTTATTTTCGCCTATTTAAAAAGCACTATAATATTAAAGACTGATCTATATATTCTTGAATTAGACAATTACTACTTTAACAGGATTTTTTTTTTTGCTCACTAAAGTACACAGCCAGTGTGAGAACAATAACTTCCACATGTTTTGCTGAATATTCCACACTGAATAATTGACTGGTGTCATCCACTCCTTCAGGGAAATAAAAGTCACCGATGCGCTGGTACACTGGCACTGACAGCTGGAACAAAGCAGGTAAAATATGGGTGGTTTTAATTACTGGTTTATAAGGCAGCTTTTTCTCTAGAACGTTGACTTTTAATGAAGCTATTGAGTGCGTCTCCTCTAGGGAGCTATCATGGTTAAGTGGGGGCATCCATCTTCAACCATTGGCTCGTCTGCAGACAAGTGGAGGCTCTGTCTACAGCACGCTCACTTCATATTGCCTCGCTTTATCTCCACTAAGTAAAGTCTTCCGGACGCTGGAGAGAAAAGACTTTTCCTCAGCAGCGTTAGATGAGACACTTTTCCTGTACGATGTCTGTCTCAAGCACTAAATAGGGTTCAGCCCTAAAAAGCATCATATTCACTGAAGCTGATGAAGCCGTTCAGATGCAAGCGCCTTTGAAAATAGGAGGGTACTGACATAATATTGGACAAATATCAGACAAACTTGAAACTAAGCATCCATGCCAGGACATCGTGTTTGCATTATACACAACACGACACTTAGATGGGACAAACAAATACATTACATTATTGGTCGACGATCTGAACATACAGTAGAAGAAAGCTTAAGTGGATGTAATATTGTGTATTGTCTCGACTATAATTATAATTAAATATGTTTTGACAAAGTGTGCTTGAAGGGTTGAGGAAGCAGAACCTGACTTGTGTTAGTGAAGATGCCTGACAATTCCTGCGAGTCTTATGTGGGAGAGTGGGGATAATATATCACTCCTGAAATGAGCACTAATCTAAACTACTGCAGCAACAATTAGGTTTGTATTTCAGGAAGAATTCAATGGGGAAAAAGAAAAAAATGGTATCAAATAATAGAGATAAAACATTTCCCCCATCAAGGCATTTCTATGAAATGGGTATATCTAAGATGTCAATTTCATCCCAGGATTGTGAAGGTTGGGGGGCTGTGGGTGGGAGGGTTCTTTTGCTATAAATTCTTCATTAATTCAATTCTAATTTGCCTGTGGTTTCCTATTTCTACTATTGATAGTTCCAGTCTTTAATACGTCGGATAAGGAGACTGAAAATGGTGGCAATAAGTCGGCAGAGACTGAAAGCGGCAGATATCATCTAAATATTACCAATGCCAAAAGAAGTGTGAAGTCTGATGAACATTTCAAAAGAACAATTCTTTGTGGATCAGCTCAATCTTTTTTTTTCTCCCCACTTTTTAATTAAAAGTAAAGAAAATAGAAGTTAATTATCCTGTAAAGATTAGCTGCTGGGCATCTTTCTGTAAATTAGTTCTAATTAAAAGGAAATTGTCAAATGACATTCAAAGCACTGTCCTTTAAAACACAGACTGAGATGGGCTTCTTCCTCCTCCGCCCTCCTCCCCCGCAGGCCCCCGCCTAATTCTTGATCTGGCCATGTGAATCTTCTTGCTGGAAGATTAAGATTCTTCCACAGTGACACACACACAAACCCACACACCACGTCCCTGGATGGCCGGTCAGCAGCATCCGCAGCATAACTGCTGCATCAATCGGGAGTTAATGGCTGTTGCAGATAAACACTCTTCATCGCTCAGCAAGGCAGCTGATTGGTCGCTTTGTTTTAAGTCGCTATGATGCAAATTTTTATTTTTAGATTATGGAAATGTGCTTGCATCCAAACGCATCCCTTGTTGATGATTAGTCATGTCTCATGTTGAGACACGATTTCAGGAACACACTCTTTCATTGGTTTTTCTCTGAGCAAGATGGACTCCTCGTGCTGTCCATTCATGTGCCCCTAAATTGACCTGAAGCCTGCTATTGGTGGCAAGCTACAGCCATTCAGTGAATGCAAAATATGCATCTTATTCTTAAAGGACACCAGGAAAGAAAGAACGTAAAAGTTTTGCCCTTGTAAATCACACCCCCATACACGTAGCAAACTTTATCAGCCCAGCAATACATCAGAAATCAATCTCTCTGTGTGTATGTTGCGCACCTTTCATCTGATTTCACAGGGGTTTCATCATTCACTGTCTACACATGATGTTGCTGTCGTCCTCGCTCTCCATATCTAGTTAGATTCCTACAGAAGCCCAGCAGAGAGACGAGGGAACGGGAGGGGGTCCAACCGGAGTCACTCCATCTGCTCTGGCTAATGATGATGCGCTCAGTGGCCTGGAGCAGTACTGTATGAGGGAGATTTGCACCCACAGTCCCCTTGGGGAGGTAGTAGGGGACTTGGGCGCTGCACTCCACTCTACAACACCGTCACTCCATCACATCCTATACGATAGCAGGCAGAGCAGGTAACAATGCAGCGGCAACAATGTCTTTTTGTGCCACTGACAAGTGCCTTATTTGGTTGACATAACCCGCCTGGATGTGTGTGTGGAGGGGGGCGCGCGGCAAAATGGATGACAGCTACACCATAGAGACATTGTGCACTCGCGACAATCACAGAGGACTATTTAAGAGAAAAAGAGCGTGATATGAGGCAGCCGAGGACAACAATGACTGAGGGAGAAGTGGCTGTCTTTGTGGAACACTAATTAGGAGAGCAGCAAAAAGGCAAATCAGGCATCAAAATGAGCTAAACTGAACCGATCTGCCGTTCTCCATTTACTCCTCGTTTCTGAAGGTTTAGACGCCATAATTGCCCTTCAATTTGGGAGCTTTACCCACAATAAAGCTCTGTGTGGGACTCGTCTTGACATCTATCTCCTGAAACAAGAGATTTAAATGGGCGAGCAAGGAAAATACTGTGTTTGTAAAAGAGACCAGGGGGGATGAGGAGGGGAGGGGAGGCGGGTCCTCCGGGATTTCGATGTTCACACACAGTAAATGGAAGTGGCACCGCTCTGACCTTTGAGCCTCGGCGCACGGGCGGAGTGAAGGCGCTGTCAAAATATTGCTTCAGAAATGACAATCCACCTCGCCAGTCCCGAGTTTTGACACGGCGAGGAAGTGGAGAGCCGTAACCTGCTGATCCCGACATTACAAATGAGGGGGGGATTATCATGACAACAAACCGCAGCTCGACACACTGCATACCCTAAAGATATACAGCCGTTGCCCCTTATTATAGTGCATGTCCCACACAGTTAGCACATCGTGACAATGTAGGAGCAGATTATGTAGCACCCGCCGACCAACCTTTTGAAGAAAAATGCAACATTTTTGTTTATCATAAACAATAATGATGATCATTAAGGGATATATCAAGCTAACTTTCATCTGTCAGCAATATCTCTTTGACCCAAATGATGCAAATTCAGAGACATTTACTTTGAATTAAAGAAGAAAAAACATTAGCGTAAGAAAATGCTGATTTCACACAATTAAAAAAAAGGACTTTAATCAATTAAAAAAAGAAAAAGATAATATAACATCACATCAGTGTCTTTTCGTCACTTTTCTGAATTTACAGATTACAGATTTTTTTTTCACCTCAATAAAATGACACTGTTCAGTAAATGCTGTGATAGATTCTGATAACTCCAATCGTGTTCTGAATTTATTAACATAGAACACTTAAAAAATCCTTTATAAATTTTGATACAAGGAGGTTCTCTTGTCATGTTGTGGCGATTACTCTGAACTTGTTGGAGCTTGGCGTCTCATTAACGCCCGTGTGTTGCGCTGCTCCACAGAGAATAAGATGATTCTAAAGAACACCAGAATATCACAAGCAAATAGCTAGCGCTGCAAGAGGAAGCTGGGGGGGAACAAAGACAGGCAGCCATAATTATATCTTGGCGTGGACAGCATGTCAATGGGCCACCTTGGTTCTGGAGGGCATTCCCCTGGGCCCCGCAGGCATCAAAATGATGTCCAAATTATTTTGTGCGGTACTGCAGCAAGCTGCGATTATCATATTTACTGGTGGCGCATTATGACAACATTGTTGTTTACACCTGTCTGTGTGAGACGGCGAGGTTTACACTCGCTAATTTAGCAAATGTACAGTATGCATATGAGCTTGTTGGCAGGGATTTAAATTAGGTCAGAAATGGAATACATCAATAGCAACCCATATGTGCATCTTTCTTTTTCTTCCCCCCCTCCCTACTCCTCCTCGGCCGTCTTTGCTCAGAAGCTTGGCGATGAAGCAGCTTGACGACTGGAGAAGTGTGATATGTGCAAATCACATTTGCAGATGAGCTTGAAACTCCCTTTTAATATTCAGATATCAGACATTCCGCACAGAGAAGCCCGCTAAGACGCGATTCGGGGGAGAAAAGCAAGATCCAAGTCATTAAGGCAATCGTTGGAGGCTTGGTTTACATTTTACATATTTCACAAAAAAATGTACAACCAAGTACAAACATCGCGAGCTATCTGCGATAACAATGCTAATTTTTTGGGCGAAGATTCTGTCAAAATCCAAAGTCGCTCAGGTCTTTCTTTGCTTTCTTTCTTCCTCTGTGGCTTAGCACCTTCAGCTTATTGGAGCCTCGATTTCCTCCTCTTTTTTTCCCCCAGAGAAGCCACATAGGCTTGCGGAGTTAAAGACAGTGAAAGGTATGTCTGCCACGAGGCATGGGGACACGTGTCCCCAAAGTCTGCCAGTGGCTCATCAAACACACAAGCCTGAGGATGGATTTTTGCCCGCTTGGCATCTGAGATGCCAAAACAGTGGCTGTACTGGTACACAGTCCCGCGAATGACTCCTGTTTACTTTCGATATAGGAGTGTGCCCGATCACGCCGCCACAGCCACGGAGTCCTCTTCCTTTGTTTCCCTCATACTTACACCCTTTCTGGATACAGAACTAGATCTATTATTATATTCACTATCCCTCCAAGTTTTATTTTTTTTAAACAAAATGACACAATGTCGCTGCTGCAATTTCCCCCAACCTCCTTCATTTCCCCATGTCTTAGCCCTGTGCCAAATTTGTCTCTGTGCCATTTTAATTACAGCCAAAGCAATCTTTATGGTGGTATTCTGTGAGAACACCAATCTGCAAAAAAGGTGATAAGTAGACCTGCCACCCGGCTTTGGTATCAGTAATAAACAGACACTTAATTGAATAATTTGACCTAAGAGGCGGATCCTGGGAAATAGAATGTTGGGGAAAAAATATTTGGAATATGGAAAAGGCTGCAGTGTTTTGCATGATGCCTGCAGAGGAACACACAGTTGATTTGGCTGCCTGCCTGCCAACTAGCCAATGTGGGCCATTTTTACACAACTGATAAGTGGAGCTCTCTCAGATGTTTGTGTGTTTAATTTATTTATTCTTGATGGAGGTTCTGGGGGGGCGCACACTCTTGAATTCAATGGTGCTAGTCATGGGTAAAGGCAGGTGGAACATAAAGTAGTTAAAGTATTTTACTCATGATAACACCATCTAAGTGACTGACTGAATTGCCAAAACTATTGACACATCTACAGTGTATAGCAGGTTTCAATCATCCACTATCACAGACAGGGCAAAGCGTCTGGTGATCAATGACCAACAGTAAACCTAAGCATCCCTCCCCACAAGCAAGGAAATAGTGGCTCAACTCAGGCGGCAGTGATCCATCCTAACACTCTTGGACATGCAACACGAGCACAAGAGGTCCTCTTGTGCTCGGGAGGTCTGTCACAAGGGACTTGAAGTGTTGTCGGATATAATTTCAGCAGTGGCCTGACCAAACTGAGGAGTGTCTTTGCATATCTATCACTGGCAGAAATACTGTAATTGACCTCCAGTGTTGTACAACCCAATCCCACAATGTTCTCTAAGAGTGAAAGGAATCCTGAAGTTGATTATATATAGGTCTGATTATGGCCACACATTTATATTAGACACAAATCTTGTTTCTGACTAAGTACTGACCACTGCAGTAGAGAAACACCAGCTGTTTTTACTTTGACGCCCAAAATTCCTATATGAGCTTTTGATAATCCTGAAAAAAATAAAATTTAGTTCTATATGGAATCAAAATGTGGCACACTAGTTGCACGACAGGAAGTGAATCAGACAGATGTAGTATAGCGTCAGTTCATGTTGGTGAAGATGAGTACAAAAATGGACTCATATCACACACATCCCTCCACTCCAATGATGACACGGTGATTTAAGTTGCTTGACAGGAAGTCAAAAACAAATTCAGAAGAGTCACTCAGACTGATCCATACACAGTGGCACAGATGCATGGGCATTGAAAATAATTTATAGCCATTTTCATTTGAATTATTATGACTCAACAGTTTCTAAATGCAACGTGCGCACATCTGTTACACAATTATTCATGATAAATCAGCCAACTCATTCACCAGTTGGCAAATACTGTTGTTCAGATACATATTTCTTTGCCTGGCATTTTGTGAAAAGAAGGTTCATGTCTGTGTCCTGACTAAATTAAGATGTTTCTCAATGCAGTCATTGCTTTGGCTGATTCCATAATTTCACAGCGGACCGCTCCGCGCAACACAGACAATGACAAGCGGCCTCTTCCTGTTTAAGGATAGCTGTCAGAGGATGATGGCTCCGATTCAACACTGCAGCAGGTTTGCACAGAGCTCTCTGATAAAATGGAAAAAGGCTCTCACCTCTCTCTCTCTTCGCCTCTCTGTCTCCCTCGCTCTCTTGCCACAGTTCAACACTGATTTGACTGCTGGCATAATTTTGCAGAGGAGACAAATTGCAGATGCAGCAGAGTTATCAATCCGAGCAGACACACAATCCGGGTCCAATGTCACTTCTCCTCATTATGTTAATGGTTAATACATGCAAATGAAAACATTCCGGCAATTTGATTTCTTTGAAGATAGTTTGCATATTGTCTTAGCCATAATGATGGTACACTTCCTGCTCAGCTCAGATCCACGCGAAGGCTAGCCAGTTCATTTTTATCTGCTCCGAGTTCATTTCTAGGGCTACTGGAATGTGTTTTGCCCTTCCCCTTCGCTATTTAACTAATTACGATTCAGGTACCATAAGCAGATTTTTCACGCTATTGGTGTTTTTCTTAATTAAGAAACAAATGAATTCGCCCCAGCAAAATAGATGGAACAACGGGATAGGGTGCCAGGGGCCAGATGCGGCGTTTCTTAATTAGAAGTCACTCCATTGTCTGAGGTTTTTTAATGAAGCTCCAATCTAAATGGATATCAAAAAAGCTCCTAGTGAAGGAGGGAACACACACACACACACACACACACACACACACACACACACACACACACACACACACACACACACACTGGCCATTTAAAATAATAAGGAAATAAAGATAATGAAAGACAAAAGGTATGTACCGCCAGCACCGGCTCACACCTCCAGTTCAGTGCATGTGTTGCTCCCCGTCACCTCTGGAAGAGTCCTATTAAAACAGGCCAATCCCTCGCTGCACCCCCTTCTCGCCTGCAGCCATGTCTAATGTTCTGCCAAGGCAACAGTGGAACTCTCTCTTTTCAACTTCTCATCAAAGGTGGAACTTTCATTACCCTGTGGATGGTTATCAACAGACGCAAAACTGTTGCAGCTGTCAACTTTCACTCTTAACTGGAGGGAGAGACACAGGATGTGGAAGCCCTTCTTATCAAATCGGCTGTGTTTGTGATAGGCTGATGTTTTGTTCGGCAGGGACGCTTGACGCAGTTTTTCCAATTAGCTGGAACAAATTGTCACCACACCGCATAACGCAATATGGAAGCTGGGAAATGTGGGATGCAATTAGATAGAAGCACCTGGGCTGGATGTACGCGGAGTATGAGCAGTCCAGATGGAGCGGAAACACAGTGGTGTGGCTTTAAAGTTTTCTCTCTGGCAGAATGTTTTGCATTCAATGAATAAGTAGTTGAGGTTACAATTACTACTTAATTAACACATATATACAGAAAAATGTGGCGTTGTACAGCCCACCACAAACTTTTTTTTCTGTAGAATGTTCAATATGTTCTGACATTAACTCTGCTACCTGTATATCTGGAAGTCGGGAGGCTGTAAGAAGGCAATCTGTGAAGAATGTATGATTCCCTTCACAAAGCAAAGCATTTATTTTTGCTTGAATACTAAATAAAGCAATAGTGTAGCATGCGCCAAAAACCTGAATGTTTTTTTTTTCAATGTCATATGTATGTCATGAATGGCTGTCCGTTGTTTATTTATGTAATGTGTGGTTGTTTTTGCCTTTCAAAGGAACAGAAGAGTGCATTTATGCATGGTGACTGATCACTTAATGTAGTGAAACATATTTCACTTGTTGGAATTAAACAATATTGATAAATATGCATACTTTGCACAGAGCTTGCACAAATCTAGAGCTTGATAACATTGTCATTTTGGAAGCAAAACATCTGTTACGGTTTCATTCAGTAGTTCTCAACTGGTCCAACATTTGGAACCACCATCACCCCAAAATGGCAAGCCGTGAACAAAATCGTGAAATAAACAGAAATGTGAATTAAATATATGTTGAAGGAGCTAGTTTGAGCAGCGCATACCACACATCATAACTATGGGTGATTGAAATAAAAGCAGAATATACATATATTTATTTTTTTTCTACCCACTGAACGCAACTTTGTGACCCATACTTGGGTCCCGACTCACCAGTTGACGACCACTGCTTTAATTGAACTGACAGCATTTAGAAAGACTATCCTGACAAACTGCTCTACAACAAAAAGTCCCATAAATTTATACACACACACACAATACTATGCAAAGATATTTGGTTAAATGCAAGAGGTTAAAATACTTGGTAGCAAACCCTAAGACCCCATAGTCTCCAAACGTGGGCATCTAAGAAATAATTCATCCCTCCCAATCCAAGTCCCAAAACTTGAACCAGGTCGGACACAGATGTATGTTTAATTGTGGCAGAATTATGCATTTTTAATCTGAAAAGAGTGCTGTGTGGATGTAACCCCAGTCGGCTCAGGTGACTGAAGGCGATAACATCATGGCGGTTTTTGACTGAAATAAAACCCGTAGCAAGCCCAAATACACTGCCAACCCCATCGGTTCTTCTTCAGACAGCATGGCTTAGGAGCTCCCAGAGGACGGGCCAGAGCCCACTGATACGAGCCCAGCAACCGTCCTGTCCGGGCCAAAAATCTCTGCGCCCAGCGGCTGTGCCATCAATGCCATGACTTGTGCCAGGCTGGATCCCACCCAGCAATCCATTTCAAAGGCTTTTATGGATCAGGTATGCAGTGTGATTTTCCTTTCCCTTTGTAACACGCCATGTCAAAGGCGAGCGAGGTGGACTTTTAAGTCTAGTTGGTTTTTGCTGCCTTTCATTCCTTGATTTTTGATTTTCTGACTTTCCAAATGTCAAGTTGGATGAGATTAGCAAGGAGAACGACACAAAAACAAACAAACAAACAAACAAACAAATACTGGCCATATGGCACTGTTGATGTTGTGGATGTGCAAATCAAATTAATAGTAAAGAGCACCACAATTGTCTCACAAAGCTGATTGATCAGAAATAAATTTGTTCACATTACTTACTTATTTTTTTCCTTTTTTGGGGTTTGAAAAAAGATAGTATTCCTATTGGATGGTTCTGAAGCAAAGATCAAGTCAGCATCTTTGTGATACAAAGATGATGCAACATAGCTGTAGTAATGACGCAAGGTGATAGAGGGAAATAATAACTAACATGATAAAAATTAATAATAATAAACAATAATTTCATAACTTTCCATCTAAAATTCTCTATAGAAATCTAGTTGTTTTTATTTAAAGCATTGAGTTTCTATTAAATCTATTGTTATATTTACAGTTGTACAGTGGATTCAATCATTGAAGTATAGCGGTGACCAAGTGACTAATAAAATAGCTACACACCCCTCATAGCGAACAAGATAATGAAGATTACACCGCGCTAGCTAAGACAGAGAGATATGTGAAAGCAGTGAATGATAGCTCATGCCAGAAATAATGACGTAGCCGGAGTGTAGCTGAATGGAGCTGAATGGTCAAGTCATAGCTTTTGTAAAAGCAATCTAGCGAAGATGAAAGGTAGCTAAGAGATATAACCAAATTAAAAGGGATTTATAATACAGTATATGAGGCAATAATGAATCATTAGAGACGATGTAGATAATAATGAGGCAAACGAGAGATTGCCATTCCAAGTTTTAAATTGCTTTGTTCAAGGGAAGCACTAATCACCACTCCAGTACAGTTGCCAGTAGTTGTGTTAGCTGATCTGAAATTTACTTTAATGAGTTTCAATAACACTAGACTTATCTCCCAATGTTTCTCTACTTCCCACAGCCCTAGTTGGTCATGATATCTATGATATCACCATTCATTCACTCATTCTTCAGTGAAGAATTGTATCAGTTTCTTTTGGGCTGATAAACAGAGAAGTCACTTTTCTTGCCATTTTTTTTAAACACCTCTATTTATCCGTTAATTATCATAATCCGTCGGGTGTTCACTCGGCTGCTTCCTCTCATTTACAGCACTGCTTGTTTATTTATATCTCTCAATGAGATTAGAGCGGAAGATTACTCAGCGCCGACACATGAATAGTGATCAAAGAACGCTGGAATAATGTAAGTCTTTTGGTGATTGCTCAGCTCTTCTGCAATCTACCGGTGGAGTGCAAGAACAATGCAAGTGGCTGTGCTCCATGTGCGACAACAATAATACCAAATCCTGAGGGAGCAAACCACATGTAAACACTCCAGATACACTCGCTCAAAGTGTCCTCTATTACAGAAGAAAAAGGAGAGCGTGATGACAGCGCGGCAACGGCTTGAATTGACAAACTTGAGGGAAGAAACTCTTGGGCCAGTACAATTTAACAACCACCTTGATCGCCACTGGAATGTGTTGGACAAATTTAATGGCCTATTTTAGATCAATATTAATTTGCAAAGCATCGTGGGAAACAGGGGGTAATAGTGGGCTATCTAGCCTAAATCATGGAGGACTAGTATGCAATTGGAAAGGCCATATTAACTGGGTCCACCTTGTGCTATTTCCTAGCATGTCTGGTTCTCCCAGTGGGCATGGCAACTCCATAAGTTCAAAAACCCACAGAAATTGAATGGTGTCAGTGCAGGAATGTCCAGTCAGGTTGGCCTTGCACCTTAAAATGAAAAGAACATTAACACTATATGGAAATGTCATCTGAGTCAAAGGGAACCTCTAAGTTGTGCTTCTAATTGTGACAAAATTGTGAGCTAGAGTTTTAATTGGTTAAGGCAGGCTACAGTTACCCCGTCAAAATAGTTGCTTTTTTAAGACGACAGAATGGAGCAATTCTAGTGACTATGATAGATGTCTAACATTTTTACTTCTGCCCCATGACTGTGACTTCTACTAAGTATGCTTGCTCCTTATTCTACTAGAATAACTGGCATATAAGTAGGCGAAAGATGTTATAAAACTTACCTATAGCAAAAAAAATGTATGACACAAGTATGACATGCTATATTCAGAGTTGACTGTGACTGTCAGCTATGCCACATTTTGCATCTGTTTACATGCATATACTTATTTTTAGACTCTATTAAAGCCATACAATGTCTCACAGTCTCCACATTCTCTGAAGCTGACCTGTAAATCAATGAGTAAACACATAACATTATGTCCTTCTGATTATTCTACAGAAAAATGTGAACACTAAAATGACACTGTCTTCTCCGGATGATTTATGAAGAGCGCTTTGACAGCCCAATTGTATTTTTTTTCCCTCCTCCCTCTTGGTCTGTGCACATTTGGAAGAAGCTCGGGTTTGGCCAATTATCTGTGGCAGGACAGACAAACCTGTCATTGGGATATACATGACAAATGAAGGAGGGAAGAAACGGCAACAGTCCAATAAATGAATGTTAAAACTGCACGCATGCATGCGATCGCAGCTAAAGCCAACAGCCTCCATCTGCAGTTTTTGACAAACAAACTTTGCTAGCAGAATTTATGGGCGGCTGTGATTGAAAGCATGAATCTTAGAAGCACTTGGCTAATTATTTATCCGGCTGGCTTTATGGCTCTCATTAATTTCCACCCCCAGCCCTCAGCCTTCTCCCACTCTCTTTACCTTTCATTGAAAGTGTGGAGTCAACCTGCATCTGGTGCTGATAACGCCGGGGTATCAGCTGCCTCCCATAACACACAACTACCCCCATACTTACATACATTTGCTAGATAAAATCCTTGATATTCCAACTAATTAAACGCGTAACAATATGTCGGCAAAATAACTGGAGAAGCATCTTTGATCAATATCTATAGTTGATCGAAACGCGTCTATATTTTTTGGGAGAAGCAGCAACCTCAACTCAGCAGGAAGTCTTTCTCAGGAACTGCTGTAGCACGGTTGACAGGGAGAAAAACTGTGTCATACAAAGACCTACAGTATCTTCAATTATAAACACAAGAGAGTCATGTACTGTATATACAGTACAAATTGAATTACCTGCGTCTTGGGGCGAGACATGATTGCTGGCCAGTTGTAGACTGAATAGCATTTACACACGCCTCTGTAAAATATAACAACACCAATGTACCTGTACCAATTATCCTCTGTACGTCTTTACAAGGACAGTGATACAAATACAACACACTTGCCACACAGACTGCATACAGGTTTATGCCAAACAGTTTGCGAGGAAGTCATCACGGTAACGAAATGATTGATTTTAGTCCTGCACCATAATCAAAATGCATTATTGAAGTTACACCATTGATCTTGTTTACCAGAAAAAGAAAAAGACAAATCACAACTAATGAATTGTTCAACAAAAGAGAAACAAACACTATTTTGACACTCTCTTTACTCTCTACTATGCCCTCCTTCCAGGCAAAATATGGCTTCCCCAACGCTAACCCATCCAGTCCATCTTCTCTTCATCATTAACCCTGACTCATTGCACTGACTTCAAATGCAAATAAATGGACATCATCAATCCACTGAATGAACCAACAACCAATTTCTTTTCCAAAAAACTGATAGTGGTGGCATCAGTGACACTGGTTGGAAATTGCTGCATTGCTACATTCGGTAGGACTTCAAACAGCAGGCGGTAAAGAGAGAGTGCCTAAAGAACTCTGATTTCTTTCATGTTTGTCTTTACAGCCGACCCACAGGATTCAATTCTATGCAGAGAAAAGCAAACATGGCGCTCTCCGCAGGCTCGTGAAATTGGACAGTTTGGAGTTTTCTTTCTTCCGGAATTAGATGTGTTGGTTTTTTGGAGGGAAAAGGCAAATTCTATTTAATGCTCCAGGAATTTGCACTTCATTCACATATACATATTTCATGTGGAATCCATTCATGTGTGGATCCTGTGAAGTTTCCCAACTGAACTTTTTTTTCCAGGTTGAGGTGGGACGAATCAACGAATGCACAAACTTAGCAAAGCAGGGAAAGTTCTGTTTCAATGAGCTGATGCTCTCCTGCACTTCTATTGGGCTATCAGTGTGGCCGGGTCATGGGTCTGGCTGGTCAAGATAAAAGGAACCCTGATGAAATGAATCAGGTGGAAGCAAAGAGGACTGCTGGCCAGTGATGGAAGGCGTGTGCTCACTCTGCGAGGGGAGTCATATTGACCCAAGTGACCAGCTTAAACAGCCTCACACATGCTGGAGTTCACACATCTGCTCATACTAAAGTGGCGCTTCGTCTTCATTTCTCCGATAATTGTGACTCATGACTAAAGATGTAGATTATAACGCTTATTTAATGTTTAAATATGTAGGTGCTTTTACCACATCATCTTACAGTTAACACACACATACCGTATAAAGCCTTTATAAAATTACTCAAGCCATTTTCAGATTAGTGAAATTCAGATTACAAGGAATCAATGTAAACACAAGTCCAGCCTTCATAAAGAAAAAAGGTGCCAAAAAAGCACATGACTGAATGATTGATGACCTGTTCCACTGACAGAATCATTGACTTATTCATTTAAGACCTGCCTCTTTCCCCCACCCCACTTCTAGCAGAGATTCTTCAAATATTCAGAGAGTGTCTGCAGAAGTTGACGGACAACAAAAAAGACTTTTCGATATTCCTTGACACAAGTCATTATTTGCCTCTTCCAGATCGGAGACGCGGACTGTATCACTATCGTTGAGCTGGTCAATATACATCACTTCCCTCTCAAAGGATTACACCGCTTATCTGAAATGATATTCAATAAAGTATGACCGCAGAAGTGGAGTGTTCCTGCTTGTATCTGGCTTATACTGTGAAAAAAACACTTTATTGGAATTAAGATCTGAGTTCAGATTATCTGTGAAAACCACGGTTAGATTTCTGTTCCAGTACCACATCTGACACTTTGTTCTCTGCTTCTTCGGGTCCAGGCCACTGTGTGCACTTTCCCACAAGCCATGGGGTGTAATAGGATGCCTACATGAAATATATACAGACGCTGGAGCACCCTCTACACATCACAGCACTGTGGAGGCGTTCCACATCAATGTCGGCACCATGGTTTGTGTTTTCGCCAGCCCTCAATTGACTGAGTGATTTTGTCTTCATATATGAAGCAGATCTATTATCAAACTTATGAAACACCTATAAAGTCCCTTAGTATTATTGTTAGTATCCCGTAGTATTATTGTCCTTTAATGTTATTATTTCTTCCATGTTCAGTGGCTGAGAAATGTGATGTCAGGACTCGAAAAGATCCGCTACTCAATACCCAGGATTTTTCTTTTTTTAATCCAGAGGCCCTTGTTTTCCTACTTCCAACAGCCTTAGAACTCTAAATTTGTGCTTGAAAAAGTCTTTTATTTTGTTTAAATATTTATTTTGTGTCTGTTTGTATGTGTGAGACTTAACTCAACATTTCATTGAATATACCTGTGTAATGCGAGCAGAAACCTAGAAAAAAATATTTACATTTGCTAAGGTAAGAGATATTATCCATACAAATTTGATTCAGACCTTTAAATTTGCAAATTCGGGGGAATGTTTCAATCCTTTTTGAATTACATCCACGTGTCTGTTAGAAGAGACCTGACACACCTCTGAAGTGCTGCATTAATTTCTGTACAACCCATAACCTAAAACACTTAAGTCATGTACTGCCCCCAAAGCCGATTCAACAAGACAATTCATTCAAGTCGCACTTTTTTCCATGCCATCCCTTCAAAGTTCTGTCTGCAACAACTGAAATCAACTCCACAAATGCCAGCATGTCATGCTTGGCTCACATGGACCCACAGGTTTGGAGCACAAAAGGCTGTCATTAGAATTTCATAATGCATCAAGACGTACTGCATATACAGTGATGTTATGTCATGTGAACACCAGAACAACGGGTATATGATTAAACATTTGTTTTTCCTTTGCCAAGATTTCTTCTTTCATTCAAAATTCCAAGTCTGCATACACACTCATCAGTACAGCTTTTCTTTCTCTGGTCGGGACTTTGATAAAGCCTTGAATGAAGGCGGTTAAAGCACTTGGGCTGCGGATCTGATGAGAAGTGTGGGGTCTGTCGGCGCTGTCACACCGACTGTAAGTACATTCTAATTAGCTGATGTATGCAGGACTTCATCCATGTTGGAGGGGTATCAAAAAGCAATCAACGCCCCATCCCTGATGAGCTCAGAGGGACACAAAGATACACATTGTCTCTGAAAGGCTGGACCTCCACAGAGCTTTCCAAAAACCATTATAATACAGCCCAATCGCGAGACATTATGCACGGCTCTGAACCCTAAAGCCGCAGGACTGAACAAAAGTGAAGACAATAATGAGTTTGTGATTTAAGATCTTGAAGGGTTTGAAGATTCTGTAGAGGGAGGAGAGGCTGATATTGAGTAGGGATACTGATTATGAGTGCTACAAGAACGTGCCGTTACAAAAGAAAGAATTAAATCAAATCATCGCGGCTGTGACAACAAATGGTTGCCATGGAGAACTAGCATCTGTTCCAAAAATGAAAGAAAGTACAGGGACAAATTTGACTCTTTTGGTGGGGGAAATAAATAGATATCAGCCAGAGCAGAACTCTCCGTTATCAGCATGAAATGAAGGAGAAAAAAAATTAAATATCCTAAACAGACAATCTAGGCTCTCACCGCCCATTCATAATCTAATTTGACCTGAGGCCAGGCAGCCGATTCGATTCAGTAAAGACCATAGGTGTTTTAGCTGCGGGCACCCGTGGAGGGAGGCATGTGTGTCGCACAAAGACCATCGGTTAGCGACGTACCGAAAGGGTCTCTGTATCACCATCTTATCTTCAAAGGACTGGGCAGGGGCTCAGGGGGAGCCGTGCCATCGCCTCGCCTCCACACAGGCACACGAGGAGGGGGGGATTTGGACGCGCAAGCAGGAACCAGAGATCTCTCGGCCTGCACCCAGGCCCAGACCCTCCTCCAACTCGCCCGCGGAGAACAGGCAGGGTTCCTGCACACGCGGCACAACATCAGTGAGCTGTACCCCCTTACTTTTCGTCCTGCTTCCACCTCCACTGCAAGCACCCCCCTCCTTGCCTGTCTGCAGATTGCCTGCCCATTTGCTTCCTGGCCTCAGTTTGATGGAGGGGATAGGATCTGAACTCAACTTAGACACAGAGTTTCCACATTTCACAGATGGCTGGGAGAGGCTTTGCATGGAGGTGAGGAAAACGGGGCGAGAGAGAGAGAGTTTCATCGCCGGTGCCGAAGCGAGGCCGATTTCACACCGTGGTAGAGTGCGCTAAAGCAGGCCGCCGTTAATCCACTCACTGAGGGGAAGGCCTGGAGCGATTCCTCCTGCCCAACTGCCATCTCCCTCCACAAAGCCATAAATGGTGCATTATACAACTGGGCTTCAGAGACACTGCTGATATGCTGATAGGTGGTGGACAAAGACCAAAGCAGCCACAGGAGCGAAGCCACATGCAGCACTGAGGGCATTAGCCCGACACTGGACCACTACACTCGAACTTGCTGAGGTGTGGACTGTTTGCGGTATCTGAGCCAGTGATCGAGTTCAGTTCAACCTCGGGATTCATCTTTGAGACAGAGATGGACATGCTCTATAACTCCCACAGTTGCTCTTCAAACCAAAAACAACCCCCACCCAGATCCCTCCCAACACAATCCCCTCCACACTGACTTCATATCAGCTGAGTAACAAAAGTCTCAAAGATGAGGCTTTGAACTCGTGAAAGGCATTCGTTTTGAATGAAAGGAGACAGGAAATATATAAACATGGGGGAAATAAATTGCCACAAAGAAAATCACAGCGAGGGCAGCAAATTATGTAACGATAAGACAGCCACCAGCCTAAGCCACAAAATGAGATGTTCTACATGAAACGAACAGCGGTCTAGATTAGAGAGCCGTCCTGTTTAGACATGAAGCCAATTGGGTTGATATCGCATGTAGAGGAAATTTGAGCGATAAGTGGACACTATGAGAATTGTTATAATCCAACTGTAACAAAAAGCCAAAGTATATTGGCTTTTGCGGCCAAGAAGCCGGATGATAAACATCTTTGATGAAAGAACTTCATTACTGCTACTCGCCGTCATGTAAGAGGCTGGATTATGAGTCAACCTTCGTGGAAGCTATTCAATGGACATCATTAGGTGAAAACATATAAGAGTTAATTATGGTAATTACAAATCCCTTTTATTGGTCTTTGACAAGAAGGATGTCATATCATCTACTTCAAACAAACAAAGAGTTGTTGTCTCTTTTCCGAAACGATGTCCGGTTCCATTTGGAAAGGAATTGTCTCCGGATTATCCTCCTGCTTTTTTAATTGTTTGCACAGTGTCTGTGAACAGAGGCTGCACGTCGTCGTTCAATAGAAACTTGATTAAAACAGGAGAGTCACAATTGTAGAATTTTACTTCCATTTACGGAGCCACTTTATTACAAGTGAGACCTTGATCTTGAAAGCAGCCACGAACAAAGCTAATGGACATGTCTATTAGAGATGGACCCTCAGAAGCGGCCAGGCTCTCTATTAAATATCAGGCCATTCCATGAGCACTCAAGCTTCTTTATTACATTTCAGCATCATAACAAAAGCCAGTAAATTGAAAACACTAGAAATGTATCTTTGTTTTTTTAGAAGTTTGTTGTGTCCCAAATTACTCGTGCGTGTCCCTTTTCTCATGTCTATTAAAGGTCACAGATAAAAGAGTAGGTGCACTGACTGACTGCCAGATGCAAGTTGATTGGTGCCTATTTATTTACAGCATGTTGATACGAACCAGCAGTAGGGTTACATTTTAATCAAAGTGAACAAATAAAGCACTGTGTTATTTGAGCGGTAAACTTACACGTGATGTGAAATGTGCTCGCCATGGACCGAAACTACTCATAATCCAAGCATCATGACTCATTATTTTGGATTATAAAGCAGGTTTATGGTGGGAATTTCAGCATGATTTTACCCAACAGAATTTTCAAGATGTCCAATCTGAAATTTTGGGCATTAACACGGAAAAATATAACAATAAAATAAAACGTTTAATTTAAGATAACACACTTTCAATCAATATATTGTTTTTTAACAGCTTCTTTATCCCATACTTCAATAGTAGTTTTCAGTTGGAACCTTAGGTTCAGCGTTGATTATGTGTACTTCATGACCACATCAAAGGGTGTCCACAAATCCTCTTAATAACCATTTACAACAGATTGTACAGGCACTTGCAGCATTTTTTGAACGAATGAACATTAAGACTAATTTTTTATTTTAAAACAATACTTTATTTATCTTTCCATTTGCTTTAGAGATACATTAGTTAAATGGTAAAGACTTAACGGACATGTTGCAACTGACAAGTTCTTAATGACCAGTTTTGCAATTGAACGAGAGACCAAACAGCCACATTTTGTTGACAAAAGATTACATTTTTCAGATCATATTTGTGCTCTATATCCAGATTTATTTATTTATTTTAATTATGATCAAAACTAAAACTACTTTTAGGAAAAGTCATAAATACAATGACAGCTATTTCTCATAAACAACAGAAGACTAATATAATCAAATATAATATAAATATAATTTGTTTGACTCAATATAATGCAGCCACACCTTTTGAAACAAAAAAATATCCTTCATGATAATACTGTGTGACATTTTTTCCGGCCCCTGTATGAATGAGAATAATATTGACATGTCAAACACAAATGTTCAACAACTTGGAGAACAAAAGTAGCTTCCTGGTTTATGGAATAAAAAAAAAATAAAAAAAAACTCTTGAATCTCACCACTGGCCGTCATTAATTAATTTCTTATTTATTCAAATAAACAAAACAAAAAACACATTAGCAGGTAGTCATAAAATTATTTTCACTTTCCTAATAGCATATTTAAGAAATGTTTTTCAAAGAGATTGACCAAATGTATGTATTTTAGCCTGAGGTACATGAGCTCATTAAATGATAATTCTAATTTAAAATCACAAGGCCAAATTTCGACAGCCTCATACTTGTCTATAAATGCAATTCATGAGTATTAGCTTTCCAGTATTTGTTTTCTGTCCTGGATGGCAATTTGTTCTCTAACTATGTTGACCACATGTGTTGTGGGTTGGCAATAAGTAATTCATCTCTCAAATATAATAAATCATTTTTGGAAAGTTACTCATCCATTGTTACTGCAGTGCTAGTGCAACTCCATGTTACAGAAATGTAGCTTTCTTGCATCTTCATATTTACAAACATTAACCAGGTTCATGGCACTTTCCAAATTTAGCCCAGCTGTGATGTTTCACATTTGCCCACAGAGGGTCAAAGCCAGAGCAGCGATTATCTCAGCGACACCCGATCCTTCAGGCAACGAAAGATTAAAAAAAATATATGGAACATCTTCATAAAGCGACCAAGAAGTCGACTTGGGTGTTTATTTACGATATGCATCCAATCATCGTTTGTCACAGTTCCATGTTCCAAAACCACAAAGAGACACTCGCAGCAGATTCAGTTTTTTTGGCATCCTCGCAACACTAACTTGTAATATGGTGATGTCTTATCAGATCCTGCTTACAATAACAGATTTGAGTCGAAAGCTGTTGTTTAACTTATTCAAAGACATGGGAAAATTCGGTTCAAAGAGGTCCAGAGATATGCGCCAGTCCGCTGCAGTCCATGATGTCAACTGGTCCCAGCTGGTACCAGATTCCTGCAGCACTTTCAATCATTCTCTGTGAGATTACTGCAATGGGATATTACAGAACAAACTATGACCATGTGTCCTACTGCCACAAAGCTTAGGAACACATTACAGTTTGTCAAAGGCAGCTATTGCCAGAGAGAGATAGATACGGTGAGCAGGAGCAAAGCCATTGACCTTCATATTTGCCTAGCCTCCCCTCAACCCCAATCTTAGGAGCAAAATCATCTGATGCCAAACGGACTGTCAACTGGCTTGTGATGGTGGCAAAGCCAGCAGACATCAATCAATCAGATTTTCCCCTCGTCTATCAGAGGAGGCTTTTTTTCCCTGTTTTGCTGCAGCTTATCATCTGACCCAGTTGTTATCCTGTTTCTGAAGCTTAAGAAAACTTGATTATGGTCAAATGTATGTCTGGGAGATTCACAGAGACATCCTCCACCAAACCAGAAGTATATATTCTCACTGACTATCCGACACAGACGTAAACACAGACAGCAGTGCATGTGTGCGGGTCTTCAAAACCAGGCCTTTAATTCTACACTGGTGTTGTATATGAGGAGTTTGAGCGAGTTATCTTTGGCTTTCAGGAACGCGTGAACCCTCAGATAAACATCCAATCTGATATCGTAAGACAAAAAGGCATTTTACTTGGCTACAGCACTTGTTCAATGTCAACAGTTTTTAGTAATTACCAGATAAGCGTTCTCTGAAATGCACAGAGAAAGAAAATTGGCTGATTCTGAAATAATCTCCACAGCATTTCTCTCTAGATGTTTACGCTGTCATTTGACAAAGCCTGCCCGGCGTTAATAAGAAGCAGGAGACTCCTTCGCCACGTGTCGCTCCCTTTTTCTCACTGCACACAGTTTAATCTTATTTGCATAATTCACGCAAAAATAATCGATCCTCATCAACCTGTCTGGACTGTAATATCGCTCCATAATGGCTGTTAATGTTGCGCCGCTCGCCGCTAATCACATGCGGGCAGATACGGCCTCTGATCACATGGTGTGTAAGCTGCGCTGTCAACAGCTTTGCCAGCTTTGCACTGGTGTAAATCAAAACACAGCCTCTTTAAAGTATTAACAGGAGTTGAAGTTTGTTTTATATATTCAGCATATTTGACATAAATTGTTTATCTGTTTACAAAGCCTTGTCATTAGCGATTTTCCACGGAGGCCTTAAGATGGCGTCTTTGTTGTGTCGTCCGTCTGGTGGGAAATTCTGATGTACAAATTGAACTGAAGGGCTTGTTACTTAATCCGCAGTCGCTACCTATCCCTTAACTATGTCGGCGGTTGATCCCAAAGTTTGGCATTGCCCCCTCCCATGCCCCCTCCTGCCTACCCCAGACACATCCTCAGTAATTCCTGCCAAGCTTGAGACTTAGACTGAACAGCTATTAGGGCGGGCGTCACTCTCTAGCATGCCAGCTGCCACACAGCTCCGTAAGATGGCACTTGAACTAAAAGCTCCCCTTTGATGAACCATCAGACTTATCGTTTTCTAAAAGATGGAGGAATTGTCAAGTTTACCAATGAACGATACCATTATTTATTTATTTTTTATTTTTTTTTGTGTGGTGTTGCAGCTGAACTCTGTGATGTCGAATCAACAACCCATTCATCTGTTTACGTATGTGAAGCAGAAAGAGTACGCGGGGCAGTAAATTTAGTCTTTTAGCAAAAAATAAGTGAGTCACTCTTCCCAGGAGACTTTTCCCTATCCCTCGTCCAAGATTCAGTCAAAATCCCAACGAATAAAAAATCTTTTGAATAACTGTGGCTAATTAAATAAACAAAAAGCATCTTAATAGGCGCACTGAATTCCGTGCTGACTGACAGGACTTTAATTCCAGAATATGGCAGGAGCAAGTTTACAGGCGCGTAGTTGTTTCTCTAGTGCGGGATGGAGATGTCAACGTGTCGCACCGGCAGGATGAACCCAATATCCATATCCATGATACATCAAAACCCCTTGGATGACACGAAAAATAACTGCAATAGCTCAGGTGTGACCTGCGAAACCCCTTTAATTGAGCAATATCTCCGTGGCAGAGCTATGTGCATCAGTGAGGTGAAAAGGGAGCGTGCAAGTTAAATGAAAGAAGAATTCATGATGTGTGGCGGCCTCTCTGACTCACCCTGGCTATTTCCCCTCCTGGCAGGGGCCAAATAGAGAATGTTAAATGAGGCAATTGTGTCCCGCAGGCAAAAAGAGGAAGAAAAAGAGAAGATGCCGGCATTGGCCCTGCTCTCTGCTCCAACCCTGAGGAGAATTCTGCAGTATGATGAGGTACATCAGGGCCCAACCTGCTCCTAACCAACATCCCAGGAGGAACAAGACTACCAAATACATGCATACGATGACAAGTCATCAGTCTCATTATTAACAAAGCTGGTGTTTCTGTCACACTCTCCGTGAGTAGTGACATTCAGGAAATTGATTTCTACGTAATTTAATTAAACATTCTCACCAGCACTACTAGCGTGATGACGAAGAGAGGCACAGCTGGAGTGATGGAAGGAAACACGCAATAATGGACAGGTTTCGACAATTAATATATTTAACTCTGTTCTGATGGAACAAAGCTATTAATATATGCAAGGTTCTCCCTAGCGCTTAAGCAGCGTAAGGCCCCCCTACGCTGGGATTTCACCCCATATGCAGGGATGTTTCAGCTTTGTTTTGTGTCAAAATACAGTGCAATATGACAACACTGTCAATGTTCCCTCAACGTCAACCAAGCAGGACCTTTAGGCCTTTCAAGGAAAGACCTCAAGTAGCACCAGGATGTACAATGCGCTCTGCTTTTGTTTCCCCAAAACCCAACATATCACGGCCCTCACCCACCAATGGGAGACACGTTGGGGAGAACCCTGATAATGGTTATTCACTGAATAACACAATTCTACCTTCGTCAAAAAAGACACAGTTCAATGAGGCCACACTATGAATATAATTTTTGTAAACAGAAATGTAGTAGTTAATACTGCAGCAACCACTATGAAGAGTATATCAATACACAACTTATTGGATTTCTTATGTTTTAACAGGTTGCAAGTGAAAAACGTTTCCCTATCAAAAAATGTATGAATTCATTCCACAACGAATGGTTTTTTTGACAAGGTTCAGCCAACAAAACAGATTGTCATCCTCTAATTCCATCTGGATATACAAAGACATTTTATACATTCAAAAATTCTGTTCACACAAAGATCGTTTATTTCCATTCTTCTGTCTGCTTACAATCAAAGCAATTGACCAATGGGTACGATTAAGAAAATACATGAAAAAATATCCTCCCACGAACGTTTTTAAACACAAAAAAATGTAGTCATAAATGTAGTTTTAAGCCATTCATCCTCACAATTTTGCACCATCACTGAAATAGTGGGAGCCCAAACAGGTTGGGTAGTATACAAGTAGTGAAAGTAGGAAGTGAAAGTTCTGGGTCGCCCCTGCAGACCCACAGACTGCAGAGTGACACCTCGGATAATCAAAGCTTTGTCTGGTTCTTAAAAGGACGTACTTGAAGAACAGCACGACCAGAGGCCTACTTTGCTCCAAGGCCTTTGGACATCAATATTTAAATCTTACATCTCTGTTGTGATTAGAACGCTGCAGTACACACACACACACACACACGCACACACACACACACACACAAACACTTTTGGAACAAGGCTGAAAAAAAAGGCTCAAATCGATGATCTTTAAGTCTAAACTAGATTTCCCAGCAGTTTGCCACTCAGCAGCAAGATAAGATAAACTCTCTTTGACCTGAGAGATGAAGTTGCCATGACGATCATGGAGTCCACTTTCTTTATTGATATCTGGCTGATGTAACAACAAATGGAACCAGATCTTGTTCCTGATTATGGTGATTAATTAATACCAATATTGATCCCTACGAGCGAGAGACAAGGCTATTAACTTGACGTGGGTTGAAAGTCAATTGCTACCTGGAGGCATTTCTGATTTGAAATCTGAATAAACAGGAGGGGGCGCATGATGCCTGAAATGAGCTCATACTTTAAATAAGAAAAGCCACAGTGAAAATAGAGCCTCATCAGTTCTCACAAACACGTTTCATTTTTGGACATGATTCAATGCATTTTCAGGGCTTAAAATATGGGATTTCGGAAAAACATCACTGTAATAGCCTTCAACTAGACCAGTGTTTATTGATCACACTCAGTGTTGATATGTCTCAATATTAACTCTTCTAGAATTTTTTTGTCAGAGATTTTTGAAAATAAATTACTGTTCAGATTTATAATACTAATGCATCAAGCGTTTTTTTTTTTCAGAAAAAAATAAGTTAGAAGGAAAGTAAGAGTTAATGTGTCCTTTACATTCCGACTACTTTTTAAACGTTAACTTTTGAATATCGCAATGTACCACAATACTGTGACATCATAATATATCGAGATATTATTGTATTATTGACTCAAGTATCGTAATGCATGTCATGTCATATGGCAAGGTTCTTCCTGACAATACTCTCTCTAAAACTGACATCCCTAAGGATCATTAATGGCTCACCAAGTGGTCATCGAGTCGACTTTAGTCGAGTTATTGAGCTAGTAAAGCCATATTAAACAATTAGCAATGTCAAAAAAATGAAAATATTTTGGGTCTGATGGTGCAGGTGCAGGTGGTGCCTATCCTTGTCCTTCTCCTCAAGACAAACCAAGTCATATCCACAGCTACAGTTTTAACGTGTTCATTCACAAGATAAGGGCGGAATTGATTCTCTGCTCCTCTCGCTGTGGAGTCAACATTGTCTTTTGGAGAGCTTGCCAATAGTAGAAGGTGAGATAATCAAAGGCAGCGTGACATCACTTTTCTGACCTGGACACTCTTCAAATTTGTTTCTCAATTAAGCAATGAATTTCAACTCCAGTATTTTGATTGAATAACTAATGCCTAATGTGCAGTGAAATTACTGTTACAGCTACAGTATATCAGTCAATCCATCACTCCCAGTGAGTCAGTAATCTGCTTGCATTGCTGAATGGACTCATCTGAATTGGCTCCAGTTCATAAAGTGAATGTTGTGATGATGTCCGAGCCACATGTGTCAATGATGATCAAGTTCCAGTTGGGAGCTTGGAAACCAAATTTAGAAAAAAAAGCCCAGCGGACCATGAATTTTTCACTGCTAAGTCATACTGGTTCAAGACTGTTGAGACAGACGTGTGTGCGCTCAAAACAAAAT
Organism: Synchiropus splendidus; assembly: GCF_027744825.2. Taxonomy (NCBI): domain Eukaryota; kingdom Metazoa; phylum Chordata; class Actinopteri; order Syngnathiformes; family Callionymidae; genus Synchiropus; species Synchiropus splendidus. The sequence goes on along the minus strand of NC_071345.1, from coordinate 18,172,240 downwards.
AACTCAGATGTCAGACATGGGAGGCAACTACTCGGTACACAAATGAAGTAATAAATTATCAACTTGTTTCTACCGGATGTTCCAGCTGAGTCACAGCAGGAATTCGGCTGCAACGTCCCTCTGAGCTTCCTTTGTCAACATACCAATACAAATCAAAGCAGCACATCAGCAGATATTTTAGCCTTCACTTGGTGTTGAACTATTAAAGACAATTTTAGCACTCCTTGGCCTAAACATTAGCGTTGGTAGGACAAACACACAGAGAGGCAGCAGCTGTGTCGGGCGATTATTGGAATAATAGCAGTGGAATTCAGGAAAGAGGAAGATAAAGCGGAAGCAGAGTAAGGAAGTGACCTCCACGTTTACAGCCACCCTGCCCACATCAGTGGCCGGCCGGCGGCTGCCAACCTCAGCTCATCCAACACATCAACAAAGGAAGCAGCAGCTGCTGTACTCACGCGTCCCTATAGCTGCAGTGTCTCTGACATAAGAGGCTAGTGGAAGGCTCTCAGCACAAAAACACATTTTAGAAATAGTGCGGAAAATACATTAGGAGGAGATGACATTCGTCTGCATTGTTGTTGGATGTCGAGAGTGAAGGAGGCAATCGGGGATCCTTCAGCTAAGACGCGGCAACAACACAAGCTGTTATTGGCAGGGAACAGATGTTTGAGGGAAAGTTGGCATTCAGCAAGCATTCTTCTTCTGACAGAAATCAACGAGACAAACACGAGAGACGCGCCATGATTGTCACCCAATGAAAGAGACCCACTCAAATATACCAGAAGGCTGACACGCAAACATTTCCTTTGATTGTACACCCCCGAACCATCTGACTACCTGAGGTGACTACCTCCACAAGAAGCACTCAAATACCTGAGCTGAGATGTAGGCAATATGGACGGGGGAGTCTGCTAGAGTGCACAAGAAAAAAATAAAAAAAAACATCAAACTAACAGCTCCAATCGCTCTGCTAGAATACGCTTGCTTGTCGCTCGTCTGGGACTAATGTACACGCGCACACATTCAGATACACACACGGGATGTTGGCAGTCAATTCAGTAAACACTCTTCTTATCCCTGACTAGTGTAATCTGCCTCTGATAAATGCCCCTCAAAGATAGAAATGCCACCTGATATGATAAACAGTTTGCTGACGTTACGTAAAGTGGCCTTATGGTAAGTTGTTGGGAAGATAAACAGAGAGAGCGCAGAGGCAGAAACGGTTGTCGCCATGTAAAAAAAGAAAAAGACTTTTTACAGTCTGTAACACAGACAGAGACTTAGTTATGATATCCTGAGAGTGAGAATCAAGATGTGTTGAAATGATAACCTTCATCTGATTCCGCAATAGTCGGAAAAAAAATGATGTTTATTTTCTGGAAAAAAGTGGCATAATAAAAGTGACAAACCTGAATGTATTGTATGCATCTTTAGAGGACGACAATCTAACTCAAAAGAAACTTAAATCAAAAAGAACTGTCAAATTTAGGGTCAAATAAAAATAACTGGTAGCTGCTTTTAAACAGAAAAAAGGATGGCCTGTACTCCCTTGTCTTATTCAGAGTAGAAATCGTTTAACCTCCCAATTATTGTTTGACATTTATGCATGCAGTTTTTGTGGGTCTGGATTATGATCACTGTGATCACAATCCTCAAAGATGAAAGTAAACGTAACGCAACGGTACACAGAGCTACATTATGTGAGGTAGAATTTGTGGCAACTAAAGGTGAGGAAAAACAGCATGCGCTCGGGCATATTGACAGTTATTTCTGACAAAATAATGGGTACATTAAAGGGCACTGTTTTCATTCAGTACAATACCTATCAGATTGAGATATTAGAAAAGAACTAATTAAACGAAAAAACAAAAATAAACAAAATAGCATTTGATGCAAACTGCAATCTGATAAATATCAAAGTTTATTTTTCTTTAATAACCATTAAAAAAAATCTCAGTCTCTCAGTGCTTAAATCTTCGTGGTGTAAAGGCTCTAAAAGTAGAACAGGAGAAACAAAGTCATGGTGACGTCACTGTGATGATGGAGGCTGCACAAAAGAAGACGACTCCCGAGTGAAACAGCAACACATATGGAGATATTATAATAGCAAGAAACTCATCTGAACACTGCATCACGTGATATTTTTCTACAAAAGCACGGCATTATTGACAGATCAACTGAAATGGAATGATAAATCAGCCTCATCATTTATAATCAACATGCCTGTGACAGCTGAAGCAGCTTGACAACGTATCAATCTCTTTCAACTTGAGAGGAACAAAAACAGACAACCACTGCTGCGGTCTTTCATTCTGGCGAGAAAGAGAGAGCTGGGGAAGCAACATGAATTCTCAGACGGGCCGTACAGTGAAGACAAGAGCAGAGGAGAGAACACTAAGTCAATTTAATAAGCACATTTGACATTAGATGTCTTCCCGTGGCCTCACAGGGCCGCTTCAATATGTTCCCATAAACACCAGCAGCCACATGCTCCCTACATCATCCACACCCCCTTTATACTGTGAAACTTTGGGGGGCAATTTTGCAGAAAAATTACAGCAAGGGGTCCAGTTTCAATTCAATCCTGCTCATATCTTTCCTTCCCATTAAGCATCAAAATGTTCCTCCCTCTCAGTTTGGAATGGAGGTCTGGAAACCAGCGGTAGTAGCGGCAGCAGTGTCGACGGTGAGATGGAGGAATTTCATATTACAGCAGCTAATCACAACCAAGCGATATTTTCATCACTCCTGTCAAATTCCGAGTGACTCGCAGCGGACCGGCTAACAATCTGGGCAATTTATTGGCATATTGGCACGGGGTGATAAGGCTAAAAACAACAGCAGCTAGCAGCTGGCCCTGTGAGATGAGCTGATAACATTGATATGTGCTCCCACACAAAACACCTCCGCCGCTATCTCCTCCTCCCATCAACCTCTTATTACAATAAAAGTGTAGCAATGGAAGAGGGGGGACATGCAAGTACACATATATATATATATATATATATATATATATATATATATATATATATATATTCAGCAATCGGATGAAAGAGAAAAAACAAGAGACAAAATACATAATTTATCACTGTATTATCGGGATATCCAGGCAGCCTAATCAAGGAGCACTGAGTGACTATTTTTTGCCTTATCATCCAAAGTGGTGGAAACGGAGAAGGAATTATCAGGCAGCTGCAGATTGCTGGGCTGGAATTTTAATGGTAATAATCGGGCTTCTGATGGTATATCTTCAGTGCTTATCTTTCCCATTATCTGTCCTTATCTCCTCAGTCATCGGAGCAAATTAATGGTGCTCTTTCAGCATCGCCTTTTTATCACCGCTCAGAGAGCACCCAAGGGGAAAGAATAAGCAAAATATTAAAATACTGCATAAATCACAATTTTAGATAACAGGCCAATGTATGCAGGAGGGGGGTGGGCAGCAGCGGCGGTGAGGGGAAAGTGCGCCCAACAACCTTTTTGTCCTTTAGAATGACTGTCTGTACTGACTTTCTGTGCAACGCATCCAATGCTGTTTTTTTCCCCTCTGAGTTCCCAGGGTGGGAGAGAGGATCCAGGCTTCTGGTGACCTTTCAGCTTCTAACTAGGGCTTGAGTATAACGCTGCACACCGCCTCTATATTAACATGATCTTACACATGACATACTAATTCACACAAGACCAGGTCACACTCAGCAAAGTGCTACACAAACACTGCACACTTAGTGCTTGACAACATATTTTGGCAGCAGCGGGATTGACACAAAATGTGTGGTCACACATCACAGTGTGTAATAAAAATCATCAATCATAAAAAACTTAATAATATATGTTATTTTTTTATTAGAATGATTTTTTTTTTTACACGTGCTAGAATGTTTTACAGAAAAATAGTAGATATTGAACCAACTCGTATTATGTTAGTTGTATTATGGATAATCAAAACAGGCATGGTTTATTTATCATTTTTATAAAGTTATATTAAATGACTACAGTTATTATCATTATTACTATTATGAGATTTTTTTATCCAGGCACAGAAAATACTGAGATGCTGAAGCAACACAGATACGCGCAAAAATAATGGGTTTTAAGAGGTAAAATAAAATTGAATTTTGAATGTTATTAACAGTGAAAAATTCTGAATAAATAAATGGGATTTGTCTCATCCCTTCGATTGGGCCTCGCAAAATCACATCTTCAATGCCAAATAAAACAAGCTACACACAGCAATTAATTAATATATTCAGACATACATACACAAGTAAATAATCACACAAAACATAAACACAGATGCACAGAAACACACACACATGCACGTCTGTGCACAGTCTCTCACACACACAGATGTGCAGACACACAATAGCAATACACTTTTATGAAGACAAATAATAGAAATTCCAGACAGTGCTGTGTATCTATGTTAATTTGACAGTTGCATGAAGAAATAGCACAAATATTCAATGTATAATGCACAACCATCTAATATATGATATTGCTATAATTCCATAATGTTAATAGGAAACACTGGGAACCGTAAACACACACGTCCACATCCATACACACTTCAAATCAGATGTTTCAGTGGGTGTGAGTGTTAAATGGCATATTTACACACAACACCCGATCTCATTTTTATCCCCATACATAAGTCATCATGTACATAACTGTAACTCAAGACTACCCCAAGAATAATATTGTGCAGCTCCTCAATAATACACGTTTTGACCCAATTTGACTTTTGGATTTAAGGTTGACACTAAACAGTGTACACACACACACACACTCAACACACACATACAAAATCAGCTGTTGTCAAGAAGTGTTTTTGAGGAGTGTTTGTCGTCATTATTTTCTACTCAGAAACATCTAAAGAATGAGCTTCAAAACATCCATGAACTGTATAATAACAAAACCATGTCACACAAGAATCACGCAATTTAACTGTATTTCAGTGAGTATGCGTCTTGTTTAGGAGGATGACACCATCCTACTTTGACATTGAATTTAAATTCACACTTTACAGCGGGAATATCATTCGGGAAATTATGACAAAACCCGAGGAACTTGCCACACACACATTTTTCAATGGCTTAAACAGGCGAGTGCTCATAGACACAGACGCGTTTTAGAAACAAGAAAAGGAATTGCGTGGAATTTTAGCACAATGTGAGGCAAGTTGGCGACTAATTTATTGCCTTAAATTTAGATGATACTAAATGCTCTCGTTTAGCCAACGCATTTTAAACTAGCAGTTTAGCATGAGGTGACATTAGCGTCAGGGCTGAAACTTTTCAGCCAGCGGAACCTGCGTAATTTGGGGAGTAAATAACGGACTACTTGTGAATGGACCGTCACAGCCAGTGCAAGAGTGGGCGCGGAAAACCTCCGCTGTGGTCAACCTCGCTACAAACACACTTCAAACTCCCACTGAGATCATTTTTGGGAGAATGTGCAAGACAGCACGCGGGGAGAAGTAAAAGACGGCGAACTTACGTTTGATCTGCCTGGGGTTGCTCTGCTTCCGGCGGGACATGCTCACTGAATCCAGGTGTACAACTGACTGACCGTTAGGTTTCTCTTCATCCAAGCACTCGTTGTTTTCAGGTGAAGGAGATTTTAAAGAAAGTCTGGTTGAAATTGAAGAATAAAGGAGGAAAAAAAGCCGACCAGTACTTTTTTTTACGCACAAGTCTATCGTTCCGGTTGTGTTTGCTTTATCTTTCCCCTCTCTCTGGCTCTGGCACTGGCTTTCTCTCTCTCTCTCTCTCCGTCTATCACACACACACACATACACACACCGACACGCACACACACTCCCTCCTCTTCTCTCTCTCCCCCTCGCTCGCTCGGTCCTGGTGAGGCTGCGCTTCGCCGGGATTCTCTCAGTAAGACTGAGGAGGTGAAAGCTGTTCGCGCTTTTGTTTGAAGATAAGGTTTGCTCCTCACCGCGACCCGTAGCTCAACTTCCCATCGACTTGACACTTGCACTTATTAATTAGCTCGCAGTCCAATTAATGGGAACAGTCTGTTCAAACCGACAACAACTGAAAATACGGCAAAGACTGACTGTCAGGTAAAGATTACTTCATTCAGAAATGAGTATGTTACTGAAACATTTTTTAAACAATACAACACCAAGGAATTTTGTGATGAAACATGAAGATCTGAATTGGAAATACACAGATATTCAGATAATTTAATAGATATGATGTCTCTGTACAATCAGTACTACAGTGTCTACAGTATAAATACAAATACACTTTGAATAGTGCTTTAATTTGTATGTAATCCTTGGTGGGTGGTAGTACTCCCACTCTTATTTAATGAATGGGATTTTTACTAATATAAACAAAGCACCCAAGACACTTTTTTTTCTATTTAAAAGCAACTATTTACCATTATGTGCAATTTTTTTGTTTTGTTTACGAGTATAAGTTGTGTACATTCAATAATATACAGAAAAAAGAAACACAGTTGAGTTGGTAAGCACATATAAAATTGTGACTTAAGCAAAAATCTATTTTTGTTAATGTTAAAATTGAGTTGTGAATGAATACTAAATAAATTCTATAAAATCACACCCAACTCTGTAAATGACAGTGTTGTCCTACGGAACAGCATTTTTTGATTTCATTATCTGTGCATATGTGATTAGTGGAATATGCAGTTTTGCCTGCGGTGCATGAGTCTGATCAGATCAGGAGGTTGACCTTGCTTTATGTGAGGCATAATACTATGTATCCCCATATGATGTGGTATAGCTGGATATATTTATATACAGTAGTATCACTAAATATAGCAGCAGTAAAATGATCCACTCTAACAATGTGCATTCTTCCGTTGTCAATATTTAATAAACTGTCAATCATACTCACCAGCTGCTATCGCTCTCTCGCAATTATTCAGGCTATGGCTTTACAAATATAAAAATATATCATATTTTATTCACACAGTCAAACAGAAGGCAAGCAAGCCTTCAAATCCTTCTGGTTTCGACTGCCGCGTTCTGAATAGTTGCCCAAACTAGAAATCACTCTGTTCAATTAGCCAGTTGGACTGCCAAGGAAGACAAGCAAGTGGCCTGTGAAATTATCTGCTAACCCAATTCCACAAGTTTGGAGTGGAGTCTGAAACTACAGAACCAGCCATGTGTGCAGACGGGTCAGCACCGATTCACCTTCCGCACAGCATCTCTGTGGCGAAGCTGTTGATTTTCCTCCCAAAAAAGTGACGTGTGTGTGTGTTTTTTCCCTTTTCTAAATTCTGATTCAAGCTTGGTGATAGCATGATCAAAACTACCTCAGCTGATGAGAGACAAGATACTGTCTCACTTCTGACTTTGTGATAAGTGACAATGTCTCTGTAGTCATGCTAGAGATTTTTTTCATTGAATGTAAATCATTATTGCAGCCAAATATGAAAATCAATATTGCCGACAGAAAATCAATTCTGGAAAACACCATGATTTCCAGAATTCCTTTTCTGTAGCCATCTCACTGCAGGACAGCAAGAAATTCCTTGAACAGAGTGGAGCTGTAAAATCCCCACATCTTCTCCTGCTGTAGGTCTGAGGTGCGACACCTTCACTACAACCAAAGACGAAAGGTTGACCACATATTATCTCTCTCTCTCTCTCTCTCTCTCTCTCTATATATATATATATATATATATATATATATATATATATATATATATCTAGTTTGACCTCAATTCACCTGAGATTATCTTGACAACATATTTCTGATAGCCAAATACAATAATATCCAGATTTTTCTAACTTAATTTGATGTACTTTGCCAAACAGGCGGATGCCAAACACCTTCCTGGCTCTCTTTTAGGCCTGTATTACCTCCAGAGCTGGTTGCATCCTGTTGAGATGTCCATCTCATTGTTAAGAAACAGGCTCTAGTCGAGTCTGTAATCCATGGCTTATGCACAGGGACCATGGGTGTTGTAGAGGGGACTTTCTATTTTTTAACGGTTAAACAACCCTCGTTCTAATGATCTTTTTTAACTCTTTGCTCATTTGAAAGTAAGACAATTGCAGATTTGTTGAAAGGTTTATTCACGTATTGTAACATTATTTACCATGAGGAAGTCATAAATAAGTAAAAATAATAAATAATTTGCATTCATAGGAAGATCTTTCAACAAGGTAGATATATTTTAAAATAAAATAAATGTATAAAAAAAAACTGCATGTGCTTATGAGGAAGGTTGCCTTGAAGTACCCAAAAAGGTGGTGACCCCTGCATGAATGGCTAATGAGCTACCAGCAAAGCTGTTTCAGATCCTTGTGAGTGTGAATGTTCCCCAGGTCCACAGTCCATGAACATAGAAGACTAAAGGAACTACAGAAATCACCTATGCAAGTTTTCTTCACACTTTCATTGTGAATATTGGATTTTTGGCAGGTGCTTTTGCCGCTAGTTGGGCTGTTTTTGTACATGTGTGAGTTTACAAAAACAGCATGTACAGTGTACAAAGCATGACATGAGCAGAGGGAAATTAAATTATGCGATTTTAACTTCCCTCATACTATATATATATATATATATATATATATATATATATATCTATTTCAATTCAGCCTCTGAAGTCCTTCGACCAAAAATAGCTCCTGATATTATGTCCAGCCGACTCATACAATCAATAATGATTCTGGTTCAACACGGGAAAGTGAAATTGGCTGCTGCAGATTAATTTAACGCCACTCCTAAATCCTGAGAGAGTGGGACGGCCGTCTTCCCTGCTCTTCCTGGCTTGTTTGAAGCTATTTTTTGACAGACAGCTACAAATCTGCATGAAGAGAAGAAAAGACCCCCCTCTCCCGACCCCTCCTCCCCGTCTTCCCTCCATCCTGCTTGGACCAGATGGTGGTGATAATGAACATGATCGTGTTTCCGTCACTGACAGGAGGTTGGTCACATTAATAAGTGAAGGTCCACTGTATGTTGTCGTGATGCTGACCAGTCACGTCATGTGATCACCAGGCCAGAGGTTTATTTCAGCTGATGAATCACGTGATGGCGAGTGCCAAGTCCCATCAGGGAGGCTTCAGTCTGCGTTTGTCATCAAAGGAAAACAGGTTTTTCTGAATGAGTCTCAGACACGGCGACTGGAAAGAGAAGACTTTTTCTCTGTAAATGACATACCTGCATTTAATCTTTTTTTTGGAAGGACTTCATTTAACCCTTACAAATATTTGATCTTGACCTTCATTCAAACAATTTCTCAAAAAACATACCTCCATTTACAACTAAAAAATAACTGTGGTGTAAAATATTGAAATTAATGAGGAAGTTGACTTGTTTTCAGAGGAAGCAAATGAGACATACTTGACACACACTTAAAGCTGTCTGCACTGATGTACTGCCTTCTCAAATGCACCTTCCCTGATTCCTTCACACGAAGTAACAAACACTGTACATGTTGAGTCTGTTCTGCATTTATGATTCGCGCACATAGAAACCGTAGTGAAAATTAATTGAAAGAAAACCATGATTACACCAAACATTTGCTGAGAATTGAAGGATATTTCTCATATATATAATATAGTGATTGCTCTAGAACACAGGTTTTACTCACATGTGGAAATATGAGCCCTTCATATCAATGTGTTTGTGTCTGCCTTCCTGCACACACTCAACCAACACAAAAAATCATAGGTCATAGGTTTTGTCTCCATTGCAAGATTTTAAGAAATAACATCAAGAAAAAGAAAATACAAATTAGCTTTTGACCTTCGAAATTTACCCAGAAGTATTCAGCAAAAAATAAATGCATAGAAATCACTACAAGTCAGTCAGTTTTCAATGGACAGCAACGGAAAATAAATAAATAAATAAATAAATTATTTATTTAATTTCAATATTTAGAACAAGCTTGAGCATGATCTGGAGCCAGTAAATAATAATAATAATAATACTTATTAAAAAAATCTGAGCCGTCAAGCATCCACCCAAAGTCTGCCTAAGCGCAGTAAAATGTCAGAGAGACTGTGACAGCGATGGATGTATCATCAGCAGCTGCACCTTCTCTGGAGCAGCTCTGCTGACCGAGTCGTATCACTCACTGAGTCTGCCATGACAAATTACTAGCTTGATTTCTTTTTCGGGGATCACACATGTCCAGTGGCGCTGCGAGTGACAGCCATCTTTCTGGACAGGGAGTCCATCCTTAAAGAGCCGCCTCAGCAGCTCAAGTTGGACATCAGTGTTATGAGTTTCACTGCTGCGGTGTCGCCCCCAGGCTGCTGGGGATTGGTTTGTCTCCAGAGGGTGGGTGTGTGTGACTCTGTGTGTGTGCGTGAAAGTGTGTGTGTGTAAGTGTGTGTGCATGTTGAGGTTTGTCTGCGTGTGGGTCGAAGTGAGTGTGTTGTGCTTGTCTCTATCTGCTTGTGTGCGCATGAAAGTGTGCATGCATGTGGAAGTGTGTGTGTTTTGTGTTTTGTTGACACATTTGCTTTTTTTTCATTTTTCATTGTATAGTGAAATATCAGTAATGCATTGTAGACATTTGCTAACGATGTTTGGAATTCAGTTATGATGCTGTCATCGTGAAATTTTAAATATATAAAACTATATTTCACATATAATAATATATATTTTTTAGAAGGGATAGTGATACATAGAAAAATACTGAAGTGAAGAAGTTGGTATTTAATTTCCTCCATACACTTTACGTTCTATACTGTTTGGATTATATAATAATAATTATTAATTTCTATATTAGCTGTATTTTGTTCATGTTTAATATAATGTTCACTGAATGTTTTTTGCCATGATTTCATTCATTCTGTTTGTACATTATTTTATGTTCATTTAACCAAAATATTGTAAACCATTATATATGGAGTATGTTTCAGTTCAGTATAATCAATTGATAGATCATTATGCCCAGTATTTATTTTATGTTATTACCATGGCATAATTGTATTGTAGAAAAAAAAACCCCACACAGAACAAAACAAAACATTGTATTTTAAGTATTTACAATTATAGTTTATTGGTCATACATTCATTGTTTCATTCATTCATTTTTTGTCCTTCCTAAATCAGTGTGAACCAGTTTACTTGACCTCTCAGGTCCCCAGTGAAAATGGCTGCTTGTAGTCTACATTCAAGTAGTGGAAGTTTGAATAGACTTTAGTAGAAGAGATTTTTAAATTGTCTTGTTATTTATTTATTTGTGTTCGAGAGTTTGAGAGCTACGAGAAAAAGTCAGTGTAGTGACAATAGAGAAATCTTGAATATCACATTCAAACGCATTTATTTTGAGTGAAATCTTGTCGTTTTCACGGCAATATTAACAGCTATGGTTTATTTTTATCTGTCGAATAAGAGAATCATCTTACAGCAAGTGATGCAAACACTTCCATGTGACTCATTAATCCTCGAATGTTTGTCACGGTGGCTAAAGACGCTGGCCGCGCGCTCCTCCGGCGTCCATCCGTCCAGCCAGCAGCTCCGGCACCAACGAGCAAACAGATGTCTGAGTGAGTGCCCACTCCGCCGGCCAGGCTGCCAAAACCACCCGCGGCCCTGGAGGCCTCAGTGCCAACTCTTTCCAGGAGGGATTGAACCCCCTTCGCCCCCACCCCCTGCTATGACTACTCCGCCCCCACCTCCCATCTCATCTCTATCTCTCTGTTGAAATCAGCCCTTCTGTTTGACACAAATATTCCAAAGCATGCCACACATGCTTCAACTGACACATTCAAATGACATTTTCAGTTTTGCTGATTTTTCTAAAAGTTTCAATTTGCTTAACCCTGTCAACAATGAGAGCAATTCAAACCTGCTTTGTACCACAGCAAGTTTTTTTTACTGTTGTACTAACGTTCAATTAAGTGGTTTTGTGTATTTTAGAGATAATGAAATAAAAATAGAAACTATAGGCATGCTTTTCCCAAAACATGTTTTAGATGACTTTAATTTTAATAAAAAGAAAAACCCAAAAAACATCATTTTATGCTAAAATGTAAAGCAGGATATTTCAAACAGTGATGGCCAGATTAACTGAGATAACATGATTTCCAAAAGTTAATAAAAATCCCTTTAAGTTATGCAACATTATTAGGATTCAGAGTTGAAGTAAATAATGTGTGATAATTTCTTTCTCAATTGCTCATTTGTGGCAGATTATTTCGAAAATGAAGCCAGCGTAGGCGCTAAATCTTGGGAAGCCAAAGGAGAACTGGAGGAACAAACTGTGCTCCTCCCTCTGGACCCAAGTTTAAGTGTGTAAATAAAGGCTCTTTTTCTGTCGCCAAGCAGCCATGGGAGGAGCGAACCACGGGGTGGCCATATTCTGACAGCTAATCTGTGACTTTTCATGTGGACAAATTCAGATATTGGGAGTCCTTCAGGGGAAACACAGCAGGACTTTTAATGAATTAAAATCATAAATATCGAAATTGAAATGTCTCCAATGAGTTCAAATATTACAGCGCCAATTATGAATGAGCGGAAAATGGACATGGACGGTAGGAGAATGTTGCCTGTGGAGTGTAATTTTTTTTTTTTGTTGTTGTCCAGTTTAAATTTTCAAATATATTATTTTGCTTATAACATGAATCTGCAATTTCAAAATAAACAAAATGAAGCACACGCACGAAGTAACGATAATGATAATAATAAATAAATTTAAAAAAAAATCTTGTTGTGTATATGATTTTGTAACTTTATAGTTTGAGTATCCTTCATTTCACAATACATTATGTACCTTTAGTTTGCATTGAAAAGGACCAAAGGTGGTGCTGATTTCAGCTGGGGATTCAGGATGCAGTTTCAACTTTGTAAAGTCAGAAAGAACCTCTGAGCTTCATTTTTATGACACAACACACTTCAATTGATGCGCTTGCTTCAAGTGCAAGACAAAAAGTTTGTTCCTAGCGTGTCTATCCTTTTATAGTTCATGTTTTCAGTTGTGAAGTTGCTACTTAAATATGTTTTAAGTGTAAGAATCTCCCCTAGACTGTAACAGTTTGCCACTTAATCGTGATAGCATACATTTTGGGTGCAGTCGGTAAAGTAAAGAGGCCCAGCTTTTACTTTGTGTGGTAAGGCCACGCCTCAGAAGCAGTCTCCAGTGTGTCTCCACTGCAGAAGGTGGGGTCACCTTGACTAGCCAACCTGCCGAGGAATCACTCATACTGACTCACTTGTTTTATTTTACTTCATACCAAAAGCTCATGCTAACAGGTAGATAGTGTGGTAGACACCCCAATGCTCTTGAAATAGTTTTGATGTTCTCTGTTTATCATACATAACCACCACCTGTAGATCATTAATTTCACCTGCGGAAAGTACAGCAGTAGTGACAGTACGAATAGTCCAGATTTTCAGGGACAAGAAGTCTCCTTTGTCAACAAGTTCTGTTGAGAAGGACAGTGAATAATTCAATAACCTAGTCGTGTGTTCAGGCACACCATAATTATAAAAAAATAAAGTTGAATAAAATTTTATTTTGAAATGTAAATCGTAATGACAGCAAAGACTTAAAGAACCACAATTACATGTGCCAAGTTTTAGGCGCATGGGTAATCCAACACCACAGCTCTTCTGGATGAAATCTTTGTCTGTATTTTGGTGGCATTTATGTACAAAAACTAAATATTTATTGAGATTATTACAACAAAATCTAAACCCAATGTCAAACCCGAAAGCTTTTGAGCATCAGAACAATACAACTGTTTCCAGTAGTTTACACACTTAACAACATGACACTTAAGGTCTTGACAAAGATGAAAAATATATTGTGAGCAACCATTTAAAACAAAGGAGTCCTGCATATATGGTTTGTTTTCACCACCTGCAGCTCACAGTCTTCAGTTTATCTCATCTTGCATGTGAGTCGGGTGCATTGCTGTTTTTCAAACGCTTAAATTACACATTCACTGTTTTACACATGGTTTTTGACATCATCCGGTTCTGTATTATTCATTTTTATGAGGTCAAATAAATTCAATTTGATAGTTGATTTTTTTCCCCATATATGTACAAGAGCAAGTGAGGGGGCACCACATCATAATACAGCCAGTTGATGTATTTTATAAGTGTGTCTGCAGCTTTATTACATATGCAGAGGCATCAGTGCACAGCAAAATGGAAAAATGCATCAATGTATTCAGAGAAAAAGGCAGAGCGTGGACAGCTCAGGAAATAAATCTACATCTGCCAGGCTTCATGCAAACGGCACAGCCCTCCTTAATGGTGATGAAAAACAGATAAAAATATTAAATATTCAGACATTCCTTTTCACCCAGTATCAAAAGCGTCCAGATGTGGGAAGCTTGAAGTTGTTATCATGAATCCGACGACAGGCATTGAAAGAAATTCCTCTGAATTTCCAACCATATAAAAAAGTATTTTACGGCATGCAAATAGATGGTAATTTTTTTTTTTTTTTACTATAGAAGGAGGAAAACATACCAACAAACCCTATCATTTGGGACTAAAACTCCACAAACAAGAGCCTCTTTCAATTTGCCTTGCCTGTCTCACGGTGTTAGATGCCTGCGATTGCCGCGAAATTAATCCATTTAAAAATCTGTGGCTTGAATTTAAGGATTTCCATTTTATTTATTTATTTTTGGAATATCAATAAGTTCCAATTGAAGAGAGGATTCTTTTGCAATTCAAGCATGTGCCGGCGATAACAGCAGAGTTGGCATGAAGAGAAGCAAAGATGGATTAATTATGCAGAGAACATGGAAATTCTGCTTATCATCGCTTAGCAAAGGAGCCCAGCTCACATAATCAGAAAACCAGGATGAAGAAAAAAAAAGAAGAAATAACAATGCTATGGCACCTTCCAGCCCATCATCTTACAAGTTAGATTTTTCCTGTAATTAAAAAGTAACATACAATTATATTCATATCTCATATGCAGACTATGAGTGGGTGTATATTAAATAATTGCATTGGGACATAAGAGTTGGAGTAACAGAAAAAAAATGGGGGTTTCAGAGGGGAATAGCTCCCCTGGGTTGGATTGAACTACTTAGAAAGTGAAAACTTAAATTATCTCTGCGAAGCAAACAAAGACAAAAGCAGACGCGGCTGTGTATTTACTCACAGTCTCAGCTGTGTGATTTAATGTGCATTTTTGCAAACATGAATGTCTAAAGGCGTTTCTGCTAAATCCCCTCTGAGGATGTATGATATGGAAAGATATACACAGCATTTTGTTTCTCATTTCATGTCTTTTTTTTTAAGATTTCACCATCGCATTTATGCAGATCAGGATGTTGAGGAGCCGCGTTCAGAACTGAGCTCATGGTCGCGTTTCTCTCCTGACTTCAAGTGCAGGAGATTACAGTGTTAATGTAGCTAAGATGACGGCGGCGCACAAGACGGAGAGGGGTCTCCCGGGACGGGTCCACCAGTCAAGCGCTGATAATAAAATGAAATGGTGACGTGGTGCTGCGGTGAAAGTGAGCTGTTCCACTGAGAAGAAACAGTTTCTGATATATTTCTTTTAACAGCGTTGAAAGTTGAAATAATTCTTGTGGCTGAGAGAGAGAAAGAGGGGCTGCCACAGCTACCCTGCAACTTCACCATAAAAAGAGCCATTTTTTGTCTTTCTCCATCTTTCTCCATTTCATTGTCTTTAAAACAGCTGAGAAGTTTGCGCCTTACTACTATTTGGCCAAAATGTAGATGGACTGGAAAGCGAGATCAATTTTTTTCCACAAATGAAGAATGTCCAATAAAATATTAATGTCACAAGTCCCTGCAGCGGAGGTCCACC
Organism: Synchiropus splendidus; assembly: GCF_027744825.2. Lineage (NCBI taxonomy): Eukaryota > Metazoa > Chordata > Actinopteri > Syngnathiformes > Callionymidae > Synchiropus > Synchiropus splendidus. The sequence continues at coordinate 18,156,478 of NC_071345.1, read as the reverse complement.
TGGCTCAACAATGCCGACTGTAGCGCTTGACATGTCATTCTTGTGGTGAATAGTGTGACAAAATGATGCTTACAAAATCCAAACAATACATCTAAGAGGTGTGCCTCCTAGTATACAAAAGTGCTCTTGAAAATCCAACCAATTTACTTTTGTCTAAGAGAAGAGATAAATAATGACATAAATGGGACATTCCCTCAAAGGTGTATAATCATTTTAACTTGAAGTCCCTACCATCCTTGAGGCACATTACTGGGAGACACATGATCCTTGATCCAGCAGTGCAAAAGGAAGCTTTACTAGATAATGTTAACCTGCCTTTTATTCTCTGCGAGCATTCCTGAGGTGTCTAGCGCAACATATATGATCCTCACAGTTACATTTCAAGCCACGATACTGGCATCACACAGAAAGATATCAAGTGCACCAGATGAAATGGGTTTGGCTGGGCGTCTCATGACAAAGCTGTTGAAGAATATCACCTTGTCGCAGTTTTTCAAATATTATCCAGCCTGAGCTAACAAGGTGATTCCGAAAGGCTACAAGTCTGAGCGAAAATGTAATAACTTTAATGGTAACACAGAAGCATCGAAGGCAGACGTATGTGTGGAGGACAAGGTTTTATCACTGGGCTAGGTCTGTTGAGTGAGGTGGGGCCCCATGTATTTGTCAAAACAAAGTTCGGACCCAATGACCAAATATTATCTCTGTTATAGTGCAGTATTTTGACCATCATCAGGAGGCCTTTCGCCTCCAATGCTGACACTAAGGTGTTTTCATTGAGTCAAATGTCTCTCTTATATTCCCAAAGAGGGAATGAATTAGGACTTGTGATGTCAACTAGTATACTGTACAGTACCAGCTTTGGCCATGCACTACAAAAATGAGCTTCACTCATGGTGCGCACATGTGTGAAGTTCATAATTATATGACTTGTATGTATAAGAGAGTATAAGAAGGACACTTTAGGAAGCACCATCCCATGGCTAAACCCTTTCTCCAAACTTCTTTTTCCAATGCGATGTAGTGCCAGTTGCCTTGGGAAACAGCTGAGTCCATTTGAGAAAAGTTAATATTTTATGGCATGCAGCCTATAAATGATCCCCTTACCTTTGAAATTGTACCGAATCGCATTCATCGATGCGTTCTTTATGTTCGTATTGCAGTTCACCAATGTATCCACTAGGGGAAGCAGCATATAATCAAAAGTTTATGACAAACTCCAAAACAAACATGGCGACTCTATAAGAAGTATTGATAACATACCACTTGCACAAAATATAGGAAAACAGAAGCAATGTTGAATGAGGCAGTGGTTGGTGAGGCTGTTAAATACTTCATGGTTGGCGGACAGAGAATGTCCACCATTGTTATTGTATGTTGTCTTCACGTCTCATTAGTGCTATATATCGTGAAGTAACAGCAACACTGGCCCCACTTTTTGCGGTGGTACTGCTCCGTTACGTCCGTATCCATAAGCTTGGTGGAAATGTATAGAAGTACCGACAAAATGAACGCAGCACACGGACAGAAGGCTCAGTATCCATATCCTATCGTCAACCTTAAATGGGCCTGTAGACGTGAGAATGTGTTGCCCAGGATGATGCAGAAGTCACATGATGTGTCACATGTTGACACGTTAGGCTTTCAACTAAATGAACCACTGCACTGTCCAACCCAAAATGGTTGGGGAAAGGGTCAAGTCATGTGGTAACGCCACAAGTAACATAACAGTACGAGCTAACGATCAACAACACATGCGTCCCTCATCATCCTAATCCCAATCTTCCCAACATCAGGGACTGCGATCGGAGGTCAAACATTTCATACACTTGAGGTTGGCTTATGCGTCAAAACTGCACAAAAAGGTCCACTTGTGAATTGATAATGAGTTACACATTTCTCTTGAACATCCAAATCTGGCTTGGGGTCATAAGTCAGTGTCTCATTTCTTTCCTTCATCACAGCAGTCGACATTCGGGTGTGAAGGGATCTTGTGCAAGATGGTAAGACGTGTTTCAATCATGGCAACTCTTCTCAAGTGAAAAGCTAGGCAGAAGTTTAGTAGACTCTGAACTATTGAGAAACACAAGCAACAGAGTAACCGTGACATATGAAAACAGTAGCAGACAACATTAGCACCGCACTAAGACAAATACACAACCACCACAGCCAGTGAGTAAAATCTGGTGATGAGCACAGTAAAAGGCCAGACAACACTGGCGGACGCCTTCGCACCTAAACTTCCTGAGACAAGCGCCAGAGCCACTGCAATAACAAGGGACATCTGCTGTTTGATTACAGCTGATATGAAGGCAATTTATGCCGGAAAACACATCTTGTTTGGGATATGCATGAATGCAGTGTATTGCCACAACCATAGTCAACACTGAAGTCAATTGATGACTGTATTCCAACCTTTGTCTTCCTTTGTCCTTCCTGACTGAGCAGCACAGACGGGATGGTTAGATGCAAACCAACGTCCCTAAAATGCTCACCTCCACCTCACATGCACCTTGTCGGTGAAAGGGATTTCTACAGAGAGGAATGATGCAAAGCTCATGTCAACCTGGAAAGTAGACCCAGCTGCTCCTCTGTGATCCTCTTCAAGTGAATAATAAAATGGTAAAAACGGAAAAAGGCAGTTTGGACTCTTTTGATCACAAGGCTCCCTCTCACAAAAGTCATCCACAGCTCCGTTCAAGGGTAACCAACCACTGTCTTATAACTTTATTCTTCCTTAATCGGTTTATAAATATTTATGAATCGCCAAAGCCACCCTGACTTGCAGCGGAGATTGAGCCGAGTGCGGACGTTCCAAAGCAGTCATGGGTTGAGAAGGAAGAGATAGCGTGGACAGGAGATTTGTGACAGAGCGGCGCATGAAACCCATCACTTGATGAGTGGAAATCCCCACTTTCTAATTAATGGAGGTACACAGGCCAGGGGGGATAAGGAGGATCAGGGAAATGAAATCAGCAAAAAGATACCATCACTCATTTCTGCGGTGCATTGTCACACTTGAGAATCTGCTGTAATGAATCACTCAAGCATTCGGCAGATACATTTGAATGGTGGCTACCACTCATTGTCCAGTGGAGAGCATTCGATAAGGATCGCTTGCTTTGCTTTCTCCTCTTCTCCTGGCTCTTCTCTCGCTCTTTTGTCCAAAAAAAAGGCTTCAGATCAGAAACCGAAATCAGGGCTCAAGCAACAGGTGAAAGGGCTTCTGCTATCTGAACGTGAACTGGAACGCTGTCGCGGATGAACAGACTGATTCAAGATGTTTTGAGGGCGATTGGATGGAAAATAAGTTTTCGTTCAAATTCACTCAAGGCATCATAACGCGTGATAGATTAGAAACGTTGCACTGGAAGTCTGAATCACTTGAGGCAACCTCAAATTCACCTTCACCTTCACCTTCTTCTGCCGCTTATCCGGGGTCGGGTCGCGGAGGCAGCATTCGGAGCAAGGAAGCCCAAACTTCCCGGTCCGCACTAACCTCCTCCAGCTCCTCCCGGGGGATCCCAAGGCGATCCCAGGCCAGACCGGAGACATAATCTCTCCAGCGAGTCCTGGGTCTTCCCCGGGGTCTCCTCCCGGTAGGACATGCCCGGAACACCTCCCCAGGGAGGCGTCCAGGGGGCATCCGGATCAGATGCCCGAGCCACCTCAGCTGGTTCCTCTCGATGTGGAGGAGCAGCGGCTCCACCCCGAGCTCCTCCCGGATGACCGAGCTCCTCACCCTATCTCTAAGGGTGCGCCCAGCCACCCTGCGGAGGAAACTCATCTCAGCCGCTTGTATCCGCGATCTCATCCTTTCGGTCACTACCCAAAGCTCGTGACCATAGGTGAGGGTGGGAACGTAGATCGATCGGTAAATCGAGAGCTTCGTCTTGTGACTCAGCTCTCTCTTCACCACGACGGTCCGATACAGCGACCGCATCACTGCCGCCGCTGCACCAACCCGTCTATCAATCTCACGCTCCCTTTTTCCCTCACTCGAGAACAAGACCCCGAGATACTTAAACTCCGCCACTTGAGGCAAGACCTCTCCACCAACCTGGAGAGAGCAAACCACCGTGTTTCGGTCGAGAACCATGGCCTCAGACTTGGAGGTGCTGATCCTCATCCCGGCCGCTTCACACTCGGCTGCAAACCGACCCAGCGCATGCTGAAGGTCCCGGTCCGATGAGGCCAGCAGAACAACATCGTCCGCAAATAGCAGAGATGAAATTCTGTGGTTCCCGAACCGGATCCCCTCCGCCCCCTGGCTACGCCTAGAAATTCTGTCCATAAAAGTGATGAACAGAACCGGTGACAAAGGGCAGCCCTGGCGGAGACCAACATGCACCGGGAACAGGTCTGATTTCCTGCCGGCAATGCGAACCATGCTCCTGCTCCGGTCATACAAGGAGCGGACAGCCCCTAGCAGAGGGTCCCGCACCCCATATTCCCGGAGCACCCCCCACAGGACATCGCGAGGGACACGGTCGAACGCCTTCTCCAAATCCACAAAGCACATGTGGACTGGTTGGGCGAACTCCCATGAACCCTCGAGCACCCGGTGGAGGGTATAGAGCTGGTCCAGTGTTCCACGACCGGGACGAAAACCACACTGTTCCTCCTGGATCTGAGGTTCGACTATTGGCCGAAGTCTCCTCTCTAGTACCCTGGAATAGACTTTTCCAGGGAGGCTGAGGAGTGTGATCCCCCTATAGTTGGAACACACCCTCCGGTCCCCTTTCTTAAACAGGGGGACCACCACCCCGGTCTGCCAATCCAGAGGCACTGTCCTCGACTGCCACGCGATGTTGCAGAGACGTGTCAGCCACGACAGCCCTACAACATCCAGGGATTTCAGATACTCCGGACGGATCTCATCCACTCCCGGGGCCCTACCACCGAGGAGCTTACGAACAACCTCGGTGACTTCGGCCCGGGTGATGAGAGAGCCATCCGAGTCCTCAGTCCCCGCTTCCTGAGTGGAAGACGTGACAACGGGATTGAGGAGACCCTCGAAGTATTCTTTCCACCGCCCGACAACATCACCAGTCGAGGTCAGCAGTCTCCCACCCTCGCTGTAAACAGCACTGGTGAGGCACTGCTTCCCCCTTCTGAGTCGACGGACGGTTTGCCAGAACTTCTTCGAGGCCGACCAATAGTCCTCCTCCATGGCCTCTCCGAACTCCTCCCAGACCCGAGTTTTTGCCTCCAAGACTGCACGGGAAGCGGCACGCCTGGCCTGCCGGTACACGTCAGCTGCCTCAGGAGTCCCACAGGCCATCAAGACCCGATAGGACTCCTTCTTCAGCCTGACGGCATCCCTTACTTTCGGTGTCCACCACCGGGTTCGGGGATTGCCGCCGCGACAGGCACCGGAGACCTTGCGACCACAACTGCGTGCAGCCGCACTGACAATGGAGGAGGAGAACATGGACCACTCAGACTCCATGTCACCTACCTCCCTCGGGATCTGGGAGAAACTCTCCCGAAGGTGGGAGTTAAAGACCCCACTGACAGTGGGTTCCGCCAGGCGTTCCCAGCAGACCCTCACAATACGTTTGGGCCTGCCCGGTCTGACCGGCTTCCTCCCCTGCCAGCGGATCGCACTCACCACCAGGTGGTGATCGGTTGACAGCTCTGCCCCTCTCTTCACCCGAGTGTCCGAGACACGTGGCCGAAGGTCAGATGACACGATCACAAAGTCTATCATAGACCTCCGGCCAAGGGTGTCCTGGTGCCATGAGCACTTATGGACACCCTTGTGCTCAAACATGGTGTTCGTTATGGACAAACTGTGGGTGGCACAGAAGTCCAGTAATAGAACACCGCTCGGGTTCAGATCGGGTAGGCCGTTCTTCCCAATCACGCCCCTCCAGGTCTTGCTGTCATTGCCCACGTGGGCGTTGAAGTCTCCCAGTAGAACAATGGAGTCCCCGGTTGGGGCACTGTCGAGTACCCCTCCCAGTGACTCCAAGAAAGCCGGGTAGTCTACACTGCTGTTCGGCCCGTAAGCCGCAACCGCTGTGAGACACCTGTCCCCAACCCGTAGGCGTAGGGACGCGACCCTCTCGTTCACCGGGGTAAACCCCAACACGAAGCTGCAGAGCTGCGGGGCTATGAGCAAGCCTACGCCAGCCCGCCGCCTCTCCCCGCGGACAACTCCAGAAAAGTAGAGGGTCCAGCCTTTCTCAAGGAGTTGGGTTCCAGAGCCCAGGCTGTGCGTGGAGGAGAGCCCGACTATATCTAGCCGGTACCTCTCAACCTCCTGCACAAGCTCAGGCTCTTTCCCCCCCAGCGAAGTGACATTCCATGTCCCAAGAGCCAGAGAATGTCCACACGAACCAGGTCGTCGGGCCCCCCGGCCTCGACTGCTACCTAGTTCTCTATGCACCCGACCCCTATGACTCCCTCTGTGGGTGGTGGGTCCGCAGGAGGGACGGCCCATGTCATTCGTTCGGGCTTGGCCCGGCCGGGCCCCATGGGCAGAGGCCCGGCCACCAGGCGCTCGCATTCGAGCCCCAACCCCAGGCCTGGCTCCAGGGTGGGGCCCCGGCTGCGCCATGCTGGGCGACGTCACGGTCCTTGATGTTTTTGGTTTTGTCATCGGGGCTTCTGAACTGCTCTTAGTCTGACCCGTCACCTAGGACCTGTTTGCCATGGGAGACCCTACCAGGAGCATAACGCCCCCGACAACATAGCTCCTAGGATCATTCAAGGTACACAAACTCCCCCACCACGATAAGGTTGCAGTTCCAGGGGGAGGCAACCTCAAATTATCAACTACAATTACAGCATGTTTGGCATCACATTATCTCACATGAAGTAAAAAAATGAAAAAAAGTAATTCATGAACTATTTAGCCTGAATTTGCAGGCGATAATTCAAGAAATTCATGAATGAACCAGAACATTTCTTGCCGTTATCTAAAAGAAAGTTATTCTTCAAGTCTAAAAAGCCATGTAGCCCATTTGCTTAGTACTGTGTACAGTGTATAAAGAATTTCAGATTATTATTAAATTGACCAATGATTCTTTGTCAAAGAAAACAAGTTTTTTACAGATTCAATTCAGCCTAAATGTAAATCTTTATGTGGAATCATGAACACACAGTACTCTTGGGCCCATGTTTACGATAATTCTATGATAGTTCTATGAGCTCATTCAGTTGTCAAAGAGCAGTCCACATTGACGAAAGTGTAGGTGACACAAAATGTTCAACAGCCCAAAAGCAGGCGACTGATGTGTTGATTTGAGGCACATCTTGATCCTGGATAGAAGAAAGTACCCCAAGTTTGAAAGCAGAGATGATCACAATGTCTATTCTATCTATGTTGGCCACGAAGGAACAGACGACATCCAAGACTTGTGGGGGTTGTTTGTCTAATGGAGCCATTATTATTGAAAAATACAAAACTTGAAATTGGTTGCGGCGTGAAGATTTTCCACTGTAAAGACAAAACAGAATACGATATTACCATTACAAACAGAAAGCTAACACATCCAGACACCTACTGGAACTTCTTAAAATGGCTCACCACAATTATCGTGTTCATCGAGTTCACACAAAGTTACACAGTAAAGCAATACACAAACATGGAAATCAACATTTACAATTCAAGACGTGTGTCTGACAACACAGAAACCTAAACGCCTGCATAACACTGCAGTATCTACGAGCCAATGCAAAACACAAAACAAGAACATCGTACACATATTGCACGAACATGGACTTTTCACATTTTGCAAAACTCATACTGTAACACACGACACTGACACAAATTGACCACAAAACCCCAGGTGACATCATGAAGCAGCTTCTTAAAAAGACAGAAAAATTGAGCAACATTAGACTGGACCGGTAGACCGGTTACATCTACAAAACTTTGAGTTTGCAGAGATGATCAGCAGTAGACTAGAAACTAGAATGTTCGACACGTCTGTCTTGTTCTGGGTTGGGGAGTGTTTGACAGAAAAAGCTTACCATTTTGGAGAGAGTGGAAGATGTTTAGCATGATGCTCCCCCACATATTGGTGCCAACCTTGTTCAGCAGTTTGTATAGCCTCTCTACTGCGCACACTCCTACCCCAGGACACCAGTGTAGTCTTCAGAACATCAGCAGGAGTCTCCTGCTTGTGTTGAAGGACATCCTCCTCCTAAAGAAGAACAGCCTTGGCTTTCTTCCTGTAGACGGCATCAGTGAAGTGGGAGGCGTCCTGTGTGCTGTTGAGCTCTTCCTCTCGCAAGCGTCGTGGTCTTTCAGGTGTTCAGAAGTAGCTTCATTTCAGAGCGTTACTGAATGTTTACATTGTAGATGATGAGAACATCTGAAGAAATAATCATCAGATACCTGCTGTATGCTCGGGCTGACCTAAATCTAATCGGGAATTTGAGGACAAATTTTTCTTTACAGTTTTGTATTTTAGGATGAGAATTTCTGTATATTCTCAGCGCTCGGCATGACCATCCGCTTACCCCAGTCATCGCTTCAGCTCTCCACCACTCACACTGCGCTGCCTTTCACTCCAAAAACAGTATGGCACTGTGCTTCTCTGAAAATAGGATGTCATTTTCTTATAGACACCGCACAGTTGAAAACTCTACTCTTGTCATGAAGAGCAGAAGGAATCGTTCTGGGCTTTGAAGTCAGTGAAAGGTGAAGTTGATCTAGTAAACAAAAAGAAAACAAAACAAAAAATACGTGGATCAGACAGTTCAAATCACCTGTTATAGTTTCTCTGTTCACCCCCCAAATGCTTTAGCGATACTGAAATCCTTGAGTGATCAAGTCAACTGGAGCATCCACTCGCTGTTCTGTAACACGACAGATACTTTCAGTGTCAAGGAAGTTTTAAGAATGTTTAACAGAATTACTGTGATATGAAACCTTTTTACTGAAGAACATTGGCACTGCTTTGTAGTATGTGAGAAGTATGGAAGACTACACTCTTATTTAATTCTAATAAATGTACTGAAAAGGTCATATTTGGTATCACAGCAAGTGGACTAGGCTGACTCCATCCGCCCAGTTTTCGGGACTGTCTGACTCTTGAAAGCAGCATTCATTATTAATAACACCCGGCACAGTCGAAATGGCCCATTTCCCTGTTGTCTCCATGACTGGGAGGCTGCTGGAGGGCCGAGACCTGCAATTAGCTGTAATATGTGGGCGGCCGTTCTCGACAGCATCAACTCTTGTTAGTAGCATGACTGCAGAGGAGCGGGGGCTCAACCCCACCACTAATTACCCGCCGCACTTCCTTAAATATGAAGACATTACCGTTGGTAAGTCCTTCTAATTAGGTTATGCTTTGTGATACCACTTGTGTTTTTGTTGCTTCTGGCTTTCTTCATGGGTGATAATCTCGTTTTTGCAGGAACGTTCGCAAAGTTGTTCCATTCCAGTCACACGAGAGCGGCGGCGCTGATTTTGAAGCGCAATTGCCACGTAGGAAAATAAGGGATTCATTCACCAGTTCGTACTGATGGCCATCTGCAATATATAGAGGCATTTATTTATTAATTTCATTGACTTCATCGTGAGGACATGCTAAACTGTTTTATTTTTTTTATCAAATAAAATGAATGTACAAAAACTACAAAAGACAAACAATATATTTTAAGTTTTTGGTTTTCATTTTCGTCATTCAACTTTTCGGAACAGTAAACTGCATACGGGAGCGGGAGCAGCCTGGTGGGGAGAATCCAAAATGTTGACCCAAACAGGTTGTCTGCTTGTTTGTTGTTTTGATGTTTGTTAGTGTGACATTTAATAAACATCAGCACTTGAAGCTACCCTTCGACTTGGTGACCAAATTATGATTAAAACCTCATAATAATGAATCATGTCATATGAAAATGGTCCCATCTGCTTCCATAACGGTCCATGTAGTTGGCTAACAAACGGCTAAAGCTTTCATGTCAAAGTTGAGATGTTCCCCGCGGTAGAGAGAGCAATCATCATGTGGAACACTGAATCCAACAATTGATCAAGGAAAGAATCCAGATGGTTGCGCCGGAACATTGAAAATGTCAAAATGTCACATGCTCAGAATGCAACAGAATATATACCGTATATGGAGGTTGTTCTGCTCGTGCCATGTAAGATTCAAAGTCACAATTAATTGTCTTCGGTCGCAAAGTTGCCTCACATTTCTGCGATACTAACTCAGGGAAACTAAACTGATGAGGCTCTGGTCACCCTCATTTGTGCGGACGGTATGACAGCAAGACTCAGCCACTTACAGGAAGGAATTAAAAACCTCTGCTGAAGTTTTGGAAACCCCCCCTTTCAACACTTTTTCGCCATTTCGTCTCAAACTGTCCAAATCCGGTAAGAGACAACACTGAGCGCGGTCCAGGTTGGTCTTTCATGGTTGTCTGAGTTGTGTTTAAAAGCTTGGAAAAGCTTGTACTCTCACAGAAAAGCTCTGCAATCGCACACCAGGACATGACGGTGCAGAAAAATGAGAGTCCTCATCTGTAAGATTAGCTCCGGCAACTCGACTCTTCTCCTCGGGATGTCAGATCAGCACAGTAAATTATATTGAGATCCTCTCAGAGATGACAGATGAAATCTGTCTGTTTGAGCCAGACGTGGAGCTGCAGGTGATACTTGATACATGATAAGGCTCTGGTGTCAAGGCTGCAGGTGGCTTCATGCCCCCCACCCCTTCTTCCCAGAACCACGCCGCCCTTCTCCTTGTGTGTAAAATGGCAGCACTCTGAGCTGCTCACATAGAACTTTTATCTCCCCCATCTGTGTGGTCTCTGGCGCGATGATCTTGGACTCCTGCCATCTCACCCTCCGTGCCATTTAAGAAAAAAAAAAAAAAGGATGGCGAAATGGAGAGAGGGGAGAGGGAGGGGTTCACAAGGCCTGAATGGAGAAGACAGCAGGGTTGGTCGATGCACAATACACAGACTCTTATCAAACACAGGTCTGAACTGTAATGGTTGAAATGCATTTTTCATCGAGAGAAGCTCCGTGAGAAAGAACAGTGGCAGTGAGTTTTCTCTTCATTTGCTGGACTATAACTGGAACACTTGAATTAATGATGCTAAATTTCCTCAACAGAGCCATTTTTACTGCTGGAAGATTTATAAGCTCAACAGGAGTATGAGAGCTTGGCAGAAGCTCAACACATCTTTTACATATTTCTTCACTTTTCCGCGGCAACGCTCGCTTTGTCATGCAGTGTACAGTGAAACCAGAACTGATTACAGCTCCTAACTGCAGTAGGATGGTTGGATGAACGCCTGTGTGTCAGCCATTTTCTTGTGATCACTCGTTTTTTTTGACATCTCTCAACCCCACTGTGCCTCTCACGGTGATATATTAATAAATAAAAAAACCTTGCAATCAAAGCATGTGGATGCGTTGTTACCAGCACTCGAGTCGAGGGAGGTGCAAACAAAAAACAAACAAACAAAAAAGATTGAAATCACCCCCCTGTAAAACTGCCACCCCACCTTTCCAAAAATATCTAAAATGTAAATATCATGTGGCAAACTTTAAGGCAAAAACAGACACCCTGCTAAAAACCTGACAACCCGTGATCACAACTATGTAACACGGACAAGTTTCTCCTGCAAGCTCAGTCAACATTTAACCTCCCACAGATACACGGGCAGACACTTGAGGGGCAGGTGCTGAAGCCAGAAAAAAAAGGCACGCATCAAACACATTATTGTTGTTGTTGTCACAGAAATAACCAACTTTAATCGTGACAAATACATATTATCCATGTGCAATATTTAGAGCTCATTTGCACATATGAAGCGATAGGTTGCCAGTTCGTGTCCTGCCTAAAATACATGCGGCAGATGAGTACGAATTTTTTTCAAGAATTAAGGAAGAATAAAAACATGGGGCACTTTTATTGTGTGCGTGCCATCGCAACACGAACGTAGCCATTCCCCATTTTATGGTTAAAAGAATTTGACCAATCCCCCAGATTTTTTTTTTTTTTTACTGGTTGTTGTGAATTGCAAGTGGATAAGTGGCTATTGTTGCAGTGCAAGCATGGTGTACAGTTACATGTACATTAACATCCTTCTTCTTCTTCTTCAACTCTTGACAGAGAAACCATATCTGGAGTCTAATAAACGACCTCATACTGTCGTGTTTAGAATAATCGCTGATGCTAAACACATCACATGCGCATATGTATTTCATTTGTCTTTTCATGCAAAAAAAACACAGTTAAAATAGATTAAAAAATAAGATGATTAATTATTTGTCAGCAATAATTATCACCTTGCCCCTTGAGTCGTGAACCAAAAATTTGAGGTAGGACTCGATAAGATAGTAATAATAATAATTAGAAAATAATTACATACTAGAATGGTCAAATTTAAGCTGAATGTAGAAGATTTTCTTTTTTTTTTTTTAAACTTAAATTTTCTTTTCGTCAGTCCAATCTCATTTACTCTCCTTCAACGTGGATGGTTTTCTTATGACATCATATTGTGGTGCACATTGGTGACTGAAATGTTATCACTGAAAGAAGAAAGTTGAAACATGATTGAGGTCTTATTTGCAACAATTGCTTCTGCATAACCACACACACATACTGAACCATTTTTTCATGTAATACACTTAAGAAGTTCAAAATATTAATTCCAAAATACAGGATGTGCACATGGAAGCTACTTTGTCCATGAAAAGTTGTGTAGTGATGGCTTTAAAAAAATGTGGCGTGAGGGTCAAAGGTGAGTAGAAAAGAATGAAACAAGTATAAAATACAAAACAAGACTAAAGACTTTTCTCCATCTGGCTCATTGAAATAAGACACAATAGACAAAAGGAGCAATCAAAAAAGTGACGCGTGGCAAAGAAAAGTGAAGTTGGTTATGGCTTCACCCGGCGCTGGAACAGAGAGAAGGCTATTCCGCTGCCAAGTCTTCCTGAACAAACAGGTGTAGTGTTTGATAGGAACATCTTCACACTGCAGACACCGAGCGCAGCTTGAAGGACTTATCGTTTTGAAGCGGGGAAAAGTAAATATATGTTGCTTGTCAATAATTAGGAATGCCTTGCCTTTTGTTTCTGTGCGAAAACTATGTATGTTGTTGTCAATGTGCCATTTTGGACTGGGCTGCTCTTGAGAGATATAGAAGCTGGCCATGTTGCCGTCGCGGGGCTGTGATATTCCAGCTTGGCACCGCTCTTTCATGTAAATGGATCAACAGTGGCTAACGGTATATCAGCGCTCAGGTTGGCTGGGCTCACACCTAAAATTCCCTTTAATAAAAGCGGTGACATCAAAGATTGTTTTTAAGGTTATTACATATGGTCACGCAAGAATTTAATTAATTTGGCCGATTGTCGGCGCAAAGTGTGGCGCGGGGGCTGAGCTAAGTCGCAGCATTCAGCTAAATAGCTTTGAACTACAGATAGTTTCCATTAATTAAACTGGATTGGCAGTTGTTTAATCAATTTCAGAGGCCCAAACGGTGACGGCGGTCAGCGTGCTTGCGTGAGCATGTGTGCCAGTGTGGTCGAAACGCACAGAGCAGAGAGGGAGAAAAGCATTTGTCTGTTTGCTATGCTACCAGTGGTGCTAGCGCACCGGGTCTCGCTAATTAACCTCCACGTTGATAATGTGCTTAATTACTTTATATTGCGATTTCGCTTCTTTCCAGAGGTTATTCCTGCTTTACGATTGCAGAAATAATCTGGGAGAATGCAGAGGAGGAGGGGGCCGGTGCGGAGAGACGTGGTGATTACCCGTTATTGACATCAATGGAGGCCGTTTGACACCTGGACCCGCGCGGCAGCCGCATCAAACTGCTGCTGCTTTGATTAAATAGAAGGGAAAAAATGTAAGGGAGAGGAAAACTTGATGTAATTTTCTCTGATCATCACACGGGCTCTGTGTGCCATCCTTCAGAGGACCTCTCATCACCTTTAAATTTGCTCATGAAAAGACCAGACGCTGGGTTGATGGTTATAAAAAAAAAGAAAAAAAAAACTATGAAATGAAAAGTGAGATGGGAGGATATCTGGGTCTTTTGATACCCGGCTGGAGTCATGACATCGAAGCTGCGGTTTCATCTTCATTCTTTTATCACATTATTTGGTTGAAATACTGAACAGCCATTCATACGCTAATATGTCACGGATAGCGGTGTTGTTCAGAGTCACTCAACAGTGTGCATATATGCTGTGGATAAAGCAGGCACAGTACAGTTTCAATCACATTTCCGTGTCAATAACTGTCCTAATATTCGATTACCTCCTGTGAATCCATACATACGTCGTCTGTTAACCTCCGCTTAGTCCTGTACAGGGTTGCGGGCAGTGCTGGAGCCTATCCCAGCAGTCATTGGGCGAGAGGCAGGAATACACGCTGGACAGGTCGCCAGTCCGTCGCATGAAGTTTCAAACATCTCAGATTGAGATCACAGTTCCATCTTAGATCACCCAGAATGGATGAGAAGATTTAGGTGTTACATCTCAGTCCAAACTTAAAGTAACTGGAAGTTGTGAGTTAGTTTATGCAAGACTCTGATCCTTGTGCCAAATGGATCTTATTTTTGCAAGTTTAGTCGCAGAATCAAATGTATTATTCTTGAAGCTTATCAACAACTCATGTCCTACAATAGCAACTATCCCATCATTTAGCATTACAGTATAGTTCAGGTGTTGGGAACCCACGGCTTGTAAGCCAGGTGTGGCTCTTTCGACAAAGGACTGACTGTCTGGCTCTTTGAAGGCCCCATCAGAAATCAGAGAGCGAAATACCACAACTAACCACAGTCTCTCTGACTCCACTCCAATTGAGCCATTTTGTTCAGGACACTTCAGTAGATGAAGCAGCACGTAAGGTGCCATCACTCTCATCAGCAAGGTCAGTAACGGTGACTTCCCATGATACTCTGCTGCCCAGTCAACCAATCACAGCCGTCGATCACTATATTACCGAATGTTGCAGGCAAACAAGCTTCATGCTGCCAAGATTTGTCACACCAGACCAATGAAATTACAACCGCGTTTTATTGACATTTAAGTGCTAAAATTTTCCATATGTATTCATACTTCTTCTTCATCCCCCTTCTGCACAGGGAGCACCACGGTGCTCAGCTGACCAGCTGCAGAGGTGGAACCATTGTCGTGATCAATATATATATATATATATATATATATATATGTTGGTCCACCTTTTGCAGCTATTACATCTTCAACTCTTCTGGGAAGGCTGTCCACAAAGTTGAGGAGTGTGTTTATAAGAACTTTTGACCATTCTTTGAAAAGTGCATTGGTGAGGTCACACCCTGATATTGGTCGAGAAGGCCTGGTTGTCTGTCTCCGCTCTAATTCATCCCAAAGGTGTTCTAGTGTTCTTCAGGTTCAGGTCAGGACTCAAGTGCAGTCAAGTTCATCCACACCAGGCTCCAAACCTTGTGGGAACGCTCCAAACTGTTCCCACAAGGTTGGGAGGATGGAATTGTCCAAAGTGTTTTGGTATCCTGAAGCATACAAAGTTCCTTTCACTGGAACTAAGGGGCCAAGCCCCACTCCTGAAAAATAACCCCACGCCATAATTCCTCCTCCACCAAATTTCACACTTGGCACAATGCAGACTGAAATGTACCGTTCTCCTGGCAACCTCCAAACCCAGACTGGTCCATCAGATTGGCAGATGGAAAAGCGTGATTCATCACTCCAGAGAAGGTGTCTCCACTGCTGTATATCCAGTGGCTGCTGCTTTACACCACTGCATCCGTTTCTCTGCACTGCACTTGGTGATGTATGGCTTGGATGCAGCTGCTCGGCCATGGAAACCCATTCCATGAAGCTCTCTGCGTACTGTACTTGGAATGAAGTTTGGAGCTCTGCAGCAAGTGACTGTGCAGAAAGTCAGCGACCTCTTTGCACCATGTGCCTCAGCATCCACTGACCCCTCTCCGTCAGTTTACATGGCCGACCACTGTGTGGCTGAGTTGCTGTTGTTCCCAAACTCTTCCATTATCTTGGAATAAAGGTGACAGTTGACTGTGGGATATTTAGGAGCGAGGCAATTTCACGACTGGATTTGTTGCACAGGTTGTTATGTGTAATTATATTTATAGTATTGAAAAACATTGAATATTGTTAGTTAAAAAAAGACTAAAGATGATAAAAGAATCAAAGGAAGAAACACAAAATGACAAATGTCATGATAATTTGCCAAATGCTCTACAGTGACACACATTATTCAACTCCATTTCTAATTTGTAATATATAATTATCACAACAGATACCTGTAAATAGACAGTCCATTAATAATAAATGAGGATTTCTTTCCCCTTGGTTATAAAACATAATGAGTTTTATACTTTGCAATAAAGGGGATAGAAAATCACCTATACTTGGTAATGACGTGGAGCTGGACTCAGATAACAAGAGCCACCTGTATCTCTTTCCTCCTCCTGCACGCACACACACACCTGTTTGTGTTCGACGGCAAGACTAACACCTGACTCCTCCTGGTTAATGTTCTTTTTCATTCACGGCTCGAACCCATTTAAAGGCATAGCCGTTGACAAATTGTTTAATTTCTGATGTCATTTCCAACCTATAATTACTCTCCTCTGCTGTGTATTTATCAGTCGACGTACCTGCAATGAAAATATAAGACCTTGACACCACTTTTACAGAATCAAAATGCTATTTCATTTCACGTCTTTGGCTGTCACACAACATTGTTCGAGGGATGTAATTAGGACTAACTTATCTTCTTTTTTATACATATATTTTGGGGATATTGCCAAGACATGTGGGACCTTTATGATAAGGAGGGGGGGTGGATAACGTGTTTGAAGACTGCTGCCCAGTATCTCATGGTTATTGTCATTGGCATTCAGTGGAACTAATGGCGTGGAGGAGATGGCGGTGTGGGTAGAACAGGATGCAGATGTGGTTGCAAGGGAATCCAGGTAAGGAAGCAGTCGTTTCCTAAACGCAGCATGAATGTGTCTGCACTTCTTTTGCTCAGAGAAGCACTTGCAAAAATAGTATTATATCGTCATGCGTTCCTGCTGGCCCCCCTCTTTGTTATTATCCAAGGCTTCTTCCTTCACATTTTTCTTGGCGGAACGTCTAAAATTTGAAAGGAACTGGTTGGCTTGTAGAGGAAATCATCACAGGTCCCAGCACAGGTGCGACAGAAATACATCAGGGCTAAACAATCACGTCCCATCCCAGTAGGATATCATGACAAAACACAGAGAGCCATGGCAGAGAGATGAGTTGCGCCGGTTAACTAAGATTCCTTTCTATTTCAACTGCTGCACATTGAATAAAAAAGTTATGTTTGCATGAAACAACTTCGACAAATGATTGACAACTGTCAAAAATTCTACATCGCACAGATGATAACAAAATCTTCAAAGTTGGAACAATAACTTGAGCTTTCCTTGATAAGTGATAAGTAGAAGTGCGATTGAAAGATAGTCAGCTCTATATTTGACCAGAACTGTGTTGGATCAGGGTCACTGAAAGCCCTTCATCACATCCACACAGTTTGGGTTCTGTAACCGGTGCCATTTCTTTCTCTCAGAACCTCTGGGCTTTCTATCAAATCTGCACATTTTCAGACTGGTTTAAGTGGAACTGAAGTGGAAGGGCTCTAAAAACTGTTGTTCAGGCGAAAGTTAATACACATCGGCAAAATTACAAGAGGTATCCGATATTCTGAAAATGTTTGTTGCTTTATTGAGACAATTTGTGTTTATCCAACAATCAAGTGTGAAAATTCTGATAAGGAGGAGATGTAGAAGATGATGACCTCAAATGCATCTGGTATGTAACAAGTGTGCATATTAGTGATATATTTTGCAGAAGGGACTGTTGTCCATGCGGCCTAACATTACGCACAAAGCATATATTTCATTTAATATAACATAAACACACCCATTGATGATGGCCTCCAGCCACCAAACAAGAACGGTTTCCATAGTGGAGAAATATTTATGTTGTAATGAAGTTTTACACATGCTGTAACTTCTGTGTCCACCAGAGGGACCCATGGTGCTGTGGTGTGGATATATGAAACACTGTAATACTCCAGGTTTCTAGGTTATAGATAGAATTGATTTCAACATTACTTAAATCGCTGCATGTCACATAGCTGAGTCCTTGTGATCCGAGCTCCTGGGAAGGAAAAGATTCAGACGACCTTTTCCAATGAAAACAATTACATCTGTGAAAAGTCACACGTCATGAAATTGTGTCCAAATGATCTGTTGGTCTGCTCTGTGGGCCCAAGTTTGTGACCATCAACAGTCAGTTGTTGTTAGCTGTGGTTTTACACTGGAGCAGTACATGAATGACACACAGGAGTCCTGGGTTTATCCACCAGTGGAGCCTATTGACCAGCATTTTATAAACATCCAACTTCTGACGCTGATCGTGTGCGAGAGGTGCGGGCGATTACGTCACCGTTTTCATAAGTGTAGACGGCACTGAACCTTCATCTCTAATTTCCAGATTTCTGTGATGATCTCAATAAGTGAATTCCTAAAACAAATGATGTAAAACTGGTTGGTGCCAGCATTATGATCATTGCGTTGTGAGGAGGTTGTGGGGTATTTTCATGAAAATACCCCAGAAACCACCGAGCCAGATTCTCTGTACACAGCCTGCTATATGTTGTGTTGTCAAGAGTTTTCTCTTTTTTTTTTGCTGCAAAGGAAAATTAATTGCGTCGAGAGCTGAAAATTTGTTTTCATACTGGAGCGCGCTGCCAGGATGGAGGAGGACAGCTGTGGGGGGGAAGCTGGCCGACCCACTGCCTTCTGCCTCTCCCATGCTTAGCTGCACAGAGTTTGTGACAAAACAAGCCTCCAGGAAAAGTGGGAGCATCTCTCTGGGATCGATTTCCAAAACTCCTCCAATACCTTGTCCTTTTAGTGAATTGTTGATTTGCTATCCCGCGGCTATCAGAGATATGGAACCATCCGGGTGGCGAGCGTGAGCACGGGTGAGCAAACAAACGCACTCTCTCAATGCGCTCGCACAACTTCAACAAGAAATAAGGTCAAGCGGGCTGTAAGTGATTCCTCTCAATCTGCGTGTGCTCTCAGTGTTGGAGCCCGAGCGTGCAGCGATTGGGAGATAGTCCAGGCTGAGGTAGGAAGCGCTTCCACACCGCCACAATTACACCCGCCGTCATTACATTGCTCACTCTTACTCAAATACAGATAGAAGCACCCACCGCCCCCTTTTCCTAAAAAAAAATTATGCACCGGCTAGGAGGAGAAAGTGGCTCACTTCTGTTTGCTAAATTAATCGCTTCCTAAATGGCTCCAGGCCAGGCAAAGTTAACATTTGCAGTTTCAAAGGTTTTCAGCGCTTGCAATGAGCCATGAAATTACTGCATGCCGTCGAAAATGGCAGCTGATGAAAAGCCCAAGGAGCAGGTCCCACAGGCAGAGAGAGCTTGGAAGTGAAAATCTTAAACACAAAGTCTCATTTCTCTGATTCGCATCGTGGCGAAGCCAACCTGGGGAACATGCCGTCTCTGTGTCCGAGCTGCGGACAGATGAGGAGCAGCTGCTGCCGGTGGTCAGGCGGGGATGGTCCGGCCGCTCGGGTGGAAGTGGCGAGTGCAGAGGTTTGGCAGCGCGGCTGTAATGATGATGTCGAGGTGCTCGGCTGCAGCCAAAATGGGCTGACCTAAATTAAACTTGATTCAATCACCGAGGTGACGCTGCAGTCCTGCAGACATCATTACCATCAGAATGATTAGGAAGAAGCAGCTTGGCTCAAATGAACCTGTTCAAGTCGGGTGCTGACGTGACCGCATTTGCATACCCGCTACAGATCTCATCACGATTCGGGCCTTTAAATCATTGTCCTTCTGTTCGTTTTTCTGACTCTTTATCAATAGCATTGCACTGAACATGAACTAAAAAACAAAGGCCTTTCATTTATTACTGTATAAAAGTATATAATCAAACCAATAATTTTTTTTTTACTTCCAATAACTAAGACTGGAAGGAAATTGACCGACCACTTACAACACACCTGGCTCTACCTCACCATGTGTATATGTAATACAATTAGCTTGCATAACATTGAATGAATGGATGAATGCTTGTAATACTACAAACTTACTGCTTCATTTCGGAACAGTAATAATGTAGATTTTGGTGGAAACTTGTGACTGTACTCTAACACAGTATGAGCTAGCGATCCATCTTGCACCATATTTGTGGTTCCACTTGAGATCACTTTGAGTTGAAATGGACCCATTTCACATGCGTCGAAAAAAAAGAAGTTGTAGCATTTCTTTAAATTCCTACTGTGCCTGCAATCTCCAGCTTTGCCGAGGCCAAAATAATCATTACCAACATATCAATCGTCGAGGCTGGCGGACACTCGGGATTGCTGTAACTTTGACCCATTTTTCAATTTTGGAGTGACCAACCAATTTAGCAGCCAATTTGATTCTTGTGACGCAAAATTCACTTCTTGGTGAGGAGATATCAGGCGGAGTCGAAGATAATCTGGCGACCTCTCGCAGGGCACCAGGCCAATTCAACTCCAAAACACTGGAAAGGGTCTTGTTCATCTTGCCGTCATGCGTGACAGCGTTGAAAAATCTGTCATATTCGTGAATGAAAAGCAGAGTGTGCGATTGTTAGGTCAAATTAGGATTGAAGGAGAAGAGGCGGATGTTTATAAATGAGCGCTTAATTAATTAAAGGACGCATTACATTTTAATGGCGAGTTGTTAACTGGTGCTGTTGCCTCATTAATATCTGCCCCGGGGGGATTCCAGTGCATTCATTCCAGCGCGACCTGCCGGCTGAGGGTCCGCCGCCATTTTAATACTGCTGGAGATTGATAGTTGAGGAAGCAATGAATCACATGCAGAAAGGGACATCTTCTTTGTGTCGGTCTAGATGTGTGTGTGTGTGTAAACATATCGGAAGCATTCTTCAGACCAGACTTCTTGCAACCAAGAATCTTGTTTCAGCGCTTTCTCCCACATAAAGCCTTGGTATTGTGATGCCAATCCAGGAAGAGAGAGAATTATAGAATTTATCCAGACGTCACATGTTCTCCATATCATGACTCTGTTACTGTTATACTGTTATACGCTTCAGTTTCAACTTTCAGTAGTCCAGTGTAATAATGTACATTTGTTTGTGTGTGTGATTTACAGTGCACTTCAGGGAAACAGCAATAAAGTAATACATTTTGGGCCTGTTGTTGCGCTCTATCGGAGCTAGACAGGGCGAGAGAAAGGTGGACAACTGTTCTCACACCTGCAGACAATTAAAAGTCATCAATTCACCTGATTTTTGGGACTGTGGAGGGAAATTGAGCCCAGATTCACTGCAAAGCCTAGTTCCTCTGTGCTGCCTTTTGAGCTCTAGATATTTAAAAAATTCCAAAATTGTATTTTTCATGTTTTAAAAAACAAACAAAATGGATTTGCCAACCTTATGATCCAAGATTCTTTATAAGGGTAAGAGATGGGAGCATAAAGTGATAAGAACAAAGAAAGCAGTAGGATTTTCTTACTGAACGAAGGATACATTTCAAAAAGTAATAGAGCAACAACAAAGAGATTATCAAAGACAAGTCAGTGAACACTGCACACTACAATGTTTTGGAATTTCCCCTTGCGGGACTGATAACGGAATGTCTTATCTTATTCAAGCCAGGATCAACTGCCCTCTTCAAGGAGTTATGCCACACATCTATATAATAAATATGGTATAAACATCTTGTCCAGTCTGTCTTTTTTGTTTAATTGTGCAGCAAAATGAAAATAAAGGAATAAATAAATCATTTCAAAAGATGACATTCATTGTATCATTAAGAGGTGTAATGCATTGTGCAAGAATTAGAAGAATTATTTCAATCAGTTTAATACATTTCATAAGAAATAATTAAAACATGTCAACAAAAAAAGTCAGATTCAATGGCGTCAGAAATTGTTCTTGATGGATTGTCTTTAAAGGTTCACCAACATGTCTCAGGAAGGAAGTACAAATGTACAAAGTAGGTTCTGTTAACGCTATATAAACTTGAAACTATTTATTGGTGGATCAAGATAATGTGCCTTTGTGATGTCACCAGACTTCGATCCTACAAAGTGCATCCATTAGGTGCAGGGCGTTTTCACTCTGCGCACTCTGTCTCGAGACAAAGCGTGTTCGGTTCAGAAGTCTGAGATGTGAACACAACCGAGTCGGGATTTGGCCGCGGACTTGTTCCCGGATGGAGAGCTGCACCTTGTCCACGAGGGGTGAGCTTCCCGCCTCAGGCGACTTGCTGCAAGAGGCCAGAAACTACATGTACGACCGTACTGGGCCGAATTAGCTTGTTTCCACTATTTCCTTGTAAAATAAACATGACAACACTCTTTCATGTTTAGTTTTGGCTGTGAAACGCCATATTCTGTTGCATGTTTTGTATTGCTGACCCTTCTTAAGAGAGTCTAACTACCTCTTCAATTTGATCTTCAGATTTTTTCATTACCATTTAGTGTTTTGGGTCTGTCCATCTCTGAGCCTTCATCTTCAGACACATCGTCCTCTGAAACACGAGTCGTTGCTTCGACAACAATGTGGTCTAAATTTTAAAAAAGTCCTCTGTTAACATGAACCTGCTCTTCTTCCTGAAAAGACGCTGGCAAATTGCACATTACTCCCTGATATTGCGGCGACTTCCTCCACTTCAGTGCACAGTGCACAAGTGTTTGTTAACATTTAATGACTTCTGTGACATCTTCAGTTGGTGGCGGTGTTTGATTGGCTTATGAGAACCTTGTCAGAAGGTATTTTATGGTCGTATATGGAATATTGAATCAATGTCATTGATCTTTTTAAATCATCTATTTAAATGAATCTCTTTTTTTTTTCAAGTGAAAGTAATGTCATTTGATTTGGTCACTTTTCTTTCTATCAACAATATTCATCATTTGAGAGACAATCTGAATATCTGAGTTTGTATCTTTGCTTGAAGACAGACCTGGCTCCACAAATGAGGCAGAATCCTGTGTATTGGGAGTAAAATTTTCCAAACAGTTAAGCTTATGTTTATTTTAGATTTTTCTGAATGTAAATATATTGCATTGATAATGAAAATATATATAGTTAATATAAACTATATATTGATCTACAGCATGTTGCTAAACTTTTAAAAGTTTTTCTTTTAATTTCAATTTGCTATTGAATGCTTGTAATACTACAAACTTACAGCTTCATTTCGGAACAGTAATAACGTAGATTTTGGTGGAAACTTCATCTATTGGCAGAAGTGTGAGAGGAAATATGCTCACGAAACACAACAATTCAATGTTGTGCTACCAAAGGTCGCACTTGTCCCAGTGCCACTTATATCGCACTGTTAAAAGCGTCTCCCTGAACTCGCTCGCTCTGAAGGCGCCATTTTCTCTCTTTTCTCCGCTAATTAGCATAGCCTCTCCAGAAAGTCCTCTGTTGCTCCATCTGTCCCCTCAGCCGCAGACAGAGATGCTCTAATCACCTCACATAGCAGGGCTCGCATGGGAAAAGACTACACAGCCACCACGCTGCCTCGGATTCAGAGCCGCTACTGGATGCCAACAGCTCACAGGGGGTAAGCTATAAACACTGGCCACAGCCTTGTATGGGATATGTTCAGTGATGTGCAATGAAGCAGAGCCATTTCATGTTACAGATCTCCCACGCCGGCCTGGAACACCCATGCCAAGTCAGGGTTTGTGTGAAGTATATGTGACATATGCCGAATGTGCCGGCCGTCCATCAGTAGCCTCACATCAAAATGGCCCTCAAAGGACAAAGCTCTGTTTGGAAGCAAACTGCAGGTTTACATTAAGCGTCACATGAAGTATGGCCATGGAGTATCACAGCAGGAGGGCTTGGAAGCAGATTTCTATGTGGTGGAATATCAGGAAAATACATCTAATTGCGAGAGAGTGAGCGACAGAGAGGAGCAGTAATTGAAGTAAAATAAACTTTCTTTGACAGCCCTGCATGTGTTCTGAAGCTGCCACAGATCCATGCATTATTTAATCTCACCGCGTGCCCTGCAGCTTCATATCTCACCTGGCTTCTACTTCAGTCTATTACTCGCACACGGATTGACAACTTCTGACTTCTCCATATATATATATATATATATATATTTTTTTTTTTTGCTTTTAAACACCTTGCAGACGACTTTCATGTGCTCCTTTTGTGGGACTCTCCTCTGATTTTTGGAGCGGAATGGGGAAACTTTCCGGCGGTGTTAGAAAAGTCTTCTCATCTTGGAAGAGGAGCAGCCGAAGAATCTCGGCGAAGATGACAGCCATCGTGAAAGGGCAGATAAACCCGTGTGGCTTTACTGCTGATTGTGTGTTTAGCTGGTTCTGATCCGACCTCGATTCTAAGCCCTGTCTCACTGCCCACCGCCCCCCATGCCATTGTCTTCTGCATGCCATTGAAATCGTCTTGGAACTCTTGCAGGAGACGGGAATAAACTATATATATAATCTCAGCCGCAACTGTGATTTTGTTCTTCAGTCACAGACTGACAAGCAGCCATTGAAGGCCAAATGAAGGGTTTCTATATGTGATCATGAACTAAACTGAGGGTTAAAACTATTAGAAAACACAGAGGTTTCAACTCAATAACAGTCTGATCTGGCACTGCAGTCAGACAAGAAAACAATGTCAGTTATTGGTGGCTAGATTTAGTATAAAGCGTCTCCATGCTTCAACCATCTCCATGCGTCTACACAAGAGACACTGCACAAACACACATTTGCTTTCCCATCTTTGACTGACCCTTCCCATGCCAAACCCTTTCATCTCCAGCAAATGCTCTTTTCCTTTGTAAACACAATAACTGACCGACATATTTCTGAATCTTTCAGGACTGGACATGGACAACCCTTAAAGTAATTTCATTTTGGTTTTGTTCTGCAGGTAAGACTTTGCCATTCATTTGGTTTACTTCTGGTGCGCTCCCGGTTACAAGACCAACTTCGATTGAAAAGGAGCACAAGATGTAAACAGCCTATAATAAAATCTCTGAAATAGATCAACCTTCATGTGACCTCAGTGAAACAAAAATGGATTTCTTGTTCATTCCCTGCAGGCTGGTCACTCGCCACCCGCTGTCTAATCGAGCTCATTTCTGAATGCTCTTAACACAAATGATACAGATGGGGTAATAACTTTAAAAGAATCCGTTCGTATAGTAATGGGAGACTTTGGCGGAGGTATACACTGCCCCAGTACCTTTCATGAGTTACAAATATTTACAATGGTGCTTTCATTCATCACAGGTTTGTTTTTCTCTTTCGCATCCCAATGAGGGGACACTTCCAAGTGAAACTAGACCACCGCCTTCTTAGTCAATATGTTTTAGGGGACCTTCCCACAAGAACGCCACACATATTTTCTGGTCTTTGTCTCTGAAGGATGCAGTGGAGTTCCCATGTGGAAAGGGGGCCACAAAGGCTTTAGTTCACAGTAGGTAATGGCTTGATAATTCTGCTATAGCTTTGTTTGTTTTGTGCCCAGTTTGGACGCTTGAAAAGTGAATGACTTAATGTATTTGTGCAATAATAAAATAAAAAAGGAAATGAAAAGTTTTCCTCAACACAGCACATTTAAAACTCTTCATAGAACTTTTTAATTGTATGAATGCATGTTTGTGTAAAGTTTAGAACTACTTTGTGGGATCATTCTCGAACTTGAAGCCAAAGACGTCCAGTCCCCGTTGGATCAGTGGTCAGCTATATTTAATGAGTCAATAATCATAATCCATCTGTACATCCATGGATTCCCGTCTAAGTGGTTCAAAATGAGCTGCCATCAAAATTTGGCTGCAAGACTGATTGGCGCTATATCACACTGCATGTACAGTTTGCGAGGCGGGCTACAATACACAAAAAACAACAATCAATAACTGAGATTCGCATTGAATAATTTGGGACACTCCCATTGTCTTGTCTTTCTCCTGTTGTTTACGACGGCAACAATATCTACTCATAATTATCTTACGATATCTATTGAAGAGGGAAATGCTTCCACTTCAGAGATGCTTTCTCTTCTTTTGTTGTCTGCAATCATTAGAAGCGTTTCTTGTAAAAATGTCATGAGGTTTTGGTGTATTCCAAAGAATCTGAGGATTGTATTTCTTGTGAGGAGCAAAACAAAAAGTACAGTGACAAAAGAAAGCGCAGAAAAATAAGTTCATTAAAGATGAATTCTAATAGAGGCGGACTGACAGTTACTAATGAAATCGGGTGCCGTGATAGAGCAGCATGGTCAGAGCTGGTGAAGCGCAAAAGCATAATAAACTTGAGAAAAATGGACATTCTAGTTTGAGATGAATCGTAACAAATCCAGAGCCACGGCTGTCACAACACCAATTTACTGTAGCAGTATGTGATGCTACTTTTGCTTTAGTCACATGTGTGTAACTTGTGTCGATTACATATTCAGTGGCGGATATAAATTGAATTTAAATATGTTTCAGGATGTTGATATATTGCTCCATAAAAAAGGGTTGGGGCTGCAGGGGTGTACGTCATGTAAATTCATTACAAACACAACATTGTAAATAAATATATAAATGTAATAAATCAAGTCAAGCCAAGTTTATTACAAATGTCAAATTAAACAAGGAAAATACTATCCACTTTTGGAAGTGATCCGGATCACCTCCTCGATCCAGGGTTTTTTATCTGAACAAAGAGATTGTGTCGGAGGAGGACTGACATTACTTGCCGGAGGTTTGCACTCTCTGAGTGCTTTTCTAATTTTATTTTGGGACGAGCTGTTTCATTCCAAGTTTCAACTCTCAGCACCTTATAGGAGTTACCCAGGGCTGTCATAATCATAGTTAAATGCCTCTCCCTGTGGCATCTGGAACCAAAAATAATGTGGCATCAATTTTGTGTGCCACTGTGTCTTCACATTTGGTTATTTGTTTTACTGTGTAATGTCTCTAATGATGAAATTATTATATAAGTTAGTGCAACTGGCAGCAGAGGTACAGCAAGGGCACATCATGGGAGGTAAAGGGTTTTCAGGTGTTACTTTGGTTGTCTGTGGTATACTGTATAGTTGTGTTTGCAGATCACATTAGTTGTTTCGATAAAAGACTGACAAAATATATTTCCAAAATTAACTGTAAAAAGGGGATTGCAGTTCTAAAGCAGGGATGATTTAATCTTTTTTTTATTTCAATTTGTTTCAGGGGGCGATG
The DNA here is from genome assembly GCF_027744825.2 of Synchiropus splendidus. NCBI lineage: Eukaryota > Metazoa > Chordata > Actinopteri > Syngnathiformes > Callionymidae > Synchiropus > Synchiropus splendidus. The sequence goes on along the minus strand of NC_071345.1, from coordinate 18,129,267 downwards.
CCATCCGTCCTCATCCCCTCAGCTTTAGTATTGTGAACTGCCAAATAAATTAAACAAGCAAAAAGTACCTTTTTGTATTTATTCTGAAAGGGCTTACCTGGCGAAGTAAAGGCCAATCGCCTGTACTGCCCAAAATGATTCCTTACACTTTCACCCTTGGCGCCAAGTGAAGATTTAAGATTTCAATGAAATCACATTCTGCCTTCCACCAGTGCTGTTCTCCAGGCCAAGACAACCAGCAAAATAAACGGTTTCTTCAAAAATAAACCAACAACTGAAATGCTTTTCATTGCAACAAACTAGTTCATTCTGTATTCAGTTTGGCCTTGATCTTGATCTCTGAGTGCTCTGGTCTCAACATGGTCTTGGTTCTACAATACTTCAACACTGTTGTCTGTGGTGTGTCCTGACACTGGAGGGCCATGTCACTAGAAAAAAAGAGAGAGTGGTCAAGATTGGAGATATGTTACAGGGTGGTTCTCCTTAAGGTTTGGTTCATGACTGCACTACTATTTCATCAGCATATATTGCACCTCCATTCGCACTGTGAATATAGTGCATGGCTATATGAGAGCTATATAGTGGCACCCAAAGCGAAATATAAATATGAGCTTTTATATGACCATTGTGACCACATGTGCATCTAAACCCAAACCAAACGTCGCTCAAGAGGAAATCATTTGCTCTTTTGAAATGCTTATGTTTCAACCTGCGATGCAGAGTTGATGTCACTATGTGACTCTTTCAGAGTGAGAAGGTGTTGATCCTCTCAACACTGTCGTGGCAGTCTGTAACCATAGCCTCTCTATAGGTAGCCTCATATAAATATATGTACATATTATGACTTCTTTCTTTGTACTGGGCTCTTCAAGTGACAGCTAAAGCCTTAATAGAAACGATCGGTGACATCAAGCGTGAGAGCAGAAATTTGAGCTAGAACAAGCCTCAGCTGCTTCGAAATCACGAGAAGTCAACGCAAGGAACTTATTCCCAGTAAGTTTTTCCTCTTCAAAACAAAGTGTGACAGAGGCAGCCTGAGTAGCACACTTGCACACGGACCCCAGAGGGAGTAGCATAGCCTGCTCACCAGAGTGTGCAGGCCGAACAGCTCCCTTCACTTAACTTGACATTTCCAGCTACACTGTCTGTGGCGGGTCCTGTGCCGTGTCACTTCTTCAGCCCCTGCAGTATGCGCCGCTGAACGCTGCAGGTCTTAAATGAGATCCCAAAGGAGCAGCAAAGCCATGTGCGTGCAGAGGGAGAGCGCTATTATCTTAGCCGCTAATGAACAATTGTGTAATTTCTATCAAAAGCAGTCATAAGGCCTGCTCAGTCTTACCCTATCTCCTCTAAATACTGTCACGATAAAGGGACTTTTAAAAGAAGAGGGGTGGAGGAGGGGCTTGGAGCTGTCAAGAGGGGCCACTGTGGTCAGGAGTAGCGCTAGAAAGGAAAGCCTCTCTGCCTTTATCTGCCATTTCCTGCTCTCTTCCTGGCTACATTAATAATCTGTTAGAGCAGACAATCACGCGCGGCCGTGTGAGATAAAACACGGATGACAAAATATCAACTTCCTGCTACAAAACTCAACGGCCGTTATTAGAATATCAGCCACTGCTGGTAATTAATTTGGACTTTAATGACTTCCACAGTTCTTGTAGATTAGATCACAGGTTTGAGATGGGTTATTAAAAACAACTGGGGAAATCTGCTAATGTAGGGGGAGCGAAAAAAAGCTGTTCATTTGTCCAACCCCGTCTCTTAACCTGCGTGTTGAGTGATGCAATTACACCTTGGTGGTGCTGACAAGAGTTGATAGCATATAGATGAAAGAGACTCTTGATGCTATGCTGCACAGTCTTTTTCTCCACGACTGGTGGAGAGATATGAAGAAGGTGGTGGCGCGGCGCACGGCGAGGTTGCAAAGACCTCGTATCTCTGTTGAATTACGAGGAAAAAAGCTTTAATCCACAAAATCTTCAGCAGAGATAAGGCGCTGACCTGAAGATAAGTAATGCGGTGTGTGATATTTCAAAAGCGACCTTTGCTTTAGAGTTTTACACTCCGACGAAATGGATCGCACAAGCAAACCTGATAGCTAGTCTTTGTTTCATTCTCAATATGAAACTCAAATGGCACAACAAAGGCGTCAGCTGCATCCCATTACCCAGTCAACAGGAAATATGTTCACAATGTTGTGACTTGCATGAGATGAGGATAAGATAGCACGGTTCGTCTTAACATAGGATGGTGTAACTGATACGTTGGATGGAGCGTTTCATCACCGTGATACACATTCAACATGTTAGGCACAGACTATCTAGCTGTGACTTACAGTACAAGGAGGTGCTAGATGTTTAAATGCAGACTCTTCACTGTGGTGAATACAACAATGAACACAAGTCCCAAGTACATTACTCACTGGAGCCGCCATCCATAGTGGTGTACTCTCCATCCACCATCACAGAGAGGTAGGTGGGGTCTAGCATTGTGTTCTAAGTTTGTGTAATGACCAAGCCAGTTGTCTTCACCAACATGTTCACCCATTCAGTCTGTGACGCTCCTTGTCCCTGTCATCACTGTAAAGATTGCTGGTGGCGAGGTCGATGCATGGTGGAATGTCTGCAGCAGTCCACCGTTTTCATCATCTCTGCCCTGTCTTCCAGTCGACGTGTGAAGACATAATGCAGTCTTCATTTGAGGTGTCTTTGTGGACAACACAGTTTCACTCCAAAGGCATCAAATCGCATCTATTTTCATGTGGACTTTAGCTTCCCTGAGTGAAATAGTCGTACCGCATTGCACTTGTTGACGTATTGTGCTTTCAAATAAGTCACGTTTTACCATCCGTGGCATTCACCTGATGCGCTAAACCATGAGGTGGCGCACCTTTTGTGCGGTGTAAGTAAACAATAAGTAGATGTCAATTAGTATACAGCGCACCTCAATTTGACGCCTTGAGGGTGCGAATCCCATTTCTCACCCTTAACACAAGCACTTGGTTTTGAGAGCCCTCCGCTATGAAGTGCCCTCCGGCAACCAAGTGAGAGGAGATTGATGTCCCTAAGAATTGCGACAGCACTTCATGACGTTATGCTTGACGTACACAATTGGCTGCCTGTTGGGTTTTTTTTTTTTTTACTGTGTATTGAGTGTTAGACACGTTTTGGAAATGCCAGCTGCAGCCTCTTGGCAGCTGCTTGCTGAAGAAATGGACACAGCCCTTCAGTGATACATCTGAGAGTCAGTGGACCACATGTATACAAATCATTTTAGATGCATTTCATTTCAATGTAAATCATAATCTACGTATCTATTAATTCTACTTATCCATTTTTGTATTTTCTATTTTATTCCACCGTGAATACTCACAAACATGATGAAAAGAAAAAATAAACGATGAACATGTAATAGTTACAGTACATTAGTTATGGCTAATAAGTCTGACCACAAAATACATGCAAAGGGCTTCATCTGGACCCCAGGCTGCACTTTGCTCAGGTCTGCTATACAGTATAACATGCTCTAGAGCATACAGTGTGCCACAGCTTTATATGTGTTTGTGTGGAAGGAAAAAAAACACGGTGTAAACAGAATCAGATTCTGCTCACCTCAATCCTCCTGTTGGTGCGATCAAACGCTGCTCTAATAGAGCCTGCATGTCATAAAGGGGGCATTCAGGAGGAGCCCCTATTGATCAACACTACAGTGTGTACCGCAGATATCAGCGTGATGAAGACTTAATTTTACTGCGGTAAATAAAGATACGGCAAGCGCCTTCAATCCCATCCTGGCCGTCTTGTTCTAATGTAACGGCTCCCTATCAGCAGCTTCAATGCACACTTTTCTTCATCAATCATAATAACATCAGGCATCCTTTCCTCACTTAGCAACCTATATGCAAATAATCTGCTATGAATGGCAATATCAGTGGCGGGCAGAGTATTTGTTGTGGGATTATAAAATGAAAAAATGCTTGCTTTAAATTAAACACACTGCATTTCCCCCGTTATCGTCCTGCAGATAGTCTAATTAATTTACTTCATCTATAAATAAATATTTCCTTCACTCCTTGGCCGGCACGCAGGACCCTGCCGCATCCAGACTTCATTATACACTTGTGCGAAGGGCTACGAGGAAGCGGCTAATCTTAAAATCCCTGCCTCACAATAAACAGAGTGACAGAAAGGAAGGATATATGAGATAAGTCTGCTGTAATGAAACTGGATGCCAAAAGGAGAGGACAGTATGTAATGAAGCGAGAGCAGAGGGGAATGTTTAAAATAAGTTCAAGAACAAAGATAAGGCCCAAGGATGATGTTATCTGTGGGATTGAAGAAAGCATTTCCGCCACACAACGGTCACAATCATTTAATCAGCCACTTCAGCTGGACTCCGCCCAGACACGCTGGTGTCTTCCATCATACACTATTTCCCCTGGTCCAGTCGCTCAATGTTCGCCCGCCGTGCATGTGTGTGGTCATCTGGGTGAAGGGGTGACAGAGAGCGCTGATGGCTTTGTCGCAGAGCAGGGTGGCCTGGTATTGCTAAGGCGTGGCAGGATCTTGTTAAGAGCGCTGAGATGACAAATGTTGATCTGAAGTCATGAAAAAAGAAATGAGTAATTGGAAAAATAAAGGTCTAGCAGGGAACTATTTTCCATCCAAGAAACATTGTTAAGCATGACACTCAACAGAACTATGTGTTTGAACACTAACTTGAACCATATTTGGTGCAAGCCTCACAACATTTCAGCTCATCTGGAATGCTTTCATGAACATGAAGGTTTGCTTAGTAATCTGTGGACACACCATATGATTTTGCTGCAGTACAAATATCGAAGCCATCTCTGCTGAAATGTACTACTATGTGCCAGTTTTTCATTCATTAGACACTTGAGGGATGCCATGCAATTATGGCACATTTGTGGAAGACAAGGCCTGGGGGCCAAATCTGACCCGCCATGTTATTTTATGTGGCTCCCACTAGATTTAAATAAGAATAATGCCTCAAAATGTATTACCAAGTAGTAGTGCACTAAAAAAACAGAACAGTACCACAGTGATCCACTAATATTTAAGTTGAATTGTTGATACAGAAGCAAAGGGATTCAATGCCGCAGGGGAAGACCAAGTGCTGTGTAGCGATGTTTTTGAGCCAAATCTAGCCTGAAACAATAAAAAACTGTTATCTCATTGGAATGACACTGTAGTGCTTGTTATTGATTGATAAGCATCACAATAATAATACAATAACAATTGGGGAAAGAAAAGTTTTTAAAAAAAACCCAGAGATTTTAATTATTGCTGTCACAAAATAAATAAATTATCATTATTGCAAATGGAGATGTTTCACGTGTCCATGATCAACACATGATGCAGCAAGTGTCAAGTGACCTTGTTCCATCAGCTGTAAACAGATCTGAGGTTAAGATTCTTCACCTAGCTCCATCTGTCCTGGTGAATAGTGTGTTGAGCGACAGGAAGTGTGTGAGTGGAGTTTTTATTTTTTTATTCCTAAACTGTAATCTGCTGATAAGAGTTTGCTCACTTCCACCATTGTCCTCTATTGCAGTGACAAAACAGCACCATCTCCACATCCAGCTTATTTCGAAAGGGCCTCGTCCAAATCCTCTAGATCCGAGTCCCTTCTGGGCCTGAACCGCTGGCCAAGCTGAGATCCTCAGACAAAGACTGGCCCAGAACTCCAGTTGATTTGGACGAGCATCGCTGTGCAAACACGCCGCTCACGCCGTCTCTGCGCTGGTGTGTCAGGCCCTTCGCAGTTCAAGAGTTTGCGATTAGCAGCCCTTGGCTTTGGTGGAAGCTCAGCAGTTGTAAAAGTCGGCGCTGACAGTGCCCCCCCTCTGAGAGCAGCTGGTAACTTGGCCTCGAATGTGGCGACCCCACATGTACCATGCAAGCCCCGACCGTGGCGAGGTTACAAATCACACTAATGCCGCTCAACAAGCATTTTGAATGATAATGACACCGCAGATTGCGCAAACGTTGGAAACTTGTGTAAATATACTGGCAGCCGTCTGGAGCTGGGGCATGTTTGGCGAAAAATGCATTGTTTTAAAGTTATTTCACAAACCCTTTGACGATGCTTTTCCACTTGTTTTGACTCTGACAATAACGTCTGACTTGACTCCCTTCCTTCATTCACTGTCTTCCACTGAGGACACCCTGGACAGCTCATCACCGGGCCCATATGGAGAGACAAACCCTCACACCTGCACAGAACCAAGACCCATCCATTTCCCCCTCTCTGTTAGGAAACCAGATTGTGAACTAACACATGCACAGTACACACAGAAACAATCTACATTCGCTCCAAACACAGAGTTGCCTCAAGCAGGATTTGAACTGGAGTGGCCTCAATTTAATCCAGCCCCCTGTGACCCTGGCTAGCTGAACAATGATAAATACTTATCTCATGGTCATTGCAAGATCATAACGCACACACTAGCCAATAATAATGGGAATATATTTGAGACTAACAATCAGGGCTGTGTGTGAAGTATAAAAAGACCTTGAGGTTGGGATTGTGTTGTTTGGTGACCTACGGAATGAAGAGCAACCTCAATTTCTCCTCATTTATGTTTCTTCTGCTTTCTTTTTTATAAACCCACCAAGCTAATGTAGCCAAAGAAATATTAAAAATTAAGATAAATTCTTGTGTTTCCCTGAGATTTTTCTTCAGGAATGTTACAGGATGACAATATGGTGATGTTTTTGCTTCTTTCATCAAAACTAGCATGTCAGATGAAAAGCTGGGAAGGAGCAACAAGCTTAATAGACTTGGGGGTTGAATTCCAGCACGCACTTTCTCCTTAAATTGAAGCACTTTGGATGTCAGAACAAAGCAGCAGAAGAGACAAAAACACAGGGCTGGTCAGAAAAATCATCAGCTCAAAAGTGATCGACAACTGTTTGATTACATGGGAGTCCAAGCCATTAGAACTATCTCCACTCCGTCTTTCCTCCGTGTCAGTCTTATCTCCACAGGAGGAGCTGTGCGCTGACACGTCACTGGTCCACTTACTCTGCCGCTGTGTTCTGGCAGGCATGCGTGACAGTGCTTAAAGCCAAATGGTCATAAATGCAGTTACATTTTGTATCACTATAAAAATCGATCCTTGTACTGTACATCATACTTTAGCAACAGTGGTTTTCTTTCTTTTTATGAGAGGGAAATGTATTGCAATCTGCAAATTAATGGTTTGCATGAAGTGAAATGTGTCTGCTAGTGCCGATCGAGAATCACGTGCTGCTACCTAGAAATCAAAGAGGACGGTTGCTGCAGATGGAAGGTCTCATAGCCAACCATACCTTTTTTTAACAGTCATAAAGTGCAAAAACACATAGTAAATGCATTAGTAGTGTAAGTCAACACTTGCAAATAAACAACAAACCAATATCAAAACAATGACCACTATGTCATGTGTTAAATCATGGACTTTTGAAATAACCCATCAGTGTGCCAGTGTGTCTTGGTTTCACCTGCGATAAAGTGGTGTTTCAAGATTAAAAGCTGGCTCTAATGTTTCGGTCCATTGTGAGCTGGCTGTCATACCTGCAAACAGAAAGGTACCATTTTTATGGAATAAATACCATCATTACTCAATAATCTTACCTGTATATTTTGAGAGAATAGTGAACGATTAAAAACTTTATATTTTCATTTCTGTGTGGAGTGGAGACAGAGGCTTCTGATACAGAAAGAAAGCTGGATGATAGATCTCCAGCGCTGGCCATGCTGGAATGTTTCCCCTCCTCTGTTTAGACAAAGCTCTAGATAAGATTTAAGAAGAATCCTTAAGGTGATCCAGCTGCCCTCTGCCAAGCTGCAGCCGGCACGGAGCCATAATGAAGGCAGGAGCAGGAGAGGAAGGGAGCCACCTCCAGAAACAGATGAATAGATTCATTCTCACATGGCCTGACAGCTCAGCCCTCTCCAGGAAGAGAGAGAACAAGATATAACTCTGTTTTGTTCCCAGTTGGTCCTTCACTGTCACCCATTAAAATATATAAAATGGAAAGAAAATACTTCATGCTCAAATGTTTGTCGCCAAAAAAGAGGCGTATATTTCCTTCCCCATTAATGTGAGGAAAAGCAAAACAGAAGCAGATGATTCAGGTACTCAAGAGCAGCGACATCAGATTCAATGCTTTTTGAGTCCTTCCCCGGAAATTATATATTGTGTGTGTCGTATTAATTCTGACATACATAGTGACTAGATACTGAGGCCAATGCTGAAACACTTTGTGGGACTGTCGAGTCGTATGTTCTGGTCAGGAAACACGCCTCACTCGTAATAAAAATACATAAGTGAACTGTATATTAGGCCCATATGACAGCAGGAATCCACTTTTTTGTGCACACAAGTTGCTCAAGCAAGTGGGTTTAGGTGCTTCATGAGTGATGTGGCGGTGCCGCATATTGTGTCTACAATAAATTTAGTGAAAATAGATTTATTAGCTCAAAGATCAGAACTACAGTTTATACAAAGTAAAGGCCATGCTTCACATTTGTCTTGCCTTTCCAGGCAAGTGACTGTATATTTATATATATTATGAATGCCGTCCATGCTCCGTAATGACACTGTGGAGTGACAGTTATGTGAATCCAGCAACAAGTCTTTGGTCTACATGTGACATTAGATGGTGTTTGAAAATACAAGTCTGTCACGAGTATTAAACTTGTGTGTTTGATCGTCTGCTCTGTGGAGCAGGAGATGTGCTTGGGTTCGGGATCCCAACTATAAACCTGGAAACAGATATATTTCTTCTGTTGTGTGGCCAAAATATATGTTGAATATTGTCATGAAAGAAAATTGCAATATATTTGAGCATCAATTTTTTAATGGAGTATATCGGGAGATATACCTTCCTTAGACCTAGACCTTCGGGAGATATATTTACTTCATAAATGAAAGGCTCATACCTAACAAGTGCAGTGCTTTTCCCGGTGCCTCGCGTCCAGAACTATTGACAACTTTGTTACAGATAAGATGGTGGGGCCAAGAGAATGGTGAGTCACAGACTCAAATAACTCTGTCTGTTGTCTGCTAGTGTTCAAGTGCACTGCGTATAATCTGACTGATTTATCCAGTGCAAAAATAGGAGGCACTTCATTCTTTCATATTACTTGATGCTATGAAGTCTCATGGGAAGGTTAGCAATTTAATGCCTGGAGCAATGCATTCACTCCATATTGATGCACATGTACACCGTGTTGGGACACAAATGTTTCCTCGTCTCTCTGCAAGAGGGACAGCGAATGAGAGCAAATAATTGGCAGAGAGAAGCGATTCCATTAATGAGAGTGGAATTTGACTGGGATACTTCACTCGACCCCAAGTGTTCCTTCAAAAATAACCAACCAGTTTTTAATTATTCTCTGCAATGCACCATGAAATTGTTATTGTGGAATACCTTTTTGAAAATGTTATCAAACAATTGCTTTAATTTCCTCCCTGAAACCAGCCAAATGAGGTGCGGAGGCAGAGTCCTGTCCGTCTTGTTCTGCGGTTCATGCAGATGAGCACACGTTGTTTTGAGTCCCTCCCCAGAGTCCACAGGACGCTGCGGCAAATCCAATAATACTATGATAAAGGTGAAATATTTTATGACAGAATGATAATCACAGCAAGCAAACGTGCCACTGATACGGGGCCGTGGCAGTTCCAGGGAGGAGAGGAAATAATCCTTTTGGGTCTTTGGAAAAAAAAAGGCATCTTGGCCCAATCACATCTGAGCGGGGGGGAAAACTCAAAGACAGTTCCAAGATGAACCAACTCTAGGAGAAAATGACCTCCTCGTTTTGGTGATAAAGTTCTCGCCAAAATATGATATCAGCCAGCGACGTGACTCATTAGAAATGTGTGTATGGCGTGGAGGCAGCGCTCCCTATCAGCCAGTGGCTGGCTCGCGGGCTGATAAGAGGCAAATGCAAATGTCCTGATAAGAACTGAATGCAAATATTTATGATATGATATTCCCTGGGAATTATGTGCGGATAAAACAAAGTGCATTATTTCCCCGTGTTTCTTTCAGGTTTGCCAAAAAGTCCTCCCCCCCCCCTTTGACAATTTGCATTTCTTGAAAATGGATGGGGCCTGTGTATTATGTGGAGCTATTTGTTTGCCTGGGATGGTAATTAGTTACTGTAATTACGCCGATGACAGTTGCTAAATTGTTTTTAAAGCATCACAGTGGGTCTGTGCCAGCAGATTGCACTACTTATTTTAGGATTTAGGCTCGCGCTGGAAAGGCTCCCACTCTTAGGCCAGAGTGGGAATTTTTGAACTACAAAGCAGCCATTTTCTAAAGCAAAGACTTTTTTTTGTGTGTGTGTGTTTTTGAAAATGTCAGTTCATTTGCACTAATTGCTGGCGTGACTCTGTTGTGTAGTTTTCGTCCACGATCAGGGACTTGTTACTGATAGTACGTCTTTGGGGATCAAAACAAGCTTGAAAAAGCTGGAATGAGCGTTTTGGAGTTTTTTTTTTATTTTGTTGTTGTTAGCGCCGGACGCTCATTTAAGTCCGACTTTTCATGTTTTCTGTCACCCAAGAAACAAATTGTTGAAGCTCGTTCATAGTTACTACACCCAGTGTTCAGGCTCACACGCCTCCCTCAACATTCATGAGCGCGCATGAGGACGATGTTGGCCATTCCATGGTTGACATTCTGACGAAATTCCTGAACAACATGGATCACAATTGCTGGTGATTCTTGTTCAGATTATTCATTTAGGAATCAGTCGTTTGAAAGCTAATACCTGGCGACCACTGGCGATGCGATGTCAATTCCTATCAGGTTGCATGGCTAGCTGTTGTGTTCCCGCACCATATTATTATCACCACAACATCATTAGCTGGTCACAGTCAACGGTCTTTACCTCTGGGTCTGAAGCACATGCAGGATGTGGGGAGAAACAGTGGAGTGTTCGGTGACATTTTAGCACTAACAAAGCATTTCAAAGCATCTATCTGAGAAAACCATGTCCAGTTTAATAAAAGGTTTAACTCAGAAAGGTTGCACTCGCTTTTTTTTCCCCTCATGTTGTTGTCTTTGCCTTTTTTTGTTTTGCTTTGTCCTTCTTTATTTACTGTTATTACTGTTCCACTGAAAAGAATAAAATTGCTGATTAAAAAAAGGAAGAAAGCTTGCAGGTACAAGACCGATCATTGACACAAAAGCCTTGCTCAAACAGAACCTGCCAGTTGATTATTTTCTGTTGCAATAGTAAAATGTCATTCTATTGATTTGTGACTATGTTATGCTAGTTGATAGCTGTTTTCCCAAATATAACAATGGATATGTTATAGGTCATTTAGCAGTGCCCTATATATGGTACATATTACTTAACTTATTTTTTAATACAGTAATTCCTCCGAAGGTTTTCTTTGACGTATTGCAGAAATCAAATACAACTTATTGATGAGGGTTTTACAGTACATTCTCACTCCCAAGGTGTAAAATATTGGACGATTGACAGATGGAGCTTCGCGACCCAGGATGACACAGATGTCAGCCTTCTGCAGATCTTGATCGGCTTTCAATTGAAGTGTTCAGCCACCTTGGGGAAAGGAGTAGTATAACTCTAGATTCTATGGCAGGGGTGGCCAACCAATCGGAGACTAAGAGCCACGTTGTTTTACTGTGTTGCTGGAAGAGCCACATCCTACAAATATGTGAGGCTGTAAGGCTCATCTGATCAGCTGGTCACGTGACTTAGCAGCAGTATAGCGGTTAAAGCTCATCCCTGTGTCTCACACCTTTGCTGGTTCATGTCCGGCCTATGTCTCTTGTGTATGTATTTTCAAAATTCATACATTTTACCGTCATCCTCCTCAAAATATCAAGCGGCCTAGATAGAAATGTGTGCACCAATTATTTTACTTCTATATTTTTTACGTGGCTCATGCCACCAATAACGTAGCCACGCTGTGTGTGTGTGAGCGACGCTGCAGACTGGAGCGTCTCATCTTCACTGCACTGAATTAAATGGACTTTGATCAACAATGAATAATAGGTGAAACACATGCCATATGTTTAATTTAGGGAAAGACAAAGTGAAACGTGGAGCGTGGACGGTCCAAGTCTTAGGACAGCGACTCACATCGAGCCAAGCCTCGCCCCCCGGGTGTGGAGCACATGCGGTGAGATTTATTGTTTATGTTTAAGTTAAACACAAGTCAAAGTCTTTGAACAATAGTTTGACATTTCACCGGGATAGCTCTTACTTTTCTGTCTTATTTCCTGTATAAACCATCATCTCAACAGCAACTTGACCAAAACCACAGCCAGTATGGCGGCTCATTTGGTGAAGAGCCGCAAGAAACTGAGGAAACAGGCGGTTGTACAAGTTCATGGTCACTACATATATCATCACATATAAAATAACAATGAGAGGTAATGGTTATCAGGAAATACAGCGTGACGGGAAACGTTTGAATCATGCTGCAGTATCAACACCAGAAGAAGAGCCATTTACTTTTTCATTGGAGCCTATGCGTGTGCTTTTACTTGTGTGGTCTCATCCTTGACAGTAGGATACGCATGATGAATGACAGGCTGTTGCCTTACTTTCCAAAACCTTACCATGCTTTCCCGGGTGAGGCTGCAGGTGACCCACTGAGCCACAGAGTGAGTCCATGTTTGTCTTAAAAGAGGGATGTCATTTTTAAGCTCCAGCTTGGAGGTCATTCTGGTGGACTTGACCGACTTCAAATGCTGTTTAAACTATTGTCTTTTTAGCACTTATTTGTTTCAGCCATTTAAAATCTTTTCTACAGGAGAATGTGATTTTTCTTGACATTTGTATGCAGCAAAGTATGACAAATAAAGCCATTCCAAGTGTAGCGAGGGAAACAGAGGGCGTTGGATTAATGTCCAAGTCGGTCGTGGCATCATGCTGCGTTCAGGTTAACTAGGAAGTAGTTCACGGTTCAGTGTGTTCCAGCTTCCAGCGGTGAGTATTCTCCCACTTTCTGACCAGGAAATCTTAAGTCATGTTACGACGTTGGTGATGTCATCGGGAACAAGGGAGACATTAGCGTGGATTATGGGGGACTGGAGAGTACCTATGTAGTGCCGAACTGCAGCAACAGCCCCTGCATATTGGCAAAACATGGATTGAAAGAATGAAAGTACGACTGACCCTGAAAGATCTCCTACTGCAACATGTACGATAATTAAAGATCAGAGGCAGCAGATTCTCTGGTCACTTGTGCACACGCTCGTAACACGTCCAGTTGGAAAATGCTCACACAATAGAAAAGGTGTGTGAGACCAACTATCATTCCCACAAATATATTCATGTTGAATATTTTAAAGTGAGGAAACATTTTCAAACTCATGATTTTTAAATTGTTTACTTAATACATTTGATAACTAAACCGAATTTTCATCCTGTCCTTCATCCAAGAAATCTATTAATGCTTCGGCTCGATGCCGTTCAACATCAAACTAAAGTGAAGCAAATTTCAAGGAAATGAATCGGGATTCTTGCCCTTGCCCAGCATTCAGAATATTTTTAATTAAAAAGCATGACATTGATGCAACAAACACAGGCACCGAGGTAACAGCCGTTTGCACCCGTCGTCCTCCCAACATGAAAAATTATTGATTCCACCGTCATTTTGCAAATGAAACATTCACCACTTACACTTCTGGAGGACCCCATGGGCAACGGGACTAGTTTCCTTCTCAAGCATTATGATTTAAGTGCATAATTGGATTTACTATTAACATAATCAGACAGCGAGCATGTTGACTTGGCTATTCCCCAGTGAGTTGGTGGCTCCTCAAACCAAAGTGGAGGGAGGAGGCGGGAGATGCACATCCTTGTCCCAGGAGCTGCTCTTTGTTGCTCTAACTAACTTTCAAAGATGAACAAAGCTGTGAAAATGTGTGGATGGATGAAGTGGGTTTGGGTTTGCTGATATGATTATTGTTTACTCCTGAATTGTAGCTTCTTCTGGACAGAAAAAAAAAAAAAAAAAAACCAAAACAATTGATGACATGCAACATTCATGAATGTATGTGTGCATCTACGAGTTTATGTTTTGTATGTGTTCTCTTTTTATATGTCCTCTATACACAGACAGTACACTGTGGAAAATGTTGCATGCATTTCTGTTATCTTTCGGTAAATGACCTCTTCTCTGTTGTCTCCTATGACTGGTGTTTTGTTTTTTTTAAATCTCCTGGTTCTCTCATTCCAGTGATCTAGCTTTTTCCAGCTCGTGTTTTTCTCCCATGGGTCCATTTGTGTGTCACTCTTACACCCTTAGTTCTCCTTCCTGTCTGTATTTTTTATATATGTTTAAACTCTTGCTGTCAAAGTCTTCCTGCCATTCATTCACCACTTGGTTCAGTTTGTCTTCAATCCTCTCAAACAGATGACAGCAGTAATCCATTCTTTCTATGAAGTTAGGTCACAGGGGCAGCAACCTCAGCTAAGAGGCCCAGACAACCTCACTGCAAACTGCATTAATGCCCTGCGTTCTGTCAACGTTGTCTCACCCTGTGGAAGGAATTCTCTGTAAATGACCAGTAGCTATAACTTACCTCACAGACCAGCATTTATGAGAGTTGCCTGTTGCATTCTTTTTTGATATCGTACCGATACAAATCTCACTGGGGACATGCGCAGATACTCGCGGGGGATTAAATTACCGCTGCAGAGCAGCAGGAGTTCGTGAATGGCGAGGCCCATGGGAAGCTGGGAACGTTTCAGCTGCTTCATCAGCAGACCCCTAGTGGTGCTTGGTCATCAGGAATAATTCCCGGAAACTGCCCCTTTGGAGCCCATTTTTTTCTTCATTCTTAAATTCTTGAGAAAAAAGTTACTTTGTCATCAGTTCTACCGAAATGTATTTTGGCATCGTGAGAATCGCTCCCCCACCTGTGCTCACAAGCCTGTGCTCTGGCCCCTCCCACTCCTCCTCATGCCAAGCAGAGCGGCGCTCCAGCAGCTCCTCTTGCACGATATATTATTTGGACATTAAAAAGCACACTGTTCTTCTTATAGAGTCTTAAATGCATCAAATGTTATAGAGTTAAACTGAGGGTGAACCTGGAACCCTATGTGCTCTGGCCACTCAGATATTGCATGTAAATTTGCTCTAAATGCAGGGATTTTGAATCAGCTTGGACGGCATGTTTTTGTCACATTAAGGCTGTTTATTTCTGTGATTCAATATTGAGCTTTTTTGTCTGTTAATCGAAAATGAACCAAACCAACAACAGCAATATTTTTATTTATTTATTGATTATTTTACCGATGGGTGCCTTTTTTTCTGGCATGGGCAGCAGCCCCATAAGGCATCTTATCATTGTCTACAGAGACTGACCTTTTCTTCACAAATACTTTCATATATATTTACACCAACCCTCTTGGCAGATTATGGATTTACTCTTCCAAGTCAAGATGTTTTTTCTTTCTTTTTAACCACAATAAAAAATGAATTGAATCTTTCTGTCACTATACACTGTCCCATATATTTTGTTTAGCAAAATATAAAGACAGGAAGCAACACACCCTTTTAGATAGTTCGCTTAGAGTTAGAGGTGCTGATCCACATCCCACTGTCATAGACTACTAAGAGTGCAATCACTTGCAAGAAGCAGCACTGCAAAACTCATCCACAGCGGCATAGAAATGCAAGATGATCTACTGTTTTATTTCATTCCATTTTAGTAATGTGTCTTTCCAGCTGCTGAGAGGTCAGTTGTCCAGGCAGTATGGCTTGACTATAGTGTTGGTCTACTGTTGCTCTCCTGAATTTGTCTCATCTGAGATTCGTGTTTTCATCATTGGTCTATTCCTTTTATTTCTTCTTAGAGAGAAAGAGGAATACGTTCTCTTTCATTTGTCATTCTCACTAACTTACACCACTGAATCAAAAGCTTAAAATACCTGCAAAAATAGCAATGAAGTGGTTCAGTAGTAGCATGAGGACTGTGTCTCTCACTCAAGATGCGAAGTGAGTGCAGCAGGAGGAGAGAACTGAGATAGAAACGTACAACTCGGTCAGCAACAAGAGAGCCAAACTGGGCCTGGTGTGAGCGTGTATTTCAGTGTGCGTGCCTGTGTCTATGTGAGAGCAAGTCAGTGCGTATGGGGTGAATTCCCTGGGTGTCTCTTCTGTCTTGTGTAAATACCTCGCAACACACAATCCCAGTCCAAACACACACACACACACTCACACACACACATATCCGCTAGTTGCTTCTTAATTAACACCTACTGCTGTTATTATAATAGAATCACATCCCTGTTTCTGAAATCCCTTTGAAATTATGCAGGATTAAGGAAAGTTGGTGTGCATCTGTAATTTAATTGCATAGGAGGCCATTAATTAATAAGGTGCTTCCTTTAATAGTTAATGTATAATTGCTGTTAATTAACACCAAGCCGTGATAAAGTGTCACCTAAATCAAACAAAAACAATTAGCTTTTTTTTTTTTTTTTAGGTAAGAGTCTGTTAAAAGCCTCATTAATGGCACTGGAGGTAACATGGAGTGTGTGCGTGATAAAGACGCCAGCGTTGATTTTAATTTGGATGAGGGAAAAGAAGCAAGAGGAGGGGAAAAAAACATACAAAAAGAGCCTGCAGTTGACATCCATGAGGGAATTAGCATGCGGTAATTACAGGATAAGCTCAGTGTAACATGATAAATAATGCTGAGGATCTGTTCTCGGCAGTTTGGGTTGCTCTTATATTGGGCTGGACAGCTGGATCCAATGCAAATGAGTGGGTGAGGACAGCACTGTGGACAATGTTTTCATGTTAATGCTGCTGCTGGAGATGCGTCCTCGGAGAAAGAGAGCCAAAGAAGAGGCTAAGGTTGTGTCCCATTTTTGCACGTTCACGTGTAAGTGTAGTGTGTCCCAATACTCGTAAGAGCGAGGGAACTCACCCTTCACAATGATCCCTCCAGAGAGGCTCCGGAGCTGAAACAAAGTGAGAATATGAAGTGTGGATAGATTTCCAGGATACCAAAGTACTTCATTTAAAAACAATGTTGGATAGGATTCAACTTCAACTCCGCCCATTTCTTCTCTGTTGGTTCACCAAACCAAGTGAGATTACCATTGCCGATGCAAGAGGTTGTAAAAACGCTGGAGTTGGCATTTCCAAAACGTCTCCAACACTTGATATGCAGGAAACAAAACACAGCACGGCAGCCAATCGTAAGTGAACATGAAGTGTTGTCCCAATTCTTAGGGAAATCAATCACTTCAGGGCACTCAAAAAAGTGCTAGTACTAGTGTTAGGGTGAGAAATGGGACGGTCTAAGTTGGAGTGGAGAGGAAAACCGCCTCCAAATGCCATTTCTAGATGTCTGCTAGAGGTGGTAACACACAAGAACCCAGGTCATATCCATGAGGATTTAATGTCAATGAACAGAACCCACCAACTGCAAGGAGTTATATTATCTCATTTGACTTATACTGACTGGAAATCTTTGGCTATCTCTGACAATGTAACGTGGCAGGACCGGTCTTTTGTTGCACACATCAGACTTCGTCAGTTGGATGGTCACTCTGTTGACTTCAGCAGGTGAAGCAGGTCAGGTGTACTGCAACAGATCTACACTGAGTGGGCGCACTCCTGCAACACATGATTCTGATTCTTAAAAAGTGTTAACAGTTACTCAGGTCAAGATGATTTTTTTAAGGAAATAAAATTCAACGTTCCTTCATTTATATGCTCTGTGAGTGGTTTGCAATGTGACTACACATAGTGGGTGCTGAATGTGCTGCTATGGAGCTGTTCATAATGCCAGAGACTGATGGAGGAGCGGAGTCTGAGAGGTGGAGGTGGGGAATGTTCGTGTGTGGTGGTCTGGGGTCGTTCAGTGGGCCACTAATACAGCCAATTAAAACTGTAGCTGGTAAGATGTTATAGACTGTCGGAATGGCTGTGTCAGAAGTAGTGTGCATCTCGTGGTCAGCCATGTTTGTACGATTTCCAAATCTTGGTTCAGTCTATTTTATATTTTCATACATTCAAATAATTGGAATTTGGACATTTGTTAATGCACTGTACCCTGGAGTGACTACTCTATACACCACCGTAACCACTGAATAGAAACAGTAAATAAGCAATGTGTTTATTAATGCTTTATTTTTGTTCCCCAAGCTAAAGTGTGACCCAGTTTTTCAAGCGATAAAAAGCTTTATTATTAGGTCTATTACTCATGTAAATGTTTTGGAGCTCCATTCTATTTCTGCATTTGACCTATTTATGGCTCTGTGCCGTGGCTCTGTTAGGGACCTGTTGGATCTGCTTCAGCAGTAATTTAATCTAAAACATTGGAACACCACTGAATACCGTATGGATTTTCCAATTACATTTTCAAAACTTCATTTACCTAAACACTTTATTTAGTTAACCACTTTTCAATCCATTCTACTACATCAAAGGTTTTCTTTAAAACATAACACACAAGAGCCACTGTTTCAAAACAGGTGAAACGGTAAAAAGAGGCCTAGATTTGATAGTATAATGCAATCGTCTCATAATGCTGGTAAATAATGATCTTCCCTGTTCAGTGTTGGTTAAAACTGGTTCTTGGACAGTTTGAAAGCCTTTACTTTATGTCGCTTGTAAAGTAAATATAGCAAGTCGTAATTTAGACGGGTGTAGCATTGTGTTGCAAACTATGCAGAAATGTTTCAACTGTGTAGTATTTATGGAAAACTAAGGTGCTGGCTTTCTTCTCATCTGTGGAAAAACCTGTGGTTCTGGTGGGATTCATGAAGAAAATGGTCACTTAGCTCAAGTGACTTCAGCGCCAAATGTTTATCACTATGTAAAACAAACCATACTGTTATTTGCAGTGCCACCTCATCATGAATCGAAATGGCAGCGTGACCTCAATTTGCACCGCGAGTGTTGAAGCGCTGGAGGAGACCACCAGTTAAAGTGCTATTTCATCCCAAAGTGCCTGCTCGGTCGCAGCTTCACAGAGTCAGCCCTCACACTGTGGTGGAATAATGTTCTGGGTCCACAGCCTGGTTTAATAAGACGCCTTTTTTGGTCTGTGATTTGGTTATAGAAATACATCTCTGACATGAAGGCGTGTTTTATTTTACATTTAATGAGGCGTCTGCCACAGAAATGAAGCAGCAGCGGAACAACATTTAGCCTAAGAAGTCATTTTCACCTTGTTTTACTGTCGAGAGAAGCTCCGATCCACTGGCAAAACAATTACAGCATATTAGGTACTTGTCACTCAGACCTTCTGGAGACGATACATCTTCATTTATTTCTGCTCTGCAGTGACTCTGCGAGCTCGTCTTCGCTGCTCCGTATCCACAGACAAGCCGGGATGTTCACAGGGTCCACAGGGAGTTGAGGAATATTTCACTCTGCCGGCGAGGCACCCGCTGGGAATAGGGGTTGAAACTATGCGACTATGTATCTCATTAGTTCAGTTATGTAATTTGGAGCACTGATAATCCTGCAGGACTGCCAAGTTGCGCACCTCAGAAACACGAGTCCCGCTAGTCAACATGGAGCCCAGCGCAGACCGAGCCGCTAATTGCCGGGCGTGGCGGCGGGACTTGAAATCTATTCCAGGGTAAATAAATACACACATTTGGAATGAAGAATTCAGACATATAGTCACACGATTTTACACTTAAAGGTTCCCACTTAAAAAATCCAAGCAAGGGAAAAGTTGGATGAACGTCATTGTCAGGGATGTTGATACGTTCAAGCATTTAAAGGACCATGGCACCGCCATCCCATAATGAGATATGTTCACTCATATTTGAACGATTCTTGCTCCTTAATAACCTAAATGAAGGGTGCTGGCTTATTTCAATCCAGGACCCGGTGGCAGCAGTAGTTCTTTTGACTGTCTTGACTTACTTTCCATGCCGGATGACAGGAGTGTGACCCCGGCTTTTAAGGAGAACACAGTGCCACCGAGCGTAATGGAGGAGACACTACTCAATTATTGGATTCACCCACAGCGCATGTTCAGTATGTCGTGACATCGGCAGCAGCTGAACTACGTAAAACTCTCAAGTGCGCACTTGACTCCTTGGTTTCACCGAAAGCAGCAGCATCACTGTGAGGAGCGCCTCACCTGGCGCTCTGAGTTTTCCTGTTTACCTGCTCATAAGGCTTGTAACATTGTGCGATACTTTATGCATTGAGGGCTGTTAAAATGAGCAACTTATTTGACCAGTCCCACTCATCGCTCCTGTTGCCTTGTCAACATTGTCCATGCTGACAAGCATCGAGTGTGACTGCTTTCACCTTCCCAGGAGGACCCAAAGATGCATGTTCAACATCTGATGAGGCGAACTGAAATGACCCTTTTCATCCGTGGTTACGTGTTTATGACACCGATTCTATGATTCCAAATAAGCATAGTTTATAAATAAAATAAAATAAAATATTCAGCGGCTTGTGTTTGTTGGTTTTTATTAGGTCATTGGACCACACACTTAGTTCAGTAGTGGAGATGGAGGGAGGGCACGTTGTCAGTGCTCTTTCATTGATCAGTGGGAGTTGTCTCTCACACTTAATGTAATTTTACAATAATAATAAGAAGAAGAAGAAGAAGAAGAAGAAGAAGAAGAAGAAGGAGAACAACAATTATTATTAAAAGATATAGTTCATATTTACATTAAAGAAACTCAAAATGCACCCAATGTATGGATTCCCTTAAGATTTGCCTGCACTCTGCCTGGGACCGTGGCCTCGGAAGAGAGGAGCTTCTCAAAGCTGAAGCTCATCATTGGCACAACTTGATGTTTCATTTGACCTGTTGCGTGTTTTGCTCATGAATTGTGATTGTGCTCAAGAGACTGTGGCATCTAAGGAGACCTAAGGGGCCATGTTACATATTGTAACCTTTGAGAGGGGCCGTCAAACCCAAAGAAAGGCAGGTACGAGAAAACTGAAAAGAAAAATTAAGCTATAACATCATGAGTATTTCTGAAATTGCACTACAAAAATGCACAGAAAATGTTGGCTTGTTGTGTCTTATTCAATTTAAACCACATTCCATGTAAAGACTCTCAATGTGTCTCATACGTTTCAAAATCTACTTTCAAATCTGATGTATTTTAAGGGACAGCAAACACAAAATCAGTAATGGAAAAGACGAACAATTAAGGAAAATAATCAAACGCGAAAGTTTTGTTTCAGTTGCATCATAATGAACAAAAAAACAATGCACATAAATACTAAGAGCCGCATTTGGCCCGGGGCCGCACTTTGCCCAGGTCTGATGTAGAGGGATGGGAATCGTCTCATCACTATTCACCACTTTTTCTGGAAATGAGGCATTATTAACAGCTAACCAATCTTCTGCCCTTTACTTTTCTAACCTATCAAGAGCGGCAGTCTTTGCAACAGAAGGGGGACGATGCAATGTCAGGCATTGCGCGGTGGCGTGAGGCTTTTTGTTCAGCACACACCAAAGGAATGCATGTGGTGAATGCACAGACTGGGCAAAATAATGGCTGAACAACTTGGTTACAGAGACGATGAACATGGGGAGTACAGGACTTTTACCCGTACAGGTATACCTATGCATTCAAAGGCAGGAAACCATACAAGGCACCAGAGTTAGATATCACTATCGCAGACACCCACTGTGAAGTCAACACAAAAGGACGACAGTAAAGGAATACGCCAATGCTGTTGAGGTCACCGGGGCCTGAGGGTGATCCAAGCAACAAGGAGGTTCACTTTGTGTTGCATGTGTGATGTCCCATAATGTCCATATATTTTTTTAAAATAAAGGTATTACCACTTCTCTTGGAGAACATACTGACCTCTGTGTGTTATTTATTTATATATTTTATTTTACTATTTTTAACAAGCAGAGTGAATGTGTGCCAGCACAGGTACAGTAGAGGCAAGGAGAATTTCTATCCACAAATTCACAGGATAAAAAGGCTGTTTGGTGCATTCAAATACACTATCATCCTCACTATTTTGTGAAGAATTTCCAACGTCTTGTTTTAACAAATGCAAGCATGTGGTCTCTCAAGTTATGTTGTTTTTTTCTTTTCAATTTATCTTCAGATCAATCAGAGTTCTCTTGTACGTTGCAACTGTTAATTCAACCACCAACAGTGACAGGCACATGTTGGCTGTGCGATATGACGCTATCAGGCGCAACTCTGAGGTTGTTGCCACATTTGAAAGATGATAGCACACAGCTGCTGCAGGAGGATCAGATCAAGTGATCCTCCAGCGACTTTCACTGATGTACCACGGACATAAAACCTTTAATGCATGTAGAAATTCACTCGGTGTAAGGTGTGTTTTGGGTCTGAGTATTTTGCTGTATAACATTTGTACCAATTGATTTCGACTGTGAATACTCACAAGGAATATCGTAGCTCACTGTTGTAACCTCAAGGAAAACAAAGAAATGATCATAGGGGCATCCTTTCCCCAACATTTATAAACGCTCAGATTCTTTCAGATGTCTTTCACCAGATGTCTTTTATGAAGAGTCACATGACACACGTGAGAGTATAGGATTAACAGTCTGTGTACTGCACCTTTAGGTTGCCACCAGCACAAATCTCTCTGGCGCACTTGTGGTTCACGGTTGGTTGACTAAAGAGACGAATGCTTCCCCGCCTGACCCTTCTCCAGGGATCACTGCAGAGCCTCACCCCGAAGCCAACCTGAGCACCAGGAGAGGAAGGGCACCGTAAAGGTGTCAGTATCATGTAGTGTGACATGCCACATCCAATAACAACAGCCAACATAGCATCATTTAACCTTTACAACACAAGTATTGATCCATCTGGTTGTTATCAACCTCCGATCACGGCTCAGCTCGGCTCAGCTCGGCTTCAGGCGGCGTTTGAACCCCCCTGCGCTGCAATATTACGGAGAGACAAAGAGATCTCTTTACGCTGTCCTTGGATCATCCTTTCCGCTGAAACGTTAAGAAGCCACTGGCTGTTGCTCAGACTGGGAGGTATGAGATCTAATCTCAGCACTGGAGTAGGGTGATTAATAAAAAAAAAAAAAGAATGCCTTTTGATTATTTTTTGCTCGTGCTATGGAGATGATATTGTGACTGTTAGATGTGTTTTTCTTCCTCAGAATTCACCACCAATAAAGGAAGTCTTCCTCTGCATGAACATATCCCCACTGGAAAGTTGCGTCCCAGGGATCCCTCTCAGATTGTGACTAAATCAGCTGCCTCTCATGAATATATAAGATGTGAGTATATAAGTCGTGGAAACACACACACTGCACTGTGGATGGCAGTCCTTCAGCATGTCTGTTCTGGAGAAGGTGCTGATCCATTCATAGAACTTTGTTGATATGAAACTCAACATAAGGTGACACAGCTTGAACTCTTTGTTGATTATGAATATACAGTTTACACCATGGAGTGATGCTTTGAGACGGAAATTCAGCTTTGATCGTGAACATATGCCGCACGTATTGATCTTGAAGGGTGTATGTAAGGAGCCATGTACGATTATGGCATTTTTCAGCAAAGATCACTGTCAAGCTTTTTGAAGTACACGTGCAGTGTGGTCAGAGTGTCTTTTTTCTGAACAAATACAACAAAAACAAACATATGAAGCATGAAAGACGGGTCAGAGACAGATTGCAGCTACGTCTGTTAGCAAGTGAAATCAGATGAGCTCTCAAAGCTACGCTAGTGTGGAAGCAGAGGTAGTTTCCACTGACTCCCTCGCGGTACTGGCTGGCAGATGTGAGAATACTGTCGTGGAGAGTGACTGGAAAGAATAGAGGGACAGCTCATGTGGTGTCTTTTGCAGACAAAGTTGGACTCCTACCGAGGTGGCACTTTCCTCCGGTTATTTAGACCTAAGACTGACAGACAAAATTTTGGTTAGTAACTCGAAAACTTTTGAAAATATTTGAATAGTTTTCCGCCCTAAAGTTGAGACTTTTTGTCCTAAAATTAAACAGATTAGGTTTCAGATCTACCCCATCCCCATCAATAAATTACAGGGGTTCTTCCCAATATTACTTTTTTTAGCACAGGGGGTTTGACAACACCCATCCTGACTCGCACAGGCAGGAGTCATCCTCAATTGACAGTGAGATAGCAATGTCCTTGTTGTGTTGTGAATCAAACTTGACCACATATAGATTGAAAAAAAAAAAACAGAAGGTGCTAAATAGGGATAGGAAAAAAATGATTCTCAAATATACCAAACATTTTTTCATGACTATATTAAATATCTATAGTTCTGCCCAGAATCAAACTTTTCCCACATTCTGATGGTGGCAAGACGCAACCTCATATCCATTTCCTGGTAAACTGTTGGGATACCGAGCTCAACCGCGTCACCTGCTCAACTGAGCAGGCGATCAAACACACAGGTTTAATACTTGTGACAGACTTTTATTTTCAAACACCAACTATTGTCAAATGTCGACCAAGGACTCATGGAGCTCATGCTTGCATCGGACAGCCAACTGTCTCTCTGCTGTGCCATTTCATGAGTCCACCATGGACTGCATTCATAATATATAGACATATTAAGTTAATAAAAAACTGCCTCTTTAGTGACAGTTTTACACCGGTTACATGAGAATTGGCAGCCATGTGCTAACATGTTAGCACTCTATGCTAACCGCTGCTCAGTATAGCTCTGGAGGATTGTAAATACTTCAGTAACACAATCTATGTGATCCTTGGCTGTAAAACTACAGGGAATGCTGCTTTGTGTATTTATGAAGGCTGAATACTAGTCTTTATAAATACACAAGTATATACAAGGTCACCACTTTTACCAAGTGTTTGTGGGAAACCGTAATGTGCATTTTTATTAGCATTATTTTAATTTTTTTATAAATCACAACCGGCATATAAATCTAATCAGCACCCAAGTATCTGGAAGATATTGAATGGGGCCAAATGCATACAGTCCCAGCCCTACCGTTAAAGCACTGGGGGTTTGGTGTATGAGTTTAACAAGTAAAAAGTACCTAATACAAACAGAAGCTGAGCCACTCCATTGAGTGAAGAGAGCCACATGTGGCTGTGGTGACTTATGAGACCCAACTGCTTTCTGGTGAAATGTTAATATTGCACGACTGCAAATAAAAATCAATCATTCGATAAATGATCATTCGCATCCACAGCTCACCCATCGTGGAGATGACCTAACCAACACGCCATCTTTAAACAAGTCCCATGTATGACTTCAAATGCGACTTCTGTTGGCAAGACCCAAGTGCCTGAAGAGATAACTCCTTTTTCCACATCCATCCTCTTTTACATCTATCCAAGGCAGCAGGAGCAAAAAATTAATTTGAGTCAAATAAGTTCTGAAAAAGACAAGGAGTAGTTGGTGGTTTCCGAGGTACGTTCACAGACACTAAAGCTAAAGAAAATAAATTCCTAGCAAGGACGGAAAACGTCAGCGCTAGCTGGCCAGTCGGAATGAAAGACAATCTTTAAATTAATGAGGGGAAGAAAGCACAGTGTGAGAAAAGCACAATGACAGAGCCGGAGTTATCAAATTTGCCGTGAAGGCTGGAAAGAGATATGTATGCCGGGGAAATGGTGCTTTAATAGAGTTTTTAACTGTAGATCTCGAATAGAAAATTGGATGTACATTCTAATTGAATACCTGGTTGAAAATGCAGCGAGCACACCGTTATAAATCATCTGGAATCAGTTTTCTGGAACTCTTCCTCTTTCCCTCTCAGCCACTTTACAAACACAGAGCAAGGCTTTTTCAGCCTCTGATAAGTGTTAATAAATTACCTGAATTTGAAAATTAATGGCCAGCCGCCTGCCTCTGGGAGATATCATTGTGTTTCATGAATATTTTGATTTTGTGATTAGATCAAAATGCGGTGAATTCCTAAACAGCCCCCATGCCCAAGCTTCACTGATCATAAACTCTTCCCTTCTTAAAAAAAAAAAAAAACCCCGTTCCATGCAAATGTGCTGATATGGAATAATTAGAATGACTTTTGCCAGTATTTTCCTCTCCTAACATTTGCATGACTTTAGATCTCGCCCGACTGATCTGCTCCGAGCCGAGGGAGAATGTATGTTTTTGTGCAGCTCCCCCAAAATTTACCTTGCCAGGCAAGATAATGGCTCATATTGTGATGTTAAAGAGGCTTGTATTTACCAAAAGAAACAAAGGCGAGGCGCTTGCCAGTGCTGGAGAACATTGATTAGGCTCTTCCTGTCATTTCCCATTCACACACTGTATCAGTGGCATTCCAGCTCATCTGCCTTTGTGGCCGATAAGCATCGAATAGATTTTCACTCATTGTGTCAACGTTTACAGGTTTGTGTATGTGCAGGAAGGAAACTTTGACTTAAAGCGACTGTGTTCTGCTATTTTCCGTTTCCCAGCCTCAGTCATTGTTGCAGCGTTGTGTTGATGCCGGAACACACGCACACACACACACACACGCTTGTTTGTATTTCCATCTTTGTGGGGATATTGCCAGGTTTCTCATTGCCATAATGCTTTCCCCAGTCTCTCACCCAAAACCTAACCGTCCAAAAGACATGGCTAACCTCAACCAGGACTCAACCAAACTGAAACACAGTTATAATGAACCAGTTATTTTGAGTGGAGTCCAGCCCACAAAGTCCTAGTGTTTTGTCAAGAATTGGTCCCCACAAAGTCGGATAAACAAAGTACACACATACGCACACACACACACTAAACCTATTTGTTGGTCTGTACAAAGTCACTGTGTACCTTAAGTTGAAATACCTCACACATATGAAGACCATTTTAACTGTAACTATATTTATTTAAATTACAGCTTTTGAGCAAATAAAAAACAATCCATTTTAATTCACAAGGTTGTTAACATTGTGTGCATCCAAGGTCATCAGTCATACAGTAACACCACTGGTCTGTGGAGGTGGCAGCAAGCCAGTGATGAGAGATAAATCTACGTAGTTGACCGGTTATTGAGTTGTCATTGTGATTTCGGATTTTATGTCTGAAAACATGAACAGGTTATTGTGTTAGCAGTATTGAACACTAACACAGTATCTGGTGCTGCTTTCACCACCACTCTACAGGAGGTTTCAGCTCGATAACTTCTTCTTAGAAACAAACGAAAAGTTGTCCTGTATTGCAATTCTTTCCCAAGTGCAGCAACATTGCAATATAGCAGAGCCAGACTGTGGTTAAAAGGGATCATGATGCTACTATAAAAATAAAAGCCTGCAGAAGGTTTCAGTGAGTCATCCCGTGCAGGAGACATTTTTACATTTTTAATCTGTTTCACCATGATGATTGATTCATCTGTGCTTATTTTGACTGCAAAAAAAATTCAGTCTTGGGCCTCATATAATTACATGACGGGCAGAATGTGGCCCCCAAGCCTTGAGTTTACGACATCACCAGACGTCACTTGGGGAGAATAGTACAGTGACACTTTAAATATTATTGTGATTTGGTGGGAACATTCTGGGACAAGCATTAGAAACAAGTCTGTCAGACGATCATCTTAAGTTTGGGGACAGAGTTAAGGGGGGTTACATGGTTTGGACGCATGGAGAGGAGAGACCATGTTCATGGGTACAAAAAGGCACCAGGGTAGGTGGGAAAGACACGGACATGTCAGCTAGGTGGAGGTGGAGGAAGGTGACTTGCTGTGGCGACCCCTCATGGAGAGATAAGAGGCAATGACACGAAACATTTAGGGCCCATCACTAGACTACAAAAACACACTAGATTGACAGTGCTTTTAACTGAAAGTGTTATATGGTAAAACTACCAGTGGCTATGTATTTGGTTACAACAAGCATGGTAAACATTGTGACATAGAAATACAACTTGAGTTCCATTGACATTGCTTACACTTTTTCCTATTAGGAAATACAGTTAAAAACACGTCACTCCTGAGAGATAGCCATGTTAGCCCTGTCATTACATCATATATCACTGGAAGGTGAAAATTATAATAAGCATAGTGCAGAGTTACACAAAGTCTGAAAAATATAAATGAAATAGATGTACAGTATAATATACTCTCTTGGGGCGTAGTGTTGTTTTGACATTTTACAGCATTTTTGTGATGCCAACTTTCTGTATGTATTCAACAATTTTTAAGGACAAGTTGCATGATCTTCTTTCTCCCTTTATAGTATTATGAAGCAGAATGGATACACACCACACTTGATTGTTAGTTGGTGCTGCAAAAAATAGTGGAAAAATTGAAGTAGTGTGCCTTCAGATCTAACTTGGCCAAAGTATGCTTTCAAACAGAGAGGGATGCTGGGGGCTGTGTGGGTCTGTGTGTACGTGCAGGCACAGCAGTGTGTGTGCCCAGCAGCTGCGCAGCCCCCAAGAGACAGTCCTGTGTAGATTGGGTCTCCTCAACCCACAGCTCATTAGTGGAGAGTGAAAGGAATCCACACAGATGGCTGTCAACGTTCAAAAAAGTCGGCTGCGTGAGACATGTCAATTGAGGTTTAAGTTCCTTCTGCTCGTTCCTCTGACACGGCACTATTCAAGCAATATTTGTTGATTTACCCAAAAGTACAAAACACAGAAGCCGGGTGACATGTGAAAATGTGTTTTCTAATGAGCGCGCCGAGTACGGAACAGGAGCCTGCACTTGTCATTCATCACCACAAATTACTGCCTCTCACTTGACATGTTTTCGGTGCTGCAGATGACGGGCTTGTCTCTTCTGCCGGCGCGGAGAACGGTGGCCGTTTACACTGGGAGACGTCCGGCTGCATGCCATGGAAAATCAATTAGATTGTTTACCTGTCAAAGTAGCAAGCGAGGGCGCGGCACTGTCATCATTTTCACTCTGACTCTGTCACCGCATCTACCACTGCTTTTCAATTAGTGCAACTGAAGACTCAGCCGTGATCCAGTCACAGCTGTGTAGCACGAGGGTGTGTTCAGTGACGCTGGTTTTCCTTTGCTATATTGAGGCTGAAAAACAGCCATGAATATCAACGAGAAATGATGCGGCGGTCACTCCTGCTCAAACGACAACAATGTCGGTGGAATATAAGTAGAATCATTAACTGCTGTGGGGTTAAGTGCCAGGGTTTCATTGACCACCTCTGACCCAGAGAAGGTGCCTCTCCACTCTGGTCAGTGGAAAGCTCCAGGCAAATGACCAACTGGCTCATAGTAAGGTTGTGCCAAGGTGTGCTCGCTTGAGATTTCTGGTCCTTGTGTCTGAGCGAGTTGATCAGGATATTGAGTCACTGATCAAGTATCCACAATTCTGTTACAAACTTGCATTGTCTAAGAAGCCAATTCTATTTTTTTTTACATCAGCCAATGAAGCATAACACTGTTAAAAACATTGTTCTGTGAGATTGTATTGACACATTGATCGTGGGATCAGGAAGAAATGGTTACATTTGGTGACGTTCCAAATTATTATCTTTCAAAGGATGTTTCACTCTCTTTGCTGGTGAAATGTAACAGGAGCTCAAAGAACAGTTTCCTGCCTCTACTTTGTGCCAACCAGTTCTGTTGTGCTACTGCCCCCTGCTGTCATATTGAGCTCATTGCTGTTAAAAATATTCCAAATGCTAAAAACTGTCGACACGAGCCCATAGGTTGGTAATAATTACAATAAGTATTTGAATGTGTAAAGCATACTTCATTACTTTTATTGGCGTTTACATGGTAGAGCAATTCAAATAGACTTTCATAAATATATATTTTCCATAGTCTGTTTTGCCCTTCTGCTCTCCATATAGCCATCTATGGATTTACTGAAGGGCCACGTTGTGAGCCATCAAGCCAAAATACTGATGGACAGAAGAGGTTTACATACTCTTTATTTATTTATTTGGCCCTCCTCTGCGCTATTGTATCCGTCCTGGTATCCACACTGGTTAAGACGCTACAGTTGGAAGACAGTGGTTCCCCATTTGAGGGAGCAGGGGTTGTCACTTTTAGACTGCTCTAACTTTCTGACAGCGTAGTTGTATCTCCACTAAAATTCTGATTTCAGGAAGGCTCAGTGTGAAAAGAGAGGAATCAAGGCAAGTTCTGTTGGGCACTCACATTCACTAATGCAGCTGTCTTAATAAATCCCTGAAGATGGAGTAAGCATCTCACATCTACTCCAAGAAAAAAAAAAAAAACTTTCGATTTTGGTGTATTCTCAGGATTAAAAGTTGCTACTTTTCGGTAATTGTACATAACAGCAATGTGGACACCACTTGAGCTGACCTACTTATGGAGCTCAGAAACTTTTTTTTATCCGCCAGCCAAGTCTAAAAATATCCCGTGGCCAGTTTAAGATTCATCTCAATGGTAACCCTGACAGTTGTACGGTGCCACTGACACAGACCTGTGAGACAGCAGCGGTCAGCAGCAGCTAAAACACTGATCGCTCCAGTAGACAGTTTTTTTTTTCAAACAGAGTCAAAAGCCAACCTTATAACAAATTATGTCGGGTCAACAATGAACAGCGTATTTGATTTGACTTTTGAATAATAAAAATATTACACTTCCTGGTCAACAGCCCACTCATACGGCACCAAATGTTCTTGAGGCAGAATTCAGACGTTGCATTTGTTCCTGAGACTGTCCTGTCAATTTCTCAAGGGCAACGTCGTGAATCTCCAAATTACAACAGAAAAAACAGAAAACAATCGTGAATGCTGAATCATATAATATAGAGGAATGATAATCAACTAATCCATTACCCGAGAGAATTCGACTCGCTTGCTGTCTTTGTCACCTGGCTGTTAACTGACTTCTGTTCCCTGGTGAAATTGGTACTTCCTGCTTCTCAGCTACTTCAGTACTTTGATGTGGCGTCTGTGCAAGTGCAGCCTGTCTTTCTGAGGATGTGGTTGCCAGCATATGTACAACCTGCGTCTGGGCCTGAAGAAAGGTGCTGTGAAGGCAAAACTCTGGACTGTTGATAAGAAGCAGATACAGTGATGATATTTCCACGTGTCTACACCTTAAGAGCTCAGTAGGGAGAGTGAGTCGATTCTTGAGCATCTGTATGATTCACAAAATCTATTTTCTATAATGGGTAACAATGGCAATGATTTGGAGCTCATAACCCATGTGACTTTGGGTTTTGATGCCCGTTTTGTCAGAAGCCTGTCTAGTTTCACAGTGTTATTCATTGTGGATAAAGAAGTTGAAGTAAAAACCGAGAGATGAAGAGGATGACCCCAATGAGGTTCATGGATGAGGTACAGTAAACAAGGACATGAAGGTGATAGGTGTGACTAGGAAGGATGGTGGAAACCCCTTATGGGAAAGGCATCCGATAAAAGTAGCAGATGAGGAGGGCAGCAAATGCCAAATGGAAGCTATTGAGCAGATGTGGAGGGGCCTGGTTTGGGACACACTCCCAAAGCATTCGTGTGGAAAATCAGTGAACCAATACAATGCAATGAATTCACGACTTCTTCCCTTCTACTGCTGAGGCAACATCAAAAACCTTTTTTCACTAACAACAGGCCTCAAACGACTAACTAAACATTGCAACATTATGTCAAATGTTAGTGTTTGTGCTCAATGGCAATGTAAGATGTGTGGTCAGGACACAACACACCCTCCCTGCAGTCTTTACTTTGTTTGTTTCATTGACAGAGGGATTTGAATTGATATCCCGTTGCATTATTCGAAATGAAAACAAACCGATGAAACTTTAGATTGAGGATCATATATTAACTATAAACAAGATAACTGCTTGCTTATTTACTGTTAATAATGAGTAATTACAGAATTGTTTGTTTTTTTCCAGGCAATATTTAGCTAATATACGTATGTATAAGTTGTTTTTTTATGGCAATATATGTTCCTTAATCCAGTGATTCTTAAACACAGTTGGGCCGTGAGCGCCCCCTATAGGGCCACTAGAAGTTTTTTGTTTTACAACGCTGTGGCGTCGGGGCCCGCGAGGCGCTCAGCTTTAATACACTTGCCACATATGGTGGCAGCAGTGTGTCATTGACTTACCAACTATGAAGAAGTTCTTGAAAATAATCAAGAAAGTGATGGCGCCACCAACAGTAAAGACTGTTCACCTGTTGGAGCGGTTTTTATAGTTGTTTAGAACCTTTCATTTACACATCTTCTTTAGAGTTTATTTATGAAAAAGAAAATATTTTATGATATTTAGACTTTGCTTTATAATATTTATTTTATTCAGAATTTTATTCATGTCGTACAGTTTTTCCAATTTTATCAACAGAACATGACTTGCACCTAGTTCTGCTGCTGGTAGGACTTTTCAATATATTATGCCATGAGAGTGAGACATGTTTGTTATACCATCTTTGTGAGATCCACCCATTGCCATAATGCTTTCCCCAGCCTCTCACACTAAACCTAACCATCCAAAACCAATGGCTATCCTTAACCAGGACCAAATTTGAACGATAATGACCCAGCTATTTTGAGGTTTTAATCCTCAGATTGAGGCTTACACTTGTTGGGACTGGCAAAATCCATAAGGGCTCCACAAGAAGGTATGTTCTCAAGAATTGCCACTGTCAATTTGAGGACTTTATCCTCAAGGTTGTGAAAAAGGGCCCGTGCCATCTGGGATGAAAAATGATGGAAGTCAGTTAACCTCATTATACTGGCAAACGTGTCTGAACTTAGGCCTGACCAACCTAAAAAAATACTAAACGCAGGAAGTACTTTTTTTTTCTGTCACATGTGGAGTACTGATAATTTGATAAGACAAATGTTATAAATACAAGGTATTCAAATAAACAAATAGTGAACATTTAACCATCAGTATTTCATATTAATGTAGTCAAAATCCATGTGCTTGTATTCAACTTTAGCTTGGTGCTATGTCATAAAAGAAGAAAAAAATCTTAGCAACAATAAATAAGGCAACGGTTCATGCCCTTAATGTAACTCATCATGCAAATGATGAATTTTAACATGGTGCAAAACAATATGAACAGGTGGTCAGATGGTATGTGTTACATCCATAATGGCAGAACTAGCTGAAAAATGAATTTGCTCCACACTAGACAACTAAACAAAAAAAAACTCTAATTGGTTATTTGATTTCCATTTAACTTTGAATCATCCATCAAACGCTCGCGACTGCGAGAGTTGGGGTCAGCGTTTAACTGCATTGTGTTTGAGATCAATGCCGCGCCTCCTTTAATCACGCGCTGTCAATGGCAGTCAAATGATGGCGAGAACAAATGGGATTCATGTCCGAAGTCACATAGAGTTTTTGTGTTCACTTTTATCCCTCCCCTTTTGTGCGCCATTGTGTAGACACTGGCTCTCGCTGAACGCATCGCTTCTCTAAGATGATTTGGAATTAGAGGCTTTTCACACAGCACATATTATGTAGCATGGTGGGACTCCATTAGTTGGAATCAAAGAGGACAACAGTCTGCGTGGAGCTGAACAATGGCGCGGCAGCGTGCGTTTTAGCAAATAAACAACAAATCCGCTGCTTGCCGCACCAGTCCGTACCAAGTAAATAATTAAAAGATGAAAGGGGGGAGTCTTCCTGGCACTGCAATTATGCTTTTCTCAGGATGGTTTAACTACTCCAGTGAACTGTGCATCGCCATGTGCACGATGCTACAGAGCATCTGTGGCAGCTCACCAGCAGGAGAGGGTGCAGTTGTGGCGCATCGCTGTCCCTAAACTGACACTGGCCTGTGGGAAGACTCAACTGGATTTTTTTTTTTTCCATCATCAATTCAGTGTAGCCCATTCCACCCCCTCACCGCCACCTCCAGTATTCCGTCTTTCCTCTCAGAGCATCTTGGGAGCGTTGAGCTCAGACAGCGGGATTAGTCAAGGATCCATCTTGAGACGCAGATAATGTTTTGCACGCAGACTTCCCTGCTCTCCGCTGGCTTCTGCTTCTCTGATTAGAACTCCAAACTCCAACAGAAATGGCTATTTGTTCTTAAGCTGTTTTTGTCCCCCACCACCCTTTGTTGAGCCGTTTTTGTCAGCCGTCCCTCCAGTTCAGCGCCATGACGAGTCACAAGTA
Organism: Synchiropus splendidus; assembly: GCF_027744825.2. Classification (NCBI taxonomy): domain Eukaryota; kingdom Metazoa; phylum Chordata; class Actinopteri; order Syngnathiformes; family Callionymidae; genus Synchiropus; species Synchiropus splendidus. The sequence goes on along the minus strand of NC_071345.1, from coordinate 18,095,285 downwards.
GGTCAAGACAATGCTGCAGCAGACAGCAACTTGGTCTTTCAGCAGACTGACAGAAACATGGAGGAGCTGCAGGGCGATTCACAGATGCCCGCGGCCCTTTCGCGCCATCTGAGGTGACAGAAAAATGGTTGCTAGACCTGTCTAGAAAAACAGCTACTCCAAACCAACACTCATAGGAGTCGAAAATATGAGGAAAAAACTCCAGACAAAGACAAAATCCAGACATTAATTCCATTTTTAGCGCAGTATGTCATTACAATAAGAAATAACAATGCACTTTGTTATGTGCAATATCATTTTGACATGCATCTAATTTTCTTTATTTTACAGCAAACCTTCTGTCTATGACACATAAATTAATCTGCCCACATTTGCTATTCATTTTTTTAAACACGGGACATGAACATTTAACAAGCACAGAAGCATTTTTTTTTTAGTTACATGTATCCTTGAAAGCAGTGACATGCAGTCAGGGGTCTCAACATTGGAAAGAAAAAAATGTAAGATGAAAAAATACTTTTAATGGTTGTATTTATCCACTGACTTACACTATGAATGTTTTTTTTTTATTTCACCAGTTATAGGTTTTTATTCAAAATGGCAAAATTTTCACATTTACTGTACTAAGAAGAGTGAGGCACGCAGTTCTTCTGCCTCATGGTAGGGGGCACTTGTGATCCCAGGGATTCTTCTTGGAACAACAGAACAAAATAAGTGGCAAATGACAGCTTCTTAGCTTTCTGGCCCAGATGGATCTCATTCCAACTGTTCCTGAGGCGACAACGTTGCTCCAGCTCATGCTCACTGTTCCAGCTACGACAGCATTGGTGGAGTGGTCATTCTCAGCACTGAAAAGACCTGGGAGTCATCTCCATTGAGATAGAGACTTAAAACTTAAGGAAGACGAGGAAGTCTTCTACAAACAAGTCACCGATGCTTTTGTTCAGAAGGAGCAGTTCATGGACTTCATTTATAAATAAAGGTAAGACCACAGTAGCGTTTTTGTTGTTGTTTTTTTTTTATTAAATGTGCTTTTTTTTTTTTGATATGAGATTTTAAACATCACATGTTGTGATGTTGCTGCCAACTGCTGCCAATCAAATGGTGAACAGGCTGCTCTGTAGGGTTCATGTGTTTGTAAATCTGACTGTTATGAAGTCAGTGCATCACCAGCCATAAACCTTACCACACGTCACTGCTTGAAACACAGCTCCAGATCCAAGAAGCACTGTTCAAAACTTTCCATACACCTGCACAGGCTTAAGGAACTGGTTTGGCCCAAACATTTTTGATTTTTTTTCACGCATTAAAAGTAAATGTGAGGTTAAATATGGCCGAGATCTTTCGCTTGAGCAGTTGTATTTCTTCTTCTTTATTTTACAATTTTATATATGTCATTTGTAAAGAATGAGGTCACACGGCCAACAAATTTGAAATGTGTGTGTGGCGAAATGAAGCATCAAATAAATGTAAATCTTTGTCATAATATTGCAATCACAAATTGGAATTCATACACATTATTCATGTTATTAATTTTTTTTTTTTTATTAGAATTACACTTGCAGAAACAGTGCCTTTTCGTCTTCAGGAGAATGAGGCCTGCCAGACCCGAGGGCTCAGAGAAGAAGACTCTCCACAGGGAAGACCAGTGGGGTCAGCCTCTCCACCACCATAAATGGTTTAAATGGTTTAGACATTGCCCACCCTGGAAGAGACAGTGCTTTAAGTCTTCACCCTCACACTCACTCACTCCGGGAGTCATGCCCGCTTGTCAACCAACTCACCGTTTGTCGAAGGAGCCAGTTGTTGTTCATGATAGGGTTGTCTGCCTGGCAGGTCTAATTTCTGCCTTCTGCCTCAGATCCACCTGCCTGCACACCTGGTCCTCCACCATCAAACCTCTCCAGTTCACCTTGAAACACCTCAGAGCCTACACCCGTGCAGCTGGTGTGTCTCCCCAAATAAACATATTCCTCTCCTGCAGGATTGTGAGTCCAGAATTCGCTGGAACAAAACAACTTGAAGGCAACTTCTGAATGAGTCTAAAGACCCACAGAACGACAAAGTCCTCAGCTCCACTCACAGTGACAATACTCTTCTGTCCTTCCCATCACTCCTGGACTCATAAGTTCAGCACACTGTTCCTTACAGCGCTGCAAGTCGTACACCAAAGAAGTCAAAGTGAGGGATTGTGTGTGTGCACACCTGTCTGTCATTATGACTGACAGGGAAGCGGGGGGCGGCGGGGACCAGCAGCTGGCTTCACACCTGTACAGTCACACACGCGCTTCCATCAGGGACCGCAGCGGTTAGCATGCAATGACTCTTTACAAACAATTCATTTGTTCACTCTTGTTTGTCTATTGTTTTTTTCCTCTTGCCGACTTGTTGTTGAAATTATTTATAGCCACACGCCCCCCGCCAACAGCTCCTCATCATGAGAGGTAGAGGAGTTGAAGTTTGTGCCCTGAAATTCCCTGTTTCGTCGTCACCGCGCTCATTTAAATGGAGCAAGTTAACATTTCAATATGAACAGTCTCCACTTACACATGAAACAATTACATGTTTTTGTGAGTTTGTCAAGAAGGGTGAAAAAGAGCCTCCTTGTTCTCCAGGCACACACGCAAACACACACACTGAAATGTTCATTCCCAGGGCTGAGATGGAGCAAATTTAATTTAGAGACATTCTCTTCTTTCCTCCACATTCGAGGCTTTTAAGACACTGTAGTGACTGTTCTTCACCCGTGTAAAGGGACCCCATTATCACAGCATTAAGATATGATTAAATTGACATTTTATTCCGAAAAAGAGTTGGAAATCAACGGAAGGAGAACTACATACTTCAGATCTTATCAGACGGGAGGTTGAAAGGCGAACGTACTGATCTCTGAAGGCGCTTATTACACAGCATGTGAAGAAGACGAGTGCAGTGTCATGGTCAGAGGTATGCAGCAGATGCACCTGCTGGATTTCACTATCATTCCGCGTGTCAGCGAGCAATGACTGAAGCGGGCTGATACCAGACAACGGCGGGGGGGGAAAAAAATCCAGATGAAGACATTTCCATCTACAAGTGAGTATAACAATTTACCACCAAAGTTATAAGCACTTAACAAATGGATTCAGATGCAAGCTGACAGACAAACTGAGCCTTGTTATTGAGTTTTATATATAATGGGGTTGGTGGGATACACAATCCCATCAATCAGCAGCCGGGATACTGAACTGCATGCTCTAACTTTAAGATGGCATCACTCAGTCAGTGGACCCGTTCAAAGTTTGTAAACGGTGATGATGCAGGAATGGGTGCTCATGTATATTTGCACGGACGTATGTCGTACTGTTGAAGAGTTTACTGAACTGTAGTCCACGGTCAGAATACTGATTCTGCTAACTGAGCAATCAGAATTGCGAACTTTCGATTTTCAAACCACTAGCACATCTACAGTTGATGGCGCCATGAGCCACTTCCATAGCCAAAATACGTTCACATTTCTTGACTGTAAATGGATCCATGTGTTACGTCATCTGAACAAAGAGAAACATCGCTGAAACAGCGCTAAGGCTATAAACAAAATCAGAATCAGAATCAAATTTATTGCCATGGTCAGTGGGGATCCCACCAACTAGGAAAGTGCTTGGAATAAAATAAAATAAAATAAAATAACAAGGCTGTTCACAAATTCAACAGTCTGAAGGCCGAGGGGAAGAAGCTGTTCCTGTGACGGGAGGTTCTGGTCTGGATGGACCGCAGCCTCCTGCCAGAGGGAAGAGGAACAAACAGTCCATGTCCAGGATGAGAGGGGTCGGCTCTGATCCGACCTGCACGTCTCTGGGTCCTGGAGACATACAGGCCCTGAAGAGGAGGCAGGCTGTAACTGATCACCTTCTCAGCAGAACGTACGATGCGTTGCAGTCTGCTCTTGTCCCTGGAGGTGGCACTGTTGCAGACGGTGATTGAGGAGGCGAGGATGGAGTGGATGATGGCTGTGTAGAACTCCACCAGCAACTTCGTCGGCAGTCGTAGTTTTCATAGCTGCCTCAAGAACATTCAGTTGCCGATCACCACCCGAACATTTACATATGTGGCTAATCCTCTGCACATGGCAAAATGTTTTTACATTTCACATATCTACTTTCCCAGAGAGTCACTGACTGGGGCCAATGAAACAGTACGCTGAGTTTGTTGTTGTTACGTTGAGTCCGCCCATGTAATAAAAACAGTCATATAAACAATCATATAAAAGTCAGAATCCACCGCTAAACCTGCCGTATGACACGGGAAACTGGCTGTTTAATAATTTGAAATATTTGCATTCCTGTTATATAATCTTAGCTGTGTTAAATATTTCCATGTCATGCCTGCATAATTTCCTTCTGAGTAACATTACAGAATTAGACAGGGTCAACACCCATCCTGTTGAAAATCTACAGAATACGGGAAAGGTTATTTACCATCTCCAAAAATGACTCCAAAAAATTGTATTAGGGTGGTTCATGTCTCGCAGCGGTCAAAAGGGAGTGTCAGCGGCATCGCCGTCTTTCATCGTCCCCACGAATAACAGTGGATGCGGTGCAGAGGATGGGGCAGTGGCGGGGGGAGGAGGGGGTGAGGGGGATTGTCAGGATTCTCCTCTGATGCTCCCTGCAGAAGCCGAGGTATGCTCAGCATGTGACGGTGGAATCTGTGTAATTTTTTGAAAGGCATCACATAATCAGGAGGAGTCAAAAGGCTTTCTGGCAGTAATTGCCTTTTGGCCACAGACAGAATGTACAACACTTTGCAATCTCTCCCTGCAGAGATTTCCAACAAATAAAACCCAAGAATGAACTCGGCTGCTGCAATTTGCATCCGTCGCCGGCATTTACATATTAACTGAGTCACTGGATTGTGTGGCTTCGGGAGCGTTAAACTGGCCGGTTATCTATGACACATCAACAGAGAAATAATACGGTCTAATGCCACATATTTTTGATGGTGGTGGAGCAGCCTGTGTTTTGAAGACGCATTGAATCGTCATCTGCTGCATGACAATGAGGCTGAAACAAAAATCCAAATTGTCTTGTGTTAAAATTATCTAAAATTATTTGATCAAATAAGTTTTACTGATCAAATTGATAAAATAAATGTCCAAAGCATTCAAATATTATTGTAATTTCGATTTTTAATGTCTTCATATTTTTTATATTCAAGGCATAATTGAGTATACGTGTCTAGTTAATGGACAGGCGCAAAAATTAAAACTAAAAAATGCTATTTTAGTAGTTTAAGCAACACCAGGATGGACATCTGAATAGTAAAATGGATGGCATTTCTTGCTAAATTATTATCAAAATAAACCTCCACATGTGTGTTGTACACATGCAAAAAAAAAAAAAAAAGAAAAAACTTCAGAACAACCTTACCCTAGCATTAGCATTAGCATTAGCGTCCGCACAGACTGCCCATGCTGCTGCAACAACAGTTCTGTGTCATCTTTGGGTCTTTTGTTCGTACTCTTCAGCTGACAGACAAACAAGACAAGACAAGAAGTGACACAAAACTCCCCTACATTTCCTCTGTCTTGTGTCGGGTGATTTTCACCCTTCCTCTCTGCACCAAGTGTGTTAATAAATCTGACCTCTCCTTAATTAAAATAACAGCACATTCTCCACGGAGGGAAAAAGACGTCGAGTATTTCTGACTAATTAAGATTCGACAAAAACAACAGGAAGAATCGGCCAAGGAGGATGAGGCTTTTTAAACAAGCAAGCGCCCAAGACAAGTCATGTAAAAACACGATTTTAAATGGTTAATCGTGTGTGTAAACAAGACAGAATAAAAGTTCATGATCATTCTCAAACAAGGGAGAGTCCCTTCTCTGTCTAGATTTTTTTGCTTCCTGCCGTCATGAGACGCTGTAATTCGGCAGCGAGGAGTGTTAAGAGGATATCATTATCATGTGTTTCCCCCAGTAAGCTGCCGATTTGGTTAAATATAGTTGCTTTTTTGTGTTTGTTTCCTCTCCTTTTCAGTTTTGCACTAAAGCTGGGTCAAGCCGACCCCTCCCCTGGCGATTCTTTTCAAACAGCGCTGCCAAAGCGCCTCCTCTGCCATCGACGACGCCAATATCGATGCCATGCTCGGGAGAAAAAAAACTGATTGAAAAGAGACTTACATGTTTCAAAGCATGCTGGGAGCTGGGGGCCAGGCGGAAACCCAAAGTATTAAAGCCGAGACAGTCACCAGTGGGCTATAAAAAGGCAACATATGCCCACGACAGTGCACTAACCGGAGCATGTGGCCTGGAAAACATATATTTTTGTCTGCTTTTATTTTGTCGAGCACAAAACTCAAAGGCTGATAAAAAAAAAATGCCCTAAAATGAAGCTGTTGAATCGCAACATTTCAAATCCAAATTCCTTAAATTAATATATATATAGTTGGTAATTTCAAAACACACTAAAAAGGCTTTTCAGTAGCAGCGTTGACAACACTGAAAGGAGGCATGTTTTGAAGGACAGGCTCATGAAAGATGTGACACTGTCCATGAGATAAAAAGGAAAAAGTCAACCTTTTGAATTTATGAAAGTGCGATCTATTAAGATAGCATCAACATGTGATTAGTGAAGAGGGAGATTTTTAATTAGATCAAGTGAATGAAAGTGTCGTGAGTTTGTGAGATGATCAGAAGACGACAAGACAAAAAAAATCCCTTTCAGCTGAATTCCCAAAGAATGCCATTGTTATCTCCATATACTGCTGGCTTCTAAATCTCGGCGAATAATAGAGAATCAGTGGTGAAATGTGGAGCCGTGCGCCACGTTTGCATATTTATTCAGCTGTCATATCTATCTGAGCCGATCATCAGAGGAGATAAACTAAAGAGATGAGGGAATAATGGCTCTCGGTGAGCGGCTGCCGAATCATACATGCATATTCCTGAAAAACAGCACAAGTGGAGTAAACAAACCCGGGACTCTACAAAGCCATGCATTTCAAAATGAGCTGTTGTTAATGATGAGGAAAAAGGGAATACAGTTTGAATGATGGAAAGTTTGGACTAAACTTTGTCATCTGCAAATTGCACAATGCTCTGGGTGTATTTTAAAATAAATATCTCAAGTTCACTGACAAATCCTTTGCTTCTCTGAAGCAGAGCAACGATAAAAATAAAAGAAAGATGCTCTGGCATTTGGTGAAAGAAGCTGCGAAGGTCAAATTGGTGATTCCTCTGGTGAAAAATCAAATTTAAAGGGAGACGGGACAAGAAAATGCTCCCTTTGATTTCCACCAGATACACTTGGTTGTGGCAAACACGGACCTTTTTATTCCCTCGTCGCTACTTCACTTCACTTCTCTCCTGCCATCGCCCCTCAATTGTGTGCGCGGCCCCGTCAGCGGCGGCGCAGGACGCTTCACAGAACGACGTCCCGCGGAAGGGAAACTCTGCTCAACGGTGACATCTAGCGGCCGCTGCTGCGCCGCTGCTGAGCAAGTTGGAGGAAGAATTATCAGTTGTATTTGCATGAATGCGATTACTCCGCCTGCGATTATAAAGAGCAGCGTTAGAAGGAACACTAATGAATCAACTCGATTGTGACCGGATTGATTCACTCCAAACCAACATGAGATCTCGGGAAAGCAAATGAGCTCTGGAGTGTTGCGATGCATCTGGGAGCGCGAGCTGCGCGAGACATTCCGATTATCTGCAGACACGTGTAGTTGCAAATCTTTTAATTAACACCGAGAGATAGGCAGAGTCTTGTGCAGCCACCCTGCTTGTTACTTGCCTTCATCATTCCAGCTCCTTTTTTAAAAAAAAAAAAAAAAAAACGGTTATAATATACATTTCGCCGCGTTAGACGGAGCAAAAACGGCAACAAGCGACACATTCAGGACAAAACACGCGCTTCTACATGGCATCAGTTGGTGCACAAGAGTGGCCCCACAGGGGTGTTTTACTGCATTATTCAGGTCCCTTCAGCCCAGTACGACAAACAAGAGTCTTTAGAATGTCATGTTCCAAAGGTGTGAACTCACCATTAATCCAGCCAACCAACCACAGCCGGTAATGATGACGGTAAATAAATATTAAGCGACATGTACAATGTATTTAATACATTTTTCAATGGATAAAACATTTAAAAAAATAATACAACTTGTTTTCAACTCTCACTGTTAACAGTCTGGCTCTATTTTGACACTGTATTTGGGCGCACTACTGCCACTCAGGCGACGTAGTGAATTGCACCTTTTGCGTCGTTCATGTATCTAACGCACAACACACGCGCGCGCACACACGCAGCAGAGCTTCCTGCGTGTCCTAAAAATGCCGTCTGTGGAATGTCCTTGTCAATGTAAATTTTACTGACAGTCCTGGCGGATTCACATGTGGCTAAATCCTTATCATGTTCAGCCGTCAGATTTCACGTCAACGATTTCTTACACTTGGTCAGCTTTGTGTAAATCAACGCGTCGCAAAACAGGAGCTAAACATGATTTTCGAGTCTGTGTTTTACAAAATTCGGCAATTAAAAATGAATACTCAAATCACTATTATTATGTTTTATTTTCCAATTATAACAGACACAGTGTTTGTGATATGTGCTAATTATACATGTATTACATTATATACATTAGATTCTACACAGGGCTGTGCAAGTGCATTTCATTCATATATATTCAGAGGAAAAACCGTCATATAAAATAGAGAAGAGAACATAAATAAATATATTTAGTCCTGATTTCTTGCCGCTCTAAACAAATCTTCACTGATTTGTGAAAACTAGATCCATGACGCCAGGTTTCTGGTCCTTTGTGTCATGTGGCTCAATGTTTTCTTCTTGTGCTAAAATGTTAGGTAGAGTATAACAGTATAAATAAAGCAGATTTCTACATTTACATGAGATGACCTATCCATAATATGTATATTTTATTTATTTATTTGTTTATTATTATTATTAATAATAATAATAGTAGTAGTAGTAGTAGTAGTAGTAGTAGTAGTACTAATGGCCGTCACGTTTATCTTTTTTTTTTCTCTTAGTTAATTTAGATTTGGCCTGATTTAATATGAAATTTCATGGACCAACCCACTGGAACGACCAAATGACAGGATGATGTGCATGCATTATTATCTACTCTTTAAATAAACTATATTCTATTGTGGATTTACTCTAGCTAAAAATCGAGTGAGAACTGTCACTGTTATTTTTCACTGTAATTTATTCATGGCATTTCTATTGTTTGATTTTCTCCAATGAGAACCTGAAGACAACGTTGCTCCTTCATGAAACAGTGTCCTACTGATTTATATTAAAACAAAAGCCACCGTGCAGTTTTCTCAAACATCACTTGCAAGTTGCAAGTGCAGGGATGCCTGATGAGTGTTTCATCATAAGTCAGTATGACAGGTGTTTTGGCCTGCTCAGATTTTCCTTAAATATTCTTCCAGATGTGTAAGGAAGGCAAGTCCATTCTGTGTTCACAACACAACAGGTCTAATAAATGGCCCATGAGGTGCTCTCAGCAGCTGAAACACAAGCATGTAAGAGTTGTGTCATGTGCTCTGACACACTTCCTGCAGGACCGTCTCATGTCCCGCCATGAGATGACAGCAACCAGATAACAAAAATAGTTCATTACAATGCATCTGAATGTGAAAATCTGTACAATTGACAGTCACAGTGTTATTCTTGAATAAAAAAAACAATTGGTCTAGTTGGAAAAATAGACTAAGACCTAATACTAAGGATGAAAAGTCTCATTTTTATTTTTCAACAAGAACTGATCATTCAAAAAATGGTACATGTTTAACATAAAACGTGTTTTGTGTGTGTGTGTGTTTGGGCTCGTATTGTAAGTGTATTTTTGATTAAGCCACACTTATTTACCATTCTCCGCCACCTGCCAATACACACAGAAAAACGTGAAGTACATTTTCAAAAGAAAGTCACTCAGTCAAATCCTGGTCTGTCAGCATCTGCACATGCGGAAACAGCCTAATCAGACAGATACCAGTGAAGTGCATGTAATACTTTAGAGATTTAATGCAGTTTTTAATTGGATAGAGGCCCATTATTTTTCAACACAGAAGGGGCACTGAGGCACAGAAAGCTCTTGAATATTTTTTGCAAATCGTGTTCAACAGCATAATGATTAAGCGTGCCACTAAATTTGCCTCACAGAATGAAAAGCAAACTTCATGCAAGGCGTAATTTAATTGTTTCCCTTCACATTTTCTGCCTCTCATTGTTGGAAGCTTAACATTTTTTAGAGTCTTCTTAACAGCCGCCCTGTGATGCTTGAGCTGCAGCAGTGTGGCTGCCAAATGTTTATGAGGAGCCACCGAATTCCCAGTTGTCTTCTCGGGGAAACAGTGATGAAAACCTTGCGTCACTTCGTCTCTGTTGTTACATTTTTAGTTTAAATGAGACAAATGACCTCTGAATATATCAGCCTGCTCTGAATTAGTAGTTTATTATTTTAGCCAGGCAACAACAACCCTAATATAAGTGATGCACATGTGTCAGGGCAACTATAAAAAAAAGGACTGATCATAAAAATAGTGGTGTGTTTCTATTAATACCCCTTTCACGTTTATACGATTAATAAATACAATAAAACTCACAAGGGTTCAGGGTCGATTTCCCGTTCTAAAACTGAGGAGAACATGCCATCTAGTCCTCAAACGGTGGTACTGTAGTTTCAAGACGTCAGCGTGATGTACCATGAGCATTACAAAAAAATATATCTTTGTGAATGAAAATTCGGATGAAACTGAAAGTGAATTTTCATCTCAAAATCAAGAAAAAAAGACAGAAAAAGGAGGGGTGGGATCAGTAATTACATTTGGGGTTTTCTCTTCTTTGAAATTCATATATTCGTGTATGAATATTCAACCTGAACTCAACAATATCATTCTTGTAACAAGGCACAGAGGTTCATCATCCAAACCAGCACAAGAAAGGACATTCATTCATTCGCTGACTACACACAGTGGTGCAGTCTAACATCTAAACTAGGGGTCGACAGCCTTCACAGTCAAGAGTCATTTCCCTCCCTTTCCTGTCTAAAGTGGTCTGGAGCCACTCAATGATATGCATCAAATAAACTTCAAAAGACCGACTTTAAAATGTGCTAAATACTCAAGTACCCAGAAAATGTCGTGGCCTACCTGCATTTGTGTAATACTGCATTTAAAATGCATTCAATTTAATATTCAATATCAGAGTTGCAAGAACACCCCACAATTCTCAAAGAACTACGCAAGAAAACAAACTAATCTTAGGACCAGCATGTGGCACAAACTGTCCACTGTGTGGGGGACCTAACTCTGAAAACATTTCCTTGAGTTGAGCCTGACTCTTATGAGATTCAGACTTTAGTTTTAAGAATAATAATAGAAATAGATGACAGTTTACCAAAGTCATGGTAGATATGCTTCATACTCCTTTCAATTTTTTTTTGCTAGGTATTGTTCCTAATACACAAAATAGCATTGCACTTAGTTTAGTCTGGACATTTGGTTTATTCCGAAAATCTTTCCTTTGGTGAATCAAGACCTTTGAAGTCTTGGGTCAGCACAGTTCCTACAGCGAATCCTCAAAGTCTCAACCTCTGAAAGCATCTTCCTGCTTTTGTTACTGTTGATAGAATGTTCAAATACAAGCCTAAGGGTCTCAGGTTCAGGTTTGTACATGTATTTCTTTTGACATTTCCCTCAGCCTGGGTGGGTTCATTATTCTTGACTGTTGGGTGCTGAAAAGTGAGACAAGATAGTAAACTACATACCAGTAGTTAAGGAGGCAAATTGAATCTGATCTCTCACTTGTGTTCACATTGATTTAAGAGAAAGTTAAATATTGATCTGCTGTCGCTGAGATAGAGACCGAATTAGCATGAAATTCAGGAATTATTCAGGTAAAATTTGTAGCTTTGAGTTTCTCATTGGAGTTTCATGAACTCCACCAAGGAAGTGTTTATTTATCTGCCTGTTAGCAAAGTATTTCAAAGAAACGTTGAGAACTGGAGAAGAAGCATTCTAAAGCCAGCTTTTATTTTGGTTTCATTCTTTTCACTTCCTGTGTCTCCCTGTGTCTTAACCTGCTGTTTGAGAGCTTTGTGCCAGGTTTTCGTTGCTCTTGCTTTTTTATTCTTTCTTTGTGTTCACTTCCTTGATACTTCAGTGTTTGTACTTAAATTATTCGTAAATTTGTGGCATGTGCTTTCTGTCTCTGTCTCAACTCCAGACGTTTGTGTTTGAATATGTTTTATTTAGTGGTGGGACTTTAATGAGTCAATTACGAATAATTCAGTACAACAAAAAATTAAATTTAATTTAATTTAATTCAACAGTTTGCTCTCCAGACAACACAGAACCTTTGTAAGTGCAGGAGTTCCTGGTCCACTGATCACACTGATGCGCAAGACACGTGGCAGCTAGGATGATAACAACAACAACAACAACAACAAACATCATGCATCTTTACCCCATCCACTTGGGTTCTGTGCACTCATCTGGATTTTAAAAGGTTTGGAATGAATCATCATTCGCTTGTACTGTACGACTCTGAAAACAGACAATCGAACCATGAAAATAAGGGTCTCTTTATATGGCGCAGACTCCAACTGAATGTTGTTGATGCAGATGCAGCGCTAGCCTACATGGCCCCAGCATCGGACCCAGCTGAAACCGGCCTCCAGAGTGGCTCTGACTCTGGCATCGTGTAAGCAATGCAGCTAGAACGAGTGAGTTTTTACATGTGCGCATGTCAGCGAGACACAAATTCAGCTATGCACACGTCAAATCCACTGTCAATTGCCTCATCCGTGCTCAACTGCTGAACACCCCTGGCGGTCGGCACGGCACACGTCGGCGATTGAACTTTCCTTTGAATGACAGTATGCCTGATGCTCCACATCAACTCTCTCTGTGATGGGAAGATCACACATCCAACATCATCCTATGGTTACTAGTGAAGATAACTCAGAATATACTACGACCTGGTGCTCCAGGTGAAAACCTTTCTCTTTGTCAAGGCCATCCCACATTGAGGTGACTGCTGTGTGAACTGGTGCCACCTCATGGCTGTAATCTGCTGGATGTCATAATAGTTTTAATGTACAACAAAAGTGATTTGATGTATTAGACTATCAAGTTTCAGATTTTTAGCCATCAACTCCCTGGTTCAACACCCGGTTGCCCTCTCTGAATTTCATTTCAGTCCGACCGAACCTGAACCACAATGACAGGGGAGGGAATGATAACAAGCAGCTCCCTCTAAATCCAGCAGAATGGCAACTTTCCTCCCAGAGACTTTGGAGATGCCATTGCTGCCTCATTGCTTTTGCTCCCGCACTCCCTCTGATTACTCCTCTCATCTTATGTAAATCCTCTTAAGTCACATGTTATTGTTTATTGCAACTGTGAAGGTTAGGTGTTCCTAAGCCCTTATCTCACCAGCGCACGCATCTTTGTCTCTCCAATGTGTCTTGTTCTGCTAATGCACTAATGGATGAGAAAAGTTGTCTGGACTGATGCGGCGCCGACAACCAATCCTCTGCAGAGCAATGCTAATCTCTCCGGGTGGCGAACAACTCCTCATGAAAGAGCTGCACTTGCATGCTCCAGGGATATCATGCTCTTATCACATGCCTGGGAAATTTGGGGATTTATTGGTGAAAACACTCAATACGGAACAATCCCTGAACACACGGCTGTTCCAACCCAGTCCATGACGCCACCCTTCAATCCAAATACATGAAGTGAAGATGTAGCCGTCTGACAGGCCGATTGCATCTCTCGGCTGTGCCTTCCTGGTTCTTGTGCGCTGAGACTTTTGCAGAGGGAGGAGAAATCATCAGGAGCAGCTTACTGTCTCACACTTCTTTATTGTGTTCACAGCGGAAGGCAGGCAGCTGGAAGATAGAGTGAGCCAGAGCGACCAAATAAGACACTTGTTTTGCACATTTCACACACTTTCACGTGGAGTTGGGCATCACCTCTGAGTGCTCACTAAACTTTATCTGCTGTCTCACTTCACTGCTCTAGCTGTAGATGTTCTATGGCTAGACATATACTGAGCAAAATGATAAACCCAACGTGCACTTCTCAAAGGCTATTATTAATTCATGTTCTGGGACAGAAATGCAATTTTACAGCAACAAAAAGTGATCAACACACCTCATAACATGTACAATAAATGTGACAGTTACATAGTTACGGCTGGAAAAAAAAACAGAGGAGTGGCAGGAAAAGCCCTAACAAGCCTGGGTAGAATAACACGGCAAGCCCATGCTGCAGGGACATTGTTTGGCTATCCAAATAATAATTAGAAAAAAAACGGTTGGCAAATATGTAAAATGCAGTTTGGCACTTGATTAAAATGCAGTGAAAAGTGAGAGTGAACCAGGCATGTGATTCTAAATAAGGCACCAGCGGAACATTGCCAGACCACAGTGGAACATTGAACCTGTCTGTAAACCAGAGTCAAAGTCAGAGCAGTTAAACCTAAAAGGTCGAACTTGTAACACGCTGCATGCTGCTGTGATCCTGGTTAATAACTGTTGCACCAACATGACACAGTTGACACAAGTCAACACAAGTCAATAATGAAGTGAAGCCACATCATGGGCTGGAAAATCTAATACAGAATTTAAAAAAAAGAAAGTGCTCCTGATGATCTTCTGGCTGGAATGGCACAGATGGAAAAGTGCGGGATACTTTGGTGAGGACTTGGTTCCGGTTCCTATTATCAGTACTATCAAACTTCGACAGGGCAAAGCCCAAAAGTTGCAGGCCCTTGGTCATTTCCTCTTCTTCTTCAGCGAGCTACCTTAAAGACGGCCACACAGCTTGTTGAGCATGACTGGAAGACACGTGTGGGTGACCCTCAGAGTTACTCAAAATAACGGCACATTGTAATCATGGAGAACGACGACAAAACAAACCTTGCATAATGACTCAGTTCAACCATAATATAATAACAAAAAAGAATAATCATCATTCTGTAAAGTTGTATGTCATTTCTGTGTGGAGTTTGTGTGCTCTCCCTATTACCCTGGTTTACTCCCGCTGTCCAAAAACATGGAGGATGACTCAAGTATAGCTGGCTCCTGCTCTGCCACTTCCATAAGGGAATAAATGACAGGAGATGAAACAATGAACTATTTCTGTTATGCCTGCTGCAGCTGCGACAAACAGGGTGGTCCTAACCAATACAGGAGAAAATCTATAGAAAAAATGTATTGGGAAGTTTTTATTGAACACTATGATGATGATGATGATGGTGATTATTATTATTATTATTATTATTATTATTATTAATCGGGAACCTAAAAAGAGCACACATTAAAATACAGCAGAGACTAATAGCTAGGTATAAAGATATTTACCTCTGGCTCTTTCACTTCACGCAAGGACACATTTCAATTTTGTATTGTGTGGGTGCAGCAGAAGGTCAAATTCGGTAAAATGATACAATTTTGCTTTCGAGTAACATTCAGGTCGGATCATGCTGAGAGAAGATAGCCGTGCAGTCTGAGTGAAATGTTACTGTGTAACACAAGAGGGCAGTGTTTCTACCATTTAGAGGGATTCCGCTATGAGTCATTGTGGCCTATAGATACTGGACGTCATGAGTATATATATAGTATATAGACGCGGCAGATAGATGAAACGAACAAACGAAATTTGTATTCGTTTTCTGTTCTTGTAGGCTTTTCATCGCACGCATTTGAGAGCAGTGGCTTCTTATGGAAAGATGGTGAATAGAAAAATAACCATCGCAGCAAAATGAAGTCACTTGTCTTGAATAACGCCAATTTTGTCGCAGTTTACATCTTATAAAATGCAAAGAAAGTGCCCTATTCCTAAAACAAGGACCGAACAGACATGCGCAGTAGAGAGTCCAAGGATCAACTGAATATGGATCGCCGGCTGATGAAGTTTTAAGCGGCCGCAGCAGTGACAGCAGCGCAGTTTGCGTCGCAGTGGTGAACTACAAAACCTTTTGGACCGTCTTCCAGAAAAACCATGTCCGGGTCCAGCAGCATTCTCATCAAAGGCGGGAAGGTTGTCAACGAAGACTGCTCTGAGGTCAGCGACGTTTACATCCGAGATGGGAAGATCGTCGATGTCGGACTGGACCTCCTGGTTCCGGACGGGGTTCGAGTGATCGATGCCCGCGGCAAGCTGGTGATCCCAGGCGGCATCGACACGCACACGCACATGGAGCTGGCGTTCATGGGAACCCGGGCTGTGGACGACTTCCACATCGGAACCAAAGTAAAGCCACTGAAAAATACTAACGCTTGATTCAACAAAAACACGGGTGAATAATTGTTAAAGAAGTAAATATGTAGTAAACAGAGTAAGAAGAATAACTTCCTGTTTCACTGAAGTAATTGCAAACCACTTCAAGTCCCAACTTGCTTATTGAGCAAACCTTTTGTGTACTTACTTATTAAAATGATTCCTTGAACTGGTTCACTTTTTATAGACAAGGATTTTGTAGTCACATCTTTACTCATATAAAGTGCACAATCACATAGGAGTTAAGCATTAATTATGGATATGGAAACAATACCTGGATGTAAATAATGTGTTTTAATTCTCTCAAGTGCATGGTGAGAACACGACGCTGAATAACAGTCCTGTGGTTGGCAAACATCAGCTTTTATAGCTGATGTTTCAGGTTTATTGATGTTTGAATGCGACCTCCAGGTCGGGTCGCTGAACACACTCCACATTATCCACCAAATTATTAACTAGGAAACCAACATAAGTCAGTTTAAGTAAACTTTGCTGTGTCACTTGTCTGGTCAGAAGTCAGAGTTAAGCAACGATCTCTGAGCTGACTTGAATTCAAAGATAAGAAGCTGTGTGAGTAGCAGGCTGTCATCCAAACAATTTTCCATTTTTTAAAAGAATTATTTCAGGTTAAATAAGTGTCTATAGTGAAGGGAATGAATGACACTGTGTTTGTACCGCCAGGCTGCTCTCGCTGGTGGGACCACGATGATCCTGGACTTTGTGATCCCTCAAAGGGGGAAATCCCTCCTGGAGGCCTATGAGTGCTGGCGGAAAACAGCCGATTCCAAAGTTTGCTGCGACTACTCGCTGCATGTCGCCGTCACCTGGTGGAGTGAAGAGGTTGCAAAATAACACCATCATAGCTCAGAAATATGACGACTAGCAAAAGATGTTCTGTCTTTCCCTCGCAGGTCAAAAGAGAAATGGAAATCCTGGCCTCAAAGAAAGGTGTCAACTCCTTCAAGATGTTCATGGCCTACAAAGATGTGTTCATGCTGCAGGACTCGGAGCTGTACGCTGCTTTTTCTCAGTGTAATAAGATCGGAGCGATCGCTCAGGTGCACGCTGAGAATGGAGACCTGATTGCTGAGGTTGGTGGCTCTATGTTCATTCGTATCATCTGCTACAGTGGCACCAACATATATATTGATAAAAAAAAAAGCATGAGAATTACTTCTACAAGTGCAACGCTAATAGAAAGCATGTCCTACACATGCATTGAAAAGAACATTGACGCAAGGCCACTGCTCATGTTCTGTCAGACTCATGACATGGGGTGGGTCACCTCTGAAGAGAAGTCACCTGACCTCACCTAGTGAAGAGACACCACTGTTGGTCTGAAAGAGAAGGAGCATCTGTAATGACTGATCAATCAAACCATATGCAACCACTGTTGAACTCACTGATGACAACGGAAGAGAAATACATAAATGATGTGAGGGTATTCAAAAATATATATCTGTGACAAAAGACTGCTCCAGAGAAGAGATCAGGAGCATCGTCACACAAAACAGGACATGACCCAGACACAGTGCAAATCCAAATGTATCTACATTTTAAAGAAAAGCAGCACTGAATGAAAAAAAAAACAGTACATACAGATGCAGATTTCTGCTGCTTACTCAACTAATGTTTGATTTGATCTAATAATGCTCAATATGAAGGACATGTCAATGGAAATGCACCTTAATGTGTCAGAGGAGATTAAAAAACGTTGTCTGTGAATACGTCTATGTTCCCTAATGGCCACTAGAGGGCAGCAGATATTAAGATACCCAGGCCTTGTGCCATAGCAATAGCGGCCTTCTTGTGGTTTGGGTAAGTAAATAACTCGGATAATATTAAATTATTTGAGATTAAAATGAAATAAAATGAATGCACAGAAAAAAGAGTGGATATATAATTTATTCAAACATGACACCACCGCTTAGTCCTGTACAGGGTTCCGGCTGTCAGTGGGCGAGAAGCAGGGCGAGGAATAATAATAATACATTGTTATTATTATTGTTATTATTATTATTATTATTATTATTATTATTATTATTATTATTATTAGTAGTAGTAGTAGTAGTAGTAGTAGTAGCAGTAGTGAAACAGTGGGAATAAGAGGCAGAAATATCAAGAGGAAAAGCTTGACTGGATTATATGTATTATTATTAATATCATTATTGCATTAGTGCTCTGTTGAAATATGAGATTCATGTTCATTTGAAAGGGTCCCTGTCCTGCCATTCCAAATTATGTGACCTATATGAGTCGAACTCTTACTCTGCATGATGTTTTTTGTGCCACGTGATGGGTTTGCTTAGTTTTTCAATTGTTGCTGTTTTATTCTTAATTCCGCCTATGGTCTCACAAATGGTCTCCCAACTGATTTTAGTCTTTAAACAGATTTATTATTTAAAAGCACTGGGTGTACACAAAGAACACATAACGCGTGCAGCAATGAAAGGCATTACACTCAGCTACTTTTGTACCACTTTTGTACCGTCACAACCTCGTTTCACAACACACGTGGAGGTTAATAAGTATATGAAAAATGAGTATATCGAGTCCAAAGTCTCAACTGTAAGCGCCAGAAAGTAACATAACCCTGACAACTGAAAATGTTGCATTGCAAAACCCCATTTCTATCTCTTGCTCTGTTTGTATAGTGATTTTTGTCCAGTTCCAGACCACATTCCTGCACCTAAACTTTAGCTAGTTCTCCAGCAAGTCAAATCAGTACCTAATTTTCCGCTGTATAAGTTGACAACCCTCTGACGAAAATCAAGGTGCAAGGCATCTTTACAACTTCCGCTCAATAGCAGTCACCAGACTGATTTTAAAAGAAAAACAAACAAGATGCTGGGTTGAACTTGTTTTTTAACTGGTTAAAATACACATTTAACCCAGATTAATTTACAAACACATCATTCTGTTATTTGCCATTTGGGAGACGGTTCCCTCCTTAAAAGCTGACACACTGACCACATATGTAGACTTGATGTTACACTGAAGCTCTTCTTTACATTATTCCCTACTTCACTATTTGCCTCATTTCACTATACAAGTGGGGTGGAACCTGCAGCGCAGCAACCCATGGGCAAAGGTGATATAGTGGCCCCGTGCTGTTGAACCCGCCCACCTTGACTTACAGTGCACCCCAGGATGTGAAAATCACACGATGAGGTTATGTTTTCGACAGCGTTGTTTTATTTGTCCGTCTGTGTTAAAAAAAAACCCCAGAAAAGTTATGTACGGAAGTGGATGAGATTTTCAGGAAATCTGAAATGGAATGAGTAATAAGTTATTGAATTCTTACTTTAAATTTACATGCATATTCCTTCGTATTTACACAATCTTGTGCTGTTGAGTGCTAATGTTATAAACTGGACAAGATTTTAAAATCACCTTACAACGAGGCATTGTCTAAAAAAAGTTTAAAAAAATGGTATCCACAAAAAGCACACCACAGAGGACCAATGGGGTATAAACAACTTTTTTGAAGTGATGTTCTTCTGCAGATGTTTCTGATCTTTTCCATTTGTTCATGTCAGAATACGATTCTATTCCTCTTATGTCAAATTATGGACTGAAATGTATTCATGCATTTGACTCTGCGTAAGTGTGAGGCTTAGATTGTCTTCATCTGACATCTCACACCTTCACTCTTTATCTCAACATCACTTTTCACATATTATATTAGATATGCTCCCTTCATGTCTTTTACATCACTGGAGGTATTTGAATACAAAGTGTCAGGTGATGTTATCACACTGTCACCACTAACCTTTATAGTGCTGTGTCCTCCACAGGGAGCCAAGAAGATGCTCTCCATGGGCATCACTGGGCCTGAGGGCCATGAGCAGTGTCGACCAGAGGAGGTGGAGGCTGAGGCCACCCAGCGAGCCATCACCATTGCCCACGCTGCCAACTGCCCCCTCTATGTCGTCCATGTCATGAGCAAATCCTCTGCCAAAGTGGTGTCCAACGCTCGGCGGGATGGTGGGTGTGAATCCTCTGCTGTTTGTCATTTCTTGTGAAGTTCGTAGAAAGTTTGACACTGTGACCCGACACTAGGGCATGTGGTGTTTGGGGAGCCCATTGCAGCTGGACTGGGCACCGATGGTACCAACTACTGGCACAAGGACTGGGCTCACGCCGCCTCCTTTGTGATGGGTCCACCCCTCCGACCAGACCCCAGCACGCCTGGCTATCTCATGGACCTGCTGGCCAAGTAGGTGGACTGATGTCACATCAAGACTCAAACATGGCACTCTGTCCAAGTCCAATGGGAAGAAGCCATTTCAAGATGCGCTGGAGAGCCGATGGTTCCCCAGGGTGAAGACTAGAAAGCTCTATTTTTTTATTTTAGTTGTATGTGTTTGTGACAGAACTGGGTCAGTCCAAACTCTGAAGATACACAATGTCACACCCAGAGTGCCGATTGTCCCATCTGGCCCAATAATGAGCAAGTTGCCATGGCGACGTGGAACCACTTCACGATCTCTGCATGAAGCCATGTGATTAGGCAGAAAACTGTAATATTCTGATCTGATCTGAACTGTCATCATCTTTTTGTTATTTTTGATGATGTACTTTTGATTTTACTACGACTGCTTTTTCACATATTCATCTACATCCAGGACAGTCCTGGAGAATGTGAACACAACGTTCAACCGTTCTTACAGTTTGTTTAAACTTGACGTACATTCTTGTTTTGAAATTTATCAGCATATTAAATGGAACAAACGTAAAAAAGGTCCTTCTATACTGCTTATGCACATGAATAGGGGTGTAACAAGAGGCTCATCTCATGACACAAGACGCACCACTGGGATCGCATCAGCATAATTACCATTCATGACACTAAAAAAAAACAAAAAAACGAACAAAATATGAGTGTTCAAGCAGGGCCTTTAAAATACAATGCAGGCCAATTTTGAAACGTTCTTCTTTTGACAAACAAAGATGGATATGTATTGCTTTTCCCAGCTAGTGTACCAGTAAAAAACATAGATAGTACAGTGACTGCTTGCAGATATAAACATCCACAATTAAATAATAAACAAATAAATAATAATATCTAAACTTTGAAAGCTCAGTCGAGTTTTTTGTTTTTGATTTTTTGTTTTTTTTTGCTCATTCATGTGGAGAGCTCAGGGCCAGTGAAACCTGACTGTAAGCTTCATTGCAGGGATAGATGCACTGTTTTTTGTGCTTTTCTCTATTTTCCTTCTGGATGAAATCAGCATGTCTGTCGCAGAATGGCCTTCACAGCACAGCATCTCCCAGCTGAGGTCAGATCTAGCCACTATGTAGTTGCATTGGGGAAGCAGTCCCAGTGATGTGCAGTGGAAAGGACCAACTACCGATGCTGGTGACTTCAACGAGAAACACGCTTAACGTACGCAACCTTGGCAACACCTCTGACATCATTCTTGTTACACGTGACTTGACACGTGTAACAAGTTAATACTATGACCGCTGCTTTCATTCTTCTCTGTAATGTTTTTTGCAGAGAAAGTGCAGCAAATGTGCATTACTTTCAGCCACAGGTCAAATGTTTGAAACAGGTTTTACATGAAAGAGCTCCGTCAGAAATTCCATCCATCGCGATCATGTCATTCCTCCAACTTACTGCGCTTCACAAGCCTGTGTGTCAGTGGGCCAAATCCTGCCCGCCAAGTCATTTAATGTGGCCACGATCTATAGATGTTATTGAAATGAACGAAAGTAGAAGATGAATTTGCCTTACAAAGAAAACTGGACTCCCTCCTGCATTGTGAGTGAGTGGCGGGGAAGGAGGCCTGTTTTTGCCTTGTAAGATCAAATTCATCTGACTTATTGTGATCACATAATTCCATGTACATAGTGCTCAATAAATGCGACCTCTTGCTTTATTGAGTTCTTATCTGCTGATGCCATATCTCTTGTGTTTTTTGTAGCAACAGCTGAACCCCATACTGTAACTTCACATATCAACTTGTGTTCATGTGGAGCCCAGGCACCAGACTTTTCAGAAGTGAATGGCCCACAGAACCCAGTACTCATTGGGTCCTCCTAACTCACTGCTGCTGCTGTGTCTTCCAGTGACGACCTGAGTGTGACTGGAACAGATAACTGCACCTTTTCAACTTGCCAGAAGGCACTGGGAAAAGACGACTTCACCAAGATTCCCAACGGCGTGAACGGCGTGGAGGACAGGATGTCTGTGATCTGGGAGAAGGGAGTGGTGCGTTGGCACGTCACTGTCACTCAACGTATTTGAGCTTATATTTCATTAGACGTGCTAGACTCTTTAAAGTCAATCTGAATCTGAAGTGAATCAGCAGCCGTTATTTTTCATGAATATGAACACATTAAGTGGCTTTTTTTTCGCCATGTTGAATTCCTAAAAATTCCAAACCGGTCTATGATCATAGGCCTGGTGCTACACCAACAGATGAGGACGCTGAACCCCCTCAACCTTTGAGCAAATCACATCTGTGTTTTCTATTGGAGCTGGCTGATTCTATCACTCCATACAGGACTAATAAAAGACATTTGCTGCTTTGCTATTCAACACATAAACAAGCCCTCTAGTGGACACAGAACTCCTCAAATGTCGGCGGTGGGTTAGCTTTGGGGGTTAAAAAACAGGTTGTAATTACATTTTTAATTTAGAAATATTGAAACAACATGTGGATATAAAGACTAAAGAGAAAATTTTACAGCATTATCGGACGTGCTGAATTATCGGTTTGACAATGCGGGGTTAACATGTTTGTTATGTATCCAGTCAAACTTTATTTGTACTGAAGTTGCCACTAAAAGAGTCTTTATTTTTATAGAAAAACCTTGACTGACCATGTTTTAAAGATTTGAATGTGTTCGTCCTTCATGGTGCAACACAAGAAAAACAAATTAGCATCAGAAGGGAGAGTAAACTTTTCTGGTTAGAAGGAGTTACGTAAAGCAAAACATCAATTAATTTTCCACACAAACCTGAGGGAATTACCGATGTAGTTTGTGCTAATTATCCACATGTTTTGCAACAACCTCTTCTTCACAGCATGAAATATCTTTCTTAATATAACTCATAATTAAGCACATTTAATGAATGAGACTTTGTGTTAATGAACAATGAAGTTTGTTGCATAAAAGCCTGCATAAAGGGCAAAAAACGTTCAGATGTTGTTCCATGAGGCGGCCATGTTGGATGGTATTCATGGTAATGCATTATAGTAGTGTTTTCCTACACGGCAGTGGTGTATTTATGTGATGTATACAAGGGTGTTGCAGCTCATGGCGGTGCCTCAGTCATGATTCACATCTGCGTGCTGCCCACTGACTTCACTCAGTCAATTTCTGACAATGTGTTTTCTGCGCCAGGTTTGTCACCGTGAGCTAAATGAATAGATACAAGATAACAAGTTTCCTGCTGGAGCGTTTTTGACCGCTCGCTTCAGACATGGCTGCTGACTTTGTGTTTTCCTGCTGATCCAAGTGTTTCAAGACCAACCATCTGCTTCCGCGTTTACAAATCACTCACACTGTGAAATTTTTGGCAGGAATGTGCGCCGTGCGGCCGAGTGCTGACACGTCCTCTGCTTATTGTATGCGTGCGTCCGCACCACTGTGTGTTTTAAATGAGTTTCTCTGTGCGTTTCCTCTCCTCAGCACAACGGGAAAATGGATGAGAATCGATTTGTGGCCGTCACCAGCAGCAACGCAGCGAAAATCTTTAACTTCTATCCGCAAAAAGGCAGAATCGCCAAGAACTCAGATGCTGATGTGGTTATATGGGACCCCAACATGACCAGGTGAGGAGCCCATTCACCCAGTCTGCTCGCTCTGTAGGAATTTTAAGAGCCATCAGTGAGCACCTTGGTGTTGGAGAGGTTTCCTGAAATAGATTCCTGGAGGTAACTCCTGTTCTATCAATATGTCCTCTCACAGTACACCTAGCTGGCCCTTGTTTCTGTCGCTGCTTTTCAAAAGCAGACGATGGTGCTTGCAAAAATCAGTGCTCAGGCACCAAGCTGGTCTTGGCGCGAAGCCTTTGAGAGAGCATTGAACTGACACTACTCTAGATCGATCATATCTGTTGACACTAGTTGTCACCTGGTGTTTCTCACCGAAAAAAGTCATTGACATTACATAATAACTTGTAAAGAGTATGATAGAAGTCTTCAATTAAACAGTAGTTTCTGAAGCACAGTGCACACACTTTATTGGCAACAAAAATAGAAACAGTGTTTCGGAGCTCAACGCATGTTACTTTTCCATTGACGTCAGTCTAGAAAGAATACATTATTTTGCAAAACATTTGCACCTCATATTCATCGTCACATGAATGAGTGACAGATATAAAAAAAAAAACCATGAATTTCGCTCATGATGGGAAAAATATATGTTTTCATTGCCCAGTAGTTCTTTAAATGTGTATTGACAATATGAATAAATTTCTAGGAACAAAAAGGTGAAATTACTTCAAAATATTTTTTTCTCCTCATTCACCGTGCGCTAGACACTAGTGTTCAGTCGAGCAGGCAAAGCTCTGCTGTATATAACCCAGTGCCTCGACCTCAATAGGTGGCCCTGGGGCAACATCCGGCCCGCCAGCCGGCTGTTTGTGGCGCGTGAACTGCATTTCCTCAGCTCTTTATTCACCATCATGTTGCTACTGACAGGGTTTGAGATGCTCATTTTAAATTACCACGACTCCTTCAATGCTAATCCAATTCAAATACCAGCTGAAATAACTTACATTAATGTCATTACGGCGCTCCACAACCAAAGGCACCACATTCACCCACTAGCCCCGCCTCACGGTGCAACAGCTTTTTAATAATGTCTGACATGCACATGCACATTGTTGGTGAGAAATCACTGAACCACAGCGCTGAGTTGACGGAGGAGTCAAACAAACAGCGCGTGGCAGTGTGTTTTACTCCAGAAAATATGAGAAGGTTTGGGAGTGAAAAATGCCTCTGAGTTCACTGCAAAATGAAAAGTGGACAATGAACATTAGCAATTCAAAGAACAATGGGCTGAAGAATTTGCATTTATTCCGCCTCCAGCCAGCAAAACACCCTTGTGCTTAATATGACTGGAGACAATAGCTGGGCTGAAGACATTTTGTTTTCTTCTTTTGTTGTGGGTTTGGGTTTTACTGTGAGGCCTGTCACCAGAACAGCCTCAATTAATTCATTTCTTAGTGGACCTTTCACATTTGTGTATCAGTAGACGTCATGTGTCGCAGCTGAACGTATGACAGCTGGGAAAATCAGGTTGAATCAGAAAAATCATGATTTTTTTTTTTTTAATTCAAAAATTAGACCAAAAAAAAATTAACTGAAAAGGGAAAGTATCAAGGACGTTTTAAAGTGTGATGAATGTAGATTTGTTGAAAAATAAATGTGTTTTTCAGTCTGACTTGCTCAACAGTGCAGCTTACACATCAGGAATTTTCCCTCCTCAGCCACACTGACAGCTCGTGGTTGCACATATGATGGGAACTTTTTTGGAACACAGTCAAATAGAAGTATAGACTCAGAGCTCAGCTGAAGCTTTTACATTAATGATACAAGTTTCTCATATCGAATATATATAAAAAAGTCAAGCGACTTGCACCTGGATGTTGAAGTGTAAAGCTCAAATAAGTTTTTATCAGGTGGAAGGAAATGTGGATTTTTTTAGAAGTGGAACATGCTGCGCAGTTTGGACTTCTAAATGAGAAATGATAATGAAGTGTCAATTTGGATCCATTATTTTTCGCCGCAGTCAATTAAAGAAGTCTAATTTGTGAGACGACTTGTCGGAGAAGAAACAGAGTTTTCTTGTCAATATGAAGGCTATTGACGCAGGCAGCTAAAATAGAAGTGCTGTGTCTCTTCACACATGTCAGCCAGCCACGTAAGCTGATTACATCCATCCTTGATCCAAAAACTAGGCTTTATCTCTGACGAACAGCTGCAAAAAAAGAGCAGAACATAATTAACATATGAAAGGGAAAAACACAGGCCGATTGAGGCTTCCAGCGAGGGCGAGGATGCTGAAGATGGATGCGTGGAGGGAGCCAGTTTCCTGGCGCGCAGCAACTATCATTACATGTTTGAGTGTTTTACCATGTTCTCAGGTGGTTGAGATGTGCAGTGAAGGCAGTTCTATGTTCTGTAGCGTGTTATGTAAGCCAGAGAGGAACAACCACGGGAGAATCTGGGCTGAGCCCCTCAGGGGCGGCTCTGCTGCCATGGCTCTGTCTCCATTTCTCAGCACAGTGTCAGTGATGCGAATGAATTCACCGGTTTCACAGGAAAAGCATCTCTGCGTTTCCACGCGTCAGCATTATTGGAAATGTTTGCTGGCTGTGCATCACGTGTGCGCGTCTGCAGATGCTCCTCCGAGCATGACGCCGCCGCATGTCAGAGCGCTGCAGCTGAGAATTCATCTGTGAAACTGTGGAATTCATTTGCCATCAACGCAAGTGTGTTCATAACATCCGGAACCCGGGGGTCACGACCAGTTGCATAACCAGGGAAGGAAGCTCCGTCGCTCTCTTTGGGTCCCATAATGAGGCAACTTGAATAATACGGAGAGCTTCACTCGTGGCGTCTGGGTATAAAGGGTAATTAAAATCCGCTCTGTGGAAACGTCTGAGTCACTCATTAAGGACTCTCAGACTGACTTCATCAGCAGTTGGGAACAAAATCGGATCCGTGGTGTCGCTCTTCTGACAACATTCATACCTAATGACAGTGTCCTGCATTTGACTTTAGGTATCAACCTTCTTATGTCACTTGGAGTTTCCGCTCACGGCGCAAAAGCTGAATTTCTTGTGTGTTCCTCACTTCTACTTGTTTATGACCACCAAACGCATTCAGTTATTAGTCAAAGGAAACAGCTGTAAGCACAAAATGTAAGTTTAAATAAAGATTATTCCCCCATCCGCTGTTAAAACGTAACTATAGTCTATCAGATCTCTCAGAGCTCCACTTCTCTAGCCTCACTAAGGTCACTACCTTGGTCTTCCTGACCAAATGAAGCCGACCAAAAGATCCACAGAAGTTAGACATCATGCTGAGATCCAAAGAATTTTAGTCTGGAGAATGTTATGAAGCCAGTGGACCAGAGTGAGAGCCAATATCCACAAATACAAACATGGAACACCGATATAAATCACCCTACGACAACATCCAAAGAACGGCAGCCCTCACTTTGGATAAGAGTTCATGAGTCCACTGTCAGAAAAACACTAGGCAAACATGGCCATCATGGAGTTCCAAGACAAAAACCGCATCATTTCAGCTTGTCTCATTTTTGCCGAAAACTTCTTGATAATCCTCAAGACTTTTGGGAAAACAGGCAAGACAAAGGTGGAACCCTTTGGAAGGAGTGTGTCCTTTCAAGCCCCACTGGAAGCCTCTGAAGACGCTAGCTTGCCAGCCACTGCAGCTCATGTAAACACATTTAACATGTAAACACAGGAAATATGTGCAGATTAAAATGTTAAACCTTTAGAAAATGAACTGATGAATTTTCACCGTGCTACTGTGATTGATAATCTCAGGAAGATCTCTGCCAAGACCCATCACCAGGCTGTGGACTACAACATCTTTGAGGGCATGGAGTGTCACGGCGTCCCCGTGGTCACCATCTCCAGAGGGACAGTGGTGTACGAGGACGGACAGCTGAAGACGACGGCCGGTCACGGCAGATTTATCCACCGGAACCCCTTCTCTGAATATGTGTACAAACGGATCAAGCAGAGGGAGCAGGTCAGTGGGGCGGACGGGGGCCGGTTGGTGGGTGAATCCAGAGGAAGAATTGTGGCTGGAGTAGTGGGTCAGCCTGACTAGCTTCTATTTCATTGAGAGTAGACCAGGACACTGTCCTGCCTATATGTTTGTCAATGTAGTGGTGATAAATAACTTGAAATATATATGGAATAATATGTGGCAAATAATGCAATAACTCAACAGAGTACAAGTTAACACAATAACCTAAGACAATAATAAACACATAAAGGTTTTTAAATTAAGGCATAAGATAAACGTTTTGTCAATAACAATTTGTGTTCGTCTAAACTCTTAAAGGTCTATATAAATCACACTTCAGCTAAAACTGATAAAGTAATACAATATACAGTGGTACCTCGGTTCTCGACCACAATCCGTTCCAGACGGCCGTTCAAGAAGCGAATTGTTCGAAATCTGAATCGATTTTTCCCATTACAATGAATGGAAAAAGAAATCATGCGTTCCAAGCCTTAAAATAGTCTTTTGTAGGAGTGAATGTAGAGTGTCTGCTGCAGGTGCACTGTTCCTCTATGTGTGTGGCCGCTGCATGTGGGAGGGGTTGCTGAGTGAGTGACGTCTCTCCAGAAGTGAAGAGGTGCCCGGTGCGTGTCCAGCTCTGAATGTGCGCTTCTGTGCAGTTTGGCTGTGACAAAGTCATAAGCCAAGTAACTTAGCTCTGTCTGAGACTCGCCTCATCCCTGTCCCAGCTGACAACAGGACATCAAACCCTGGAGTGAGCGCTCCAGCCTCGGAGGTGTGGAGAGCAAGCACCTCCCCTGTGACACTCTACCATGGTCCAGTGTGGAGACAGGAAAGGTTTTACACCTCAATATGAAGAAAAAACAGTCAGTAAATGTAGCTAACGGGACACGTCTGCATACAAAGGCTGTGTTATACATAATAACAAAGCGCGTCGTGGGTCAGCTGATCGGTCCGCGCACGTTTCTGGCTTTTTTCGGGGGCGTTCGAGTTCTGGATTTTCATTCGAAATCCGAAGCAAAAAAATGTAATCGAAATTTTTGTTCGAACTCTGATTTGTTCGAAGTCCGGGGCCGAGGTACCACTGTATAATCATATGATATCAATTGATATAAATAATATTTACAATTGAATAATATCTTGATTGAATAAATATACATTTGATTTAGGATTAGTTCATTATTATATTGTCTGTACAATTCAGATGTGTCATGTCTTGTGTTTCGGATCATTAAAAATACTACACTTGTTGTTGTCACCGTGGTTGATAAGTCTCCTGACCTTTGTCTCTGCTTTGTTGACCACAGGTCCGGCAGCCGACTGCTGTGATCAGGGAACCGTACAAAGGGGAAGTCATTGCTGTTTGACCTGCAGGACAATGAAAGACTCTCCAGGTGCAAATACAAAAGGAGCTGCAACACAAGACTAGTTCTGTTTGGCTGGTTCTCATCGTGACAACGTCAGCAAGATGACACAAACCCATCTCATGTCACTTTCCTGCTCCAGCTGATGTTTGTTCACAAGACTGTTGTTTCAGTTAGTCGAAAGATGACCTCTGTGCTCAGCTAATAAAGCTTCAGGTCGACTGTCCCTGCTTCCTTGATCATGTTGTCGCTACAGTTACTACTCTCTGAGCCAAAAACATCTCTTCTGATGTCACTAGAAGAAGCTGGGAGAAGAAGAATGCTTGTCCCAGGTTGACTCCACATTTGCATATTCAGGGCATATTCATCATTATCATCACGCTGCCATCCATGCCCATATATGGTCGGCGTTTGTTGCTTCCCGCGGTGGGGAAGTGTTGGCAGCGAGCATCATGAGGCTTCCTCCGATTGGCCGACCACAGCAGCGTCGCAGGGAGCCGCGGGGCCAACTGAGACATAATGTGAGCTTATCAGGTTGCCACACGGGTCAGTGGCGGCGTGTGAGTCAAAGGAGGCTCGCTCAGCGCCACGCGCTTCCACTTCCTCCTGCGCCTCTCTGTCAAAATACAGCTGATACAAAGAATGAAGGAACCAAAGGCGCTAAATCATGGAAAACACATTAATGTACAGTAGACTGTTTGTAAGATATAAAATATAAATAAATTAATGTATACTAAATACTATTAATAATATTATTATCATTACATATAATCATAATGTATAATATATTATTCTCAACTTTTTCACCCTGTTTTACAAACTTTTAATCAATTTGATCAAAGGAAACAAACTTGAGCACAAAGAATTATGACCACTATGATACCAGCTACCAGCCTTATAGTAGATATTCAAATAAAATATATTTATTATATTATATCTTCACTATCGTTTCATCTGTGACTTTCCAAAGCTCAAGACTTCCTAAGGCACATCCAACGTTCCTCCAACATTTCAGCTAACTCTAAAGAGTTTTAGCCCGACTTGGTTATTGAATTCTTTGAGTGCCAAATCCTTTCCTCTGACTCAGATTCACTGTGAAGTGACTCGCACAGAAGCTTGATCATGACTCCCGGGGGGCACTGGGAGTAAAGAGCCAACTTCCACAGCCAGCACTATGAGGTACAGCCCCAGACCGGTAACAAGACAAGAGGCAAACATAGCCACGTATTTGAGGTTTAGATTTCTAATCATAAAACAATATTTTTACAATATTGAAACTAATAACGGCAGTGCAATAATAATAAAAAAAAAACAGTCACACCACCATACACTATTGTTTTGTTTTTTTAACGGAAAGAAATGCAATAATAAGTGAAAAATAGTTCAAAGTTAAGAGAAGAAGACTTATGTGTGAATATTGGGGAGAAAAGGTGTCAAGGTTTTCAAGCATGTGTGACAAATCTAAAGGCTTTATTGTACTTCTATTAACAGTTGCTTTAAAAACATGCTTCTTGTTCACAAAACATCCTACGTTTAGGGGGAAACTTTGATATTACATAATCCATAACCTTCTTTACTAGGTCAGGGTGACTGGTCTGGAAACAACTGTGGTGAGTGATGTTTATCAGAGCGAGTCAGTCTAAGACTCGCTCTGATAATAGTATAGTGACAGTGGAATTTTCGGTTTCACCAGCTTTGCATGGGATTAAAGCCAGGCCCCAGTGAGGCGCCGTACCTGGTCCCTTTACGCTCCCAGAGACGATGACAAATGAGTCAGAGCTGCTGGAGGTGGTGCAGCAGCACTCGCAGGAGCATGATGCTCCCTGACAGCGTGGAGAGGGAACAGCAGGGAGGCTAAGCGCACATGTTAGGGACGACTGTCTGGCATTATGTAAGATCATTTCTCTCTTCGACGCTCTGTGGGGGACAAATCCCGAGGAGGCGCTCAATGTACAGTTAAATCCTCAACAAACAGGGCGGCAGAAATAAAAAGATATTTTTTATTTTGCTGAGTCAAGACTCCACTGTAGATGGACCTCATGATCTCGCCGGAGGCGCCCGTTGCATCTGACCGATGTCGGTGTTATAAAACAGTGGTGATGTAAGAGCCTCGCTGATCAGCTCTATATCGCCAGTTTTGATTCAACTAAATTGCAAACACATTTATCCACCTGGTTCTACGCCTTCTACAGTCACGAGAGGAATAGACGTGGTGAATCCCATAGGCGTCTATTTCATTTGTTTGGACTCCAGTCCCATCAGTTCAGACTCGGGCCGGTCCCGGGTGGGTGTCTTGCAGGGCTTCCTTCTGTCACTGCTTGCTTTCAGGCTGCAGACGAACAGCTCCCTCAAACCTCGCTCTGAGGTTCCACTCTGGGTGGGAAGAGCAGCGGGCACCAGAACTGAGGCTGGAGAGACCAAGAGGAGACAAAAGTGAGCCAGTCGAATCAGTTCATATGATGCCGCAACTCATCTTCCTACTGCTTTACAGTGTGTAGTGATTTGTAGTGGAGCTGGATCAGTCTAAACCTTTCCACAGATTCAGACTTGAATTGAAACCACTGTTAAGCTTTTCTTGGCGGAGATAAGTCCAGACCTCTTTGATCGGTTCGCTGCCCCCTCGACCCAACCTCAGCTACGCAATGTAAGGATGGTTTTGTAGTATATTAAATCTCATCATCATCCTTAGTTACGATTATTGTGCCTGATGTATTTTAAATGTAAGCAATAAATTGACCTATCAAGAAAGATGCGCTTGATCAGCCAAGGCAATATTTAACAAACAGACTCAAAATTGCGTGATGAAATGCTCAACTACAGTACGAATAACATCCCAGTCAGACAGCACTTGGTACAATTAACATTGTTGGCGCATCTTCATCCAAACTCACCTGACGCAGCAAGGATCTCAAGCTGATCTTGTCATCCGCCCTCCGCTTGACTCCTCTCCTCCTCAGGATTTTGGCGTGGAGGTGCTCCACCCTCCGCTGTGCGGCAGCACCGAAGAATCGCTCGCACACTAGCAGCCGCAGCTGCGCGAGTTTGGAAGCCAGCAGAGACATGAGCAGCAAGGCGAACAAGATGGCGGCCAGTGGCACCACAGATTTGCGAAGCAGCAGTTTGGGTTTGGGGAGACACTCTTGCTCTAACAGCTTCACCGAGTAGGAGAAGTCTGAGCGGTGGTGGTTCTCACTGAGAGGCAGGCCGATGAGTGTTGCAATCTCCTGCAAGAATAAAGACATGGGTTGAGAGAGTGGGAGATGGAGAGAGAGGTGGTTAGCTTGCAGTTTACTCACTGGGATGTCCATGATCAGTGGGACGTTAAATGGTTCCATTTCTGATAACCTGTTGGTCACAATGTCGACAAAAATGTAGAGTAAAAAATCCAGGCCGATGAGAATCACCCAAGCTGAGAGATGGGAAATCACTGGGAGGCCGAATCGGATCATGGCCTTCGCCTCACGGGCACTGGGACGGGCGCAAGGCAGAGTGGTGTAGAGCTTCTCCTCCCTGGGTGTGAGGGGGAGGACGTGCAGTTTCCCCTCCAGCTTCTGCTTCTCATCAAACTCCACAAACTTCTGACTGATGAATCTGTTTTGGTACTTGAGGTCGCAGCAGTATCTCCACATGTGCAGAGCGATGAAGGCCAGGAGCACGAGGAAGCTGACAGCTGGGAACACCCGGCTGCTGATCCAGGACACGGTGTTGACCAGCGTCTGCACACGCCGCACGCTGTCGTTCAGCTTCTGCTCGGCTTCAGCCAGACGCTCCTTCAGACCCTCCACTTCCACTCTGTGGGAGATCTTCAGTGAAGACTTCAAGCTGAACACCCTGAGGTCAGTGACTCCATTGAGAACGGAACCTAGCCACTCCAACATCTGGATGTAGCTGGTGAACAACGCCATGATGGAGGCTTTCTTGGCGCGCAGGTTGCAGATCATGCTCCTCAGCAGGCCGGTGAGGTTCTCCAGGGTGTTGCGGATGTTTTGAAGAACCACCAGACTAGTTCCAGCAGTCAAAAGCAGGTTCCTGCTCTTCTTCATGAAGACAGAGATGGCAAAGAGTGTACACAGGCAGCGGGCTCTCTTGGAGGAGAAGAGGACAAAGGTCAGGAGCGTCCCGAAGCAGCCAATGATAGCTCCGACCACTGTGACCTCATAGTCCAGACTGAGAAGGAGGTAGAGGAGAAGAAAGGAGCTGAGGAACAGGCTCATGGCCAGGCAGGTGAGGAGAAGAACCACCTTTCTCATGATGCTGTCGCTGCGGTCGGCGGTGAACACCTCCACAGCCAGACTGCAGACATCGGCTAGAGTCTTCTTCAGCAACAAGAGATGCATTCTGACTCAACTCCCGGAGAACTAGACGACAAGAGGCTGCAGCCTGCTCTTATAAATCTCACAAGCTGGAACTTCCCTCGCCTCAAACCTCAGTCATCTCTCAGTCATCCCTGATGTGGCTTATTTCTCACAGAAAAGCAGAAGTCAACAAATATGAAGAATACATTTGAGCGCACCTCACTCGCCGTTTGTTGTGTCATCATCAGGGATCAGACCATATAAGGAGCTCTATGTTCAGTTCAGTTGTTGATTCTGATCGGGATTTATTTATGTCACGTTCATATTTCCAAATGATTTTGTGAGTCGTCATGTATTAAGCACCTAATAAAATACAAATTTTAAAAGACCATTTCACATTCTTGAGCAATATATAAGAGTTTTAGAATGCTTTTATATACAGTAGAGATAAAGGGGCCGAAATTAAAGTGAAAAAACAAAAACAAAAAATAAATAAATAAAATCAAAGTGGATATATTCTGTATATTTTTTCCGTTTAATTAACCGTTGTGAGTTACTGGACTCAATTCTAGATTGTAGAATTGAAGACGGCTTGAACATGGTTTGTTTTCTTTGAAGGACAAAGGACAACTGCATTGCAAATGTCCCCATGTTACACGCTCCGTGATGAGGTCCATATACGGTCGTGGGACGTGTGTTCAGGGGGTGAAATGTGGTGGACTCCGCTGCTGATAATAATCACGGAGCCACACTTATCTCTCCTGGAACCATGTTGAGTGAAGCCTTAAATGGTCCATCAGACTTTATGATGCAAATCCCGTCTGGGACCAGCAAGAACAGTGTCTTCCAGGACGCCACAGCAGCCAAGCAAGTGGGTCAAGCAAGTACAGAACGCTCCATTTGACAAACAGGTTAAGGTAATAATGTGAGCAGGTCAGTACACTGTTTCAGGATGTGTTGAAAGCAAACGTAACCTTCAGACAGCTGAAACTCAGCTTCAAGCTAAGAACATCGTTTTCATGTCCTTTCAATTCAGTCTAAGGGGCTCACATTTCCTGTGTCATGCTCACAGAGAAATGTTGAAGATGATTCCTAGTTTCAATAGTCCAATCAAAGATGACTTTAAAGTTCAGAAAATCAGAATTGCTTGTCCTTGGTGGGCGATCAGGTTCCTTCAAGGCCGTCTGTGGTGGCCAAACACAACCACAAATCATGCCTCCGTATTCGCTTCATGTCATATCATCCTATCTCCAGCCTTTCTAGGTGAGAACATTGTTAGTGCCGCACTGGCCCCACATCCAGGATACCATAACCATTAAGCTTCGATCACGTAAAGACGTGGCCTTTGAAGATGCATAGTAGAGGTGTGGCTAACGTGACGGAACAAATACGACACTCAGCGTCAGTGTAATATCAATTTTTTTAATTTTTAATTTGAAAAATAACTTACATAAATCTCTGTACTCAACCATACTTGACCAAGACATAGCCTTGGCATTAACACATTGCACCAAAAAGAGAAACTGAAAAGGCATTCAAAAGGATAAATAACATATGTCTTTGTCATCGTGAGGCGCTCTGCCTCCGCCAGAGGAGGCAAGCGGTGGAACCGGTACAGGAGTATTCAAATCCTGACATCTAAAAGTTATGTACACTGGCGGGGGAAAAGACGGAAACGAAAATAGAATCTGTAGTCCGGATGGTCAAACAGGTCCCGTGGAAGAGGAAGAGCGCCTCAGTTCAGCTTCATTCAGACATACTGCAATTATAAGATCCATCAACTTCCCAGATATGAGAAGTCTATTTTTTTTCTTCAATAATTACTAAAAAATAGAAAATAAAAAAAAAATCAAACTGGTCTTGGCTTGTAAATAAAATTAACAAAAATATAGTCAATGAATTTCCATGAAAACAAGAAGAAAACAGAACATTATCTGTGGCAATATCCCTTATTTGAACTTGTGATTAGCTCATTTTTCACAAACAAACAAACAGCGCTGTGATGGTTGGACCACAGCGACACAGCGGCGCCACACGTCTGTCCGGACCTCTCGCGGTGCGGACTGTTTTTGCATGTTCGTCAACAATACTGAAATAAAAATACACTTGCAATCACAACTGTGTCGTCGACCTCCATTGAATAGAAAAGGTTTTCCTCGTCACATTATATTTTTTTTCCTCGGAAAAAAATAAAATAAAATAAAAGGTAGGAGGGAGGGGCGGCTTGGAATGTTTTTTGTTAAAACTTTAATATTTGGTCGTGGAAGACCGAGAGCTAATTTTCGCTGCAAAGTTCAATTCTAGGTGGTGGGGGGAGGGGGGGATGAAGTTGACATGCACTGTACAAGAAACTGCAAAAATCCCAAATATCATCTTTATCAAAACATGCTGAGTTACTGTAAGGTGTGCCCAAGCCATGTTGCAGAGAATCCTTTTCAACATGCTTGTTAAACAAATCAAACCCCAAATGAAAGGTACAGACGGAAACCATACAGAAATAAGCCACGGTCTTCAAAGCCGGACTGGCGGTGGTGAGAAAGTACCCTGGGACGAGGAAGAAGAAACATCTGCACGTCATGTTTTCTCTTAATACGCCTCAAAGTTAATCATGTACATTTAGTTCCGTTTTTTTCTCACACAAATATTTTCAGTATTTTTGCTCCTCCTCATCTGCTCTTTGGCAGACGCCTGAATGTGTCTTCATGATCTATTTTTTTTTCATTACGATGTTGCATTCACTCGCCTTGAAAACCATGCACTAGTGAAATTTATCTTTAAAAATCATAGAAATTGTTGAAAATGGCTGGATTTATTCTTTTTTTTTCTTTTTTTGCAAGTTGCAGCCTCAAGAAAATAAGTCTTTTTTTTATTCAGCTAAATTTGTGTTCATGCAAACTGAAATGAAGGAGGGAAACTAGTCATCATGTTTAGTTCCATACAGTATATCAACAGAGAAAGAAAGATGGTGGATTTGTCCTGGTGCGTGATGGGACCCTCCTCAATATTGCCGTCACTTCCTGGTGTTCTCACCAACACGCTTTGGGGTCAGTCGATAAACCTGGAGTTTTGTTTCATTGTTTTTTTTCGGTCTGGGGGGAGTGTGGGCGCGAGCTGGGACACACCTCAGCCTGAAGTGATGGACTCCGCGAGCGAGGTCAGTTGGCGTGGCGTGACCAAGCACTCGGTAAGAAACACTGTCACCCCTGCAGATACACTGACGTAGAAATGAAAGTAAACAAACGGAAATGAAAGCCAAAATATAAGCCAAACGTTTATGTTTCATTCTGAAAAAAAGGGCTACCGAAGAACCCCAGCGGTTCCCAGTGCTGCCCCCCCATGGCTTCAAAAGTGGATGAAAACCTGGAACTGACCGATTCCTCGTGCTAAGGAGTTCATTCCAGCTTCCTCCGTACAACAACGCCAGGCTTTCCTGGCTGCCAGGCGCCCGCCGCACGCCTTCCGCCCACGTGCGCAACGTGTGCGACGTTTTTTGCTCCAAAGACAGAATCACATTTGCACCCCGAGAAACAGGCTCAGAAGACACAACATCAAGCATGCAGTGTAACCGGGGGGCGTGACCTGCGCTCGCAACACGGGCTGCTACAACAACGCTATCAGTCCTCACGCTGCTATGACCGAGAGAAACTGTCCAGCGACGACTGCGATGCTCTTCTGGTCAGCGGAGCCAGAGTCGGGTCCACTAAAGAGGAAGGAGGGAAGAGCTTGAACCAGCCAATCACCATGTTGGACAGGTCCAGCTCGTCTAACAGTATCTGAACCGCTCCCATGAAGGATTTATGGTCCATGCGTCCGTAGTCGCCCCAGACAATCACCTGCAGGACACAAGAGAAAGAGATTGGAGACCAACCGGGGTTTGACTTGAGTGACAGCTTTTCAGTTCTGAAGACAAAGATATTAGTCAGTGACTAACTGATGTTTCTATTTGAGTCTCAGGCAGAAGCTGTAGTTTCTATTGCACTGAATATAAAGGTCATTTCCTCACAATACCTTAACAATAACAAAAACTGCGTGAATATCTCACCAACTCCAAGCCTCATGGCCTTCAAACCAAGCTGAAGCTTCAACCACATTTGTTAGAGCTGGGCTCATTATGAGACTTCACGAAACAGTGTCCTCACTTCCAGTGGCCACTAGATGGATTTGAACATCATTTTAAATCTGAGAGCGCCCCCTACTGAGCTCTGAAAATGAAGACACTGTTTCATGAAGCATCACCAACCCATCACTAACACTGACCATTCTCTACGAGGAAAAAAAAGAAAGGTAGGCAGCCGCACCTGTAGAACTTTCCCTCCGGGACTCTCTTCGAACGGCAGTTGCTGCTGGTAAAGAGGATCCAGGGTTTTTCTTGCTACTTTTGTTTTCTTTTTGGCTATGCAGACTCCATTCTCCAGAAGGTAGACCTTGACGTACGGTGCTGCGGAAACAGAACATCACCGTTTCTTGTCTGGATTTCAGATTTGGGGGAAAATGAGAAGAGCCCTAGCTCACCTGGCAGTGCCTTGGAACCTGGTTTACCCACGAGACCACGAGCTCTGATGACCTCCACCTCCAGAGCTCCTTTCTTCTCCACCATGCCGATCTGGATGTCACCTTCAAGGTTGCAGTGAGAAGAGGTTAGAGATGGAAATCAGCAGGATATGAGATGTATGGATGTCAGGTTACCCATAGGAGGCGTGGCCAGTGTCTGCCGTCCCACCAGCTGGGCAGGTCCAAGGCCGTCCAGGAAGTCGCTGAACTGGGCATCAGAGGAGAGCCTGACGCCGGGGAAGATGAGACTGGGGAGGAGAGACGGTGTTATTAGTGGAGGAGAGTCACACTGCAGGTGGCGATGTTTTAGAGAGTCCTGGTCCCTTACTTTCCCTCTGAGCTGTAGCTGTTCATGCTGCCGTCGGTGGACTCCCGACTGGCCTGCCGAGTCATCCTGCTCCTCATCTCCACCGCCAGGCCCGTTTCTGTGCTCCTCTGGATGGTGCTGCGTAACTTCTTCCCTCCTGCTTCTGAAGATGAATGCAAGGCGAGAAAGAGAAACGGCGACACGACGATGTGTTTAGTTATGTAAAAAAAATGCTGACACGTCTCGACGCATGAATAAAAAAGCTGAACATGATTTGTGGTGGGGTTGATCAAACCAGGTCACCAGTGAAACTCAATGGAAGGAAAAGTTACTTTTTGTGTTTTGTTTTTTTTGCGGTTGAGCCTGCAGCTGTATAGTGAGTCCGTGCACACACACTCGGTCTCGCACACACACTCCTGGCTGATCCAAGATGACAGCTGACTCCCTCCATTAGCAAGGCTCCTGCTCAGCACCACTGTCAGCCTGCTTGTGGGCCACGTGGCTGCGCCCGTGGCACAAGTCAACATCCGCACCGCTGCGGCTCTGTCTGCAGCCCTCAGCTAGTTCTGAACCCCAAATCGGACTTCCAAACCCTGCTGGCTGTGCAGTGGGGCATTTCAGTCGCACACATATTCACACAGTGATGCAACTAGATGCTCCTCCGACTGTCATATTTATTATGTTGCTCTTCATATTTATTATGTTGCTGCCACAGTTTACAGAAGGAAAATGTAGGAAAATATAAAAAATAAAATTCTGTACTTGGATGGTCATGAATTCATACAAATAATACTAAATAATTCAGAATATAAATTCATAATGAAAAGAACTACTTTATATTTAAAATTCAGAAAATCATCTTTCAGCCACAATTCTCATTCAAGACTTTTCTTTGTTTCCAGATTTTTGAACTGATGTTTGTGTGCCGGCGGCCTGTTGTGGCCGCATCTGTCCTCTGTCACCCTTGGGCTCTGAGGATGAGGATCCTGTGTCATATCTCCGCCTGCCATAAACAGCCCTCAATCCTTTCAGCCTTGAAATCTAACTTATTCAGCTTTCCTCCGCCTCCACTTCCTGCTCGCCGCACAATAGCAGCCGCTGCCACCGAGGCCGACTCTGACGTCTGCGCTCGGCCTCCGCCAATCGTCTGGCCGGATGTTATCAATGAACGCTGTTTTAATGTGAATCAGCCGCTTCATGACTGAGTGTTTGGACGTGCTCCGCCGATGCAGCCTCCTCAAGACTGAGCCTTGCTCACGATTAATGCTTGTTTGTGCAGCTTTCACACAGGCACCACACAAAGCTTGAGAGAAAGGTGGAGATCAGTATCACTGCTGTAGTGACATGACTTCCTTTCTCCTGGACAAAGCCAGTGTGTGTATGTGTGGGTGTATTTAAGGATAAATATAGCCTCGTGAGGACCACTTTTGGGGCCTGTTTGCCAGACCCCACAAGGTTAAGCGTCAGTTTGAGGATGAAGTCTTTAAAATAAGTGGGTCACTATAATTGAATTTAAGTTTGCTCTAGGTAAGGTGAGCCATTTGTCTTGGATGGTTAGGTTCAGGGGGAGACGCTGGGGGAAGCATGAAAGTCAAGTGTGATCTTAAAATATGAACTCAGGAAGAGTAACCCGAGGAACATCTAAGTCCAATTAAATCAAAGATTCATGAATTAAAAGGAAATTCTAACACATGCACTTTATGAGGAGTATTTTTATGTTTTGACTCAAAAGAGTTTTGCTGTTTTTGCTCTTCATCCACTCATGTAGGTTCCGATGATATATGCTTTTAACCTGTAGAATAGACCGTGCCCACCGACTCATGACACTAGGTTTGTTTGTACGTTGTCCCTTAAGGTCCAAAAGCAGGTATTCTTCCCAGTGAAGAAGCAGCCTTGTAATAAAGAAGGTATGGCTACCGACTACTTAGACAAAAGGCATATGACTACAGCACAGCAGTATGTCCAATAAAGTTTCAGGACTTCAAAATTCCTATCAGTGTCTGACTGACAGTGTTTGACTCTCGATGGGTTGATATGGGTTGATGATGTCACCCCAAGGTCAGATCTCTGTAGGACTCAAATGTATGAATTTCAATCGATTAATGGCAGAAAACAATAATTTACTGATTCAAATAACAGATACATTTACGTCAAACTTTCTTTTGCAGGGAGCATTTTTCAGTACACACCAACTCCAGGTGTTACATTATACAATGTGATGTCGTAACCAAAACATCCATGATGAAGGAAAATTCAAGTTTTAAAAAACTTTAGGATACAAACACTAAATAGCAAAGAGTTCGCTCATCACATTCCCTAATGATGTTTTTTCCCCCTAACCTCTAGTTCTAGGTGGTTTTGCGTTGGATTGATAGTTTATTTTACCTTGTGTTCTCTGAGTTCTTTGAGGCATCTCTGAATAAATACACCGCATATGTGAACATCAATATCAACGTACTAAAGGAACAGCGTTTTCATGTGTTTTCACGTGTGTTTTCATAAACATTGACTGACAGTAGAGGACCTCCATTCCCAGTCCCAAGGTTTATCCAAAAACGCCAGTGTCCAGTGGCTTCTAGCACTCATTTGTGGGAGAATCTTTTAAAAGAGACTCAAGTCTGCGCAGCAACACAGGTAGAGTCACGAGGGCAGAGAGGGTTACAGACACATCAGCTCAATTCCAGCTCCCCGCCAGAGGTCTCGGCCTTCAGGTCAGAGACGGGTGCAACACTGTGAGTGTGACGGGGCTGGACAGCAGCCAGCAGACCACTGTGATCTTCTGAGAGAAGCCAGCAGCACTAATCGGAAACATCCTGCCCTGCACATAAACACCACGAGACATCTGCCTGCTGTCGAGGAGCCACACTGACCAATATGCCCACATGACACAAAGGCATTGATTGTGTTTACCAAATATTTAGCTTCAGTCTGAAAGATCAGGAGGAATCTGAGAGCACCTCAGAAGACCCTGATGACAAGCACAACACGCCACTCAAACATCCTGATCCCATGTATTCGACCTTCTCAATGATCTCCATCACAAATCACTCCCATTCATTCTGCATTCAACACTGCAGTTGGTCTTACCCCCATCTTCTTCATCGAAGGAGTTCATGCAGGGGAAGTACACGGCGAGAGCTTCAAACGATGCGGAGAGGCTCATCTTACTCTGGGAGCGCTGGATGCGCATCCCAGCCGCCGGCGCGGCGGAATCATGTCCCTGCCTGCCCATGGTCGCTGCAGCTTGTCTCGCTCAGATGGCAGGTTTTCAGATCAGAACCGCAGGTCCCCAACACAGGAGAGGAGGCTCTATGTGGTCTTCTGGTCCGTCCCCTGCTGCTTCGGGTGCATGTTTCAGCCAGAGCATCAGAGAGCGCTGCTTCAGAGTCTGAGCTGCTGCGAGTCTGACGTCCCCGCTGCACCTCTTTCCTCAGTGGGGAGGGGAGAGAGCCGCATCGCGCTCCTCCAATCACAAAGCTCGACGGCTCAAGTGCTCCTCAGCTGGCTCTGCGGGTGAATGAGCTCTACCCAGAGATACTGAGCCCCCTTCTGTTCCCCCTCCAGACTGCACTACCTCTTCTTCTATTCCTTCTTTTGTCTCTCCTGCACTATTCATCACTGCAATTTGTCTTTTTCCTCCCCCGATGTTACCCTGAGAGGCCAGAGAAAACAAGCAGCCATCAGGCTCTCGGCCACATGGCGGTCACTCCAAGTTCACGTGACACACTCAGCTACTTCATTCCCCTCGTCGCCAAAACTATCACCGCACAGCTGTGTTGAGCTCACGTCCACGTGCAGCAGCCGAACACCTCATCAATCATCTGACTGTGAACTTGATCAGACCATCCAGCCAAACGTGTGTGGGAATGTCTCGCTTCAGCCAAACATTAACTGCACCCCCAAAGTCACGCCTGGTGGTCTCTGGATACACTGAGAGTACCGGCCGAGAGGAGCAGCCACCCAGTCAGAACAGGAGCCTGTTATTGTCCCGAGCACAGCACATGTATAAATACTCCTGGCTCCCTGCAGGAGTCTCACCGACACACAGCAGCCCCTTTCTTTCATGACGACTTCTGATGCATAGAGGGCACTTCCAACTTTCATCTAGGTCAGCTCGGAAAGACACATCTCCATGTTGGACAAAGTCCACTGAGGGAAAATGACAATTTGGGTCAATTTTAATTGGCTCCCATAAACCACAGGTTTTTCTTTTGATCAACGTGTCCAGACGACAATTGGGCCTGACATCACAGGGTCTTTAAAAAGCTCCTGACCTGAGCTAAAACCAGCATATCTACTGCTCCTTACAAGTGTACGTATGAACAGGATGAGGGTCAAGAACATATACGTATACTGTTTGACTTTTATAGTGTCAGAAACACAAGCGCTTTCTCTGTATACTTGAACTTCAGGGTCAGATCATGTTAGCTGTGTTGCCTATTTCACGGTCATTTTACCATTAAAACAGCTTGCGGTCATCATGAGTGTTCAAGAAGTGAAAAATAATGCACTGTTTTCACTGTAGCCATTAGCAAGAATTAGAAAGTTCTGGCAATACTGGACTTCATCCTGGGAACTATTTGACTAAGTCTAAATTATTAGTCCACTTGGGAGGTAAAAAGTTCAGAATAATATTAAATAGGTGCATAAAACTTTGTTTACTCGATGGCTAACTGCAAAGCCAAAGACTACGGTGTAAACAGTTCAGGATTTCCCGACTTTCTCGGTTAATATGATGTCTGACTCAGATTCTCTTGGTGAGTAAACTGACTCTTGCATCACCAGGAATCTCAGGAAACCAAATATTTAACAGCCTGTCAGTCCTTAAAAAGGGCAAGGAAGCACATATGCTGTCTTTACTCACCCATTGTGTTACTTCACAAACATTCCAAAACATGCACTTCACTGAATGATATTGCATCATAAGCATCATGTTTAAACTTTCTTGAATTTCTTTCAAATCTAATGACACTCAGTGTTTCATGTGCAGGGCAAACATGTACTGTAATTCAATTTGAATACTTCTCCACCTGAGTGACACACAAGACCAGTACCATGAGCAGCGGACTGTTTACTTCTAAAACACAAGTACTTCTTCAGCTGAAGCATCTTCACATGCTAAAAAAAATTCAGTAATGTTGCTATTAAAAGCCTTTTTTGTAATAAATATTTGAAGTTTTGATCATGAAAACAAGTTGCACAAGTTTGACGA
Source organism: Synchiropus splendidus (assembly GCF_027744825.2). NCBI lineage: Eukaryota > Metazoa > Chordata > Actinopteri > Syngnathiformes > Callionymidae > Synchiropus > Synchiropus splendidus. The sequence continues at coordinate 18,051,512 of NC_071345.1, read as the reverse complement.
AACGATAGTTCAACACTGTCACATAGGGCAGGATACTTCTGGTTTGTTTAAGTCCCCACGGCCGGGTTTGGACACGTGAAGGCAGACGATGCCGTTCGACTCCACAGCACATCCGCCACGTGAAGATTCAACTGATGTTCTTTGCTAATATAAATACACCAGCTGAGCCGTGTGACTGTTACCAGCTTAATATTTTCAAGTCCATCCACCCACTATGTCTCAAGACAAAACACGCGGGGTTAATAGCAGCTACATTACCAGCAAGGGCATTTATTTCCATCAAAGCGTGGTTTATTTCCAGACTGTTTACTGGCATCACTTGGAGTCGCAGCAGAGCTCGACTGTCTCAACTGAGTTTGTTAACTACGAGGTGATTGTCGCGGGTTTCATGGAGGCACGGAAGTAATGAAGTATCAGCTCACGTTTGCCTGTGTGATTCCATGAGTCACTTGATCCCATGTGATCACAACAAGTTACTTTGATAAACAAAGAGGAAAAACTCTGGCACTATAACACCTGAAATATTGTATGGTATGGTCGTCGACAGACTCCCAGCACACGGGACTCTCTCTTGCACAGAAGCTAACAATGTCACCAAGCTGTTGTTGATGACATTCCAGGATGAAAGCTCAAACTTCAGATCCAATTGTGGCTCACGCACAGTCACCGTGACCGAAATTCACCGTCACCTCAGACGGCAGGAATGTGAAGAATCCGACCAGATCTGAGACAACAATAGAAAACCTTCCCGGAACTGGAATGTAAGCGGCGTCAGGAGATGAGAGACAGAGGAGGTCTGGGGAAGTCTTCCTGATGGACGAGGCGAGAGGCGGCCCAGCGTCAGAGAGCCTCTGCAGTGTAAACAGGAGCTGATGGAGGACTCACACCGTCACACAGGCACGGGCGACCGTAAACACACACTTAGCCCGCCACTCATCAATACAGGCCTGAAAGTCAGCAAACACATTCTCTGAGTTTACATTCCCTGTGGCAGGACTTGATCTAGGCCAGCCGCAGGTCTGGAACGACTTCCTCGCTGTGTCTCACTGCGACACGTCTGGCTTCCAGAGAGGAAGTGGCTTCGACGACAAATGAGTGTGGAGTGATGGCTATTTTTGTTTGAGGTTTCATCTAGGTCACTGTCATGAGAAGAGCTTTTACCATTTACAGTTATTAGCACTTTCAATAGGGGACGTTCTAGGACATCTTGGAGTAGCATTTCTGACCTCAGTCTAGGGCCCTAACATGTTTCCCTTCAGCAGTGTCTTCTGCTTAGTCATGGGGGCAAACATGGCGACCCGCCGCGTGACTGCAGGTGACCAGTCCACACACAGTCACACACATACAGACATGTCAGTGCCACTTATTAAGCTCTGCATGTTTCCAGACTGTGGGAGGAAAGCGGAGTGCCGGACAAAAACCCAAGCACAATCAGCCAGAGTTCGAGCAGGAAGCCTTCACAGGTCTTCATATCAACCTGCGTTTGAAGTGGTCAAGATGTTCCAATCGAAATACATTTTCAAAGCTCTTCAGAGCCAGATAAAAACAACTTGGGGCTCGGATTTTGGCCCACATGCCTTGAGTTGGACACCTAAACCAATGCTGAATGGCTGCAGGAAGAGTTTATTTCTTATTTCAGTGTGGCACTTCATGATGCTCCGCAATGTAGTTTCACTATGATACTATGATACTACTACTACCACTAACCTTTCACTGTGATACATTTAGTTGCCATATCATTGGAAGAACCTTCACCTACTTATTTCAAATGTCCACCAAATCAGATGTGTCCAAACATCAATCTCGACTAGAAAGTCTTTGATTGCCACCACGTTTACAATTGACACAAAGATGAATGATCTTGAGCGCCCCCAGCTGAATACAGTCGGTGGATCACACCAGTCCAGAGAGGAGCCTCGCCTTCTGTCATGTGTGAGGCAAGACTTGTGAATGGTCTGACAGGTGAGTCGAGGACTGAAGAAACAAGTGAGAATGAAACTGTTGCACGTGTGAACGTCAACATCAGACCATGTGACATCACCAGGGCTGACAACAGAGCAGCGCAATAGGTCAAAACTTGCATGTGAATACTCCAAAACCACAAGTGGATGATGTCTCATGAAAGAGGAAACCTTGTTGAAGTGGATAGGCAGAATCACGCTCACACTTCATGACTAAACTGACCACAGTTTGACTCATCCACCTTCCTCTTCCTCTGAGAGCGTCAGAAAACAAAATAATGCAGGGACGTACGTATTTTGGGTCTGAAGGCCACCTCTATAAATATAAGCTCGATGCTCATATTTAGACCAGTTCTGAAATAAGAACAAATGGTTCCAAAAGACTCTCCACGGGTCACGCAGCCAGAGCGAGATGACGAATCAGCATTTTTCTCAGCCACAATGAACGCGCTGACACCGACCTTCTTTAAGTAGTATTTCATCACAGCGATGAAATCTAAACTACAGGAGATCTAAAGCTGCTTCAAAAATATCTTGGTCTTATTTCCAATGAATCCTTAAGGTGCTTCTGTGACTTGGATTTTCAGACTTTGCCCGTCTGGTGCTCACACTGTTCCATGACAGTTGTGTCAAACTAAAAGCCCCGCCAGGTCACACCGCTCCGTCACACGTCTCTGCTCGCACCTGGGTACTGCTCCTAATTGCCCCGTGATCTTGGCTCTACCTCTGGAATAGCACGTGCGAGCTGCCATTTCAATTTATCAAATCAGGGCTCGGCAACCATCGAGGAAGAAAGAGCCACGGTGGTCCACTCTGAAACTGAAACGCATCCATAAAGCCTTCTAAACAACCTGAATAATACATCAGTGTTTTATATATAAAGTATCACGGGGGCCCCTTAACCTCTTAGCCCCCTCCTGTCCACACGTGTGGAGGTTACAGTGCCTTTCTGGTACTTTGTTTTTTAAAATGTCAATCTATTGGCCACATTTAGAGACAGATACAACAACATTAGAGCCATTTCACTGAGAAAGAAGAAGGAAGGAATGCAAGCAGGTACAGACACACTGGACTAGTGGAACCAGAGCAGTATAGAAGATTCTGGTCAAGTTATGAGTTTGGATCCAGTGTACAGTCTGCACCTTCATATGGCATTGGAATCTGACACACTTTAGTAATGATAGCATTATTATTGATAACAGCATTGTTATTCAGTGCTTATTATTCAGTGATTCCAGCTATGCTGATAATCCACATCCACCTCCTGCTGAGACAAAATCTGAGCACTGACACAGACTCACGTGTGACTCACTAACACACTCATGGACCAGTCACGTGATCGCTGCATACATTTTCACGTCCTCTGTGGCAATTTGACATTCATTCAGCCTTCAGTGCAGTTCGACACGAGAAAACATAGGAGCTCCGCTGCAGTCAGACATGACACCTCTTAGGAAGGAAACAAAAATCACTGCACTCAATACGTGGATTTGATGAACAAACTTCTTTTATCTTCTTTTGTTTACCTACAGTATATCATACATCTCTCTCCACCAGCCAACCTGATCCCTAGTCACAACCAAGCACTACACATCTACTCCATCCAACATGTCTCTCCTCTCCACATGTCTAAACCATCTGGCCTCCCCAACATTCTCCGCTCACACTGTCTGATAAGCTCTGACAGAACAGCGCAGCCTTGACACAAAGGACCTTCATGTGTCCTCCACTCAACACTGCATATTTAGGGATATATTCAAGAATGAAATGCCACTTGGTTCTGGGATTCATTTAGTGAAGAAACATCTGCTGATTTTTTCTTTTAATTTTATTTTCATTTTACCTCCGAAAAGTGAACTTTGCTGGTCGAAGTGAAACAATAATTGGTATTTTACCACAATGAACTCATCAATTTCCTTTTTACTGTAAGTCTGGGTGTAAAAAGGAATGAAGAATTCTGTGTGAAAATGTCTCTCGAGCATTTAAAAATGGATGCAACTGGTTCTATTGTACTCATTAGTTATCAAAGTTTTGAATCTCATCTGCTCATCTTACTGCTACATTCATCTGAATGGATTATGCCAAAAGCACTGCAGCAGTTTTTGGACTGAAGCACATTAACACTACTTTTGGATTCAACAGCTTGTTTATTACTTACCGTAGTGTTTCATGCACTTATTGCTGAATAGTGGTGACCTTAAAATCAGAAAATATCCACCTCTACACATACTCGGAGTGGTCTTGCAGTAGTATATTCTAGTAAAAGTTTCTGTTCGAATAAACAGGTAAACAACAACAGAAAGTATTTTTGGCTCAAGCATTCAAGATTCAGGTTTCTGCTTAGCTGTATTAAAAATAACCGATTGGACTAAAGGTGTTTACATGGTGAGTGATCAACATCGTACTGGACTCTGTGTGGTCTTGTTTATTTGTACAAAATGTGTGAAGACGTCCTGTTCTACTGGCAAACTGACAACAATTCAGTAAATGTATTCATTTTATATTCAGATCACAGCTCTGAATATTTTAATGCAGCGCACCACTGAACAAGTCACACTGAATCAGCCTGAAAGGAGGTGTACACGGCACTCGATTCACAAGGTGTTAGAAACGGTGCTGCACGGCAACCCAGACATGACGACACTAAGGCTGTCACTACAGATGCAGGACTGATGAACTGTAGCAGCTGGTCCTCGTAAGCATGACACTATTTTGATCATGTTGATCAACCAAAACAAAGTGCAGTAGATTATGACTTCAAATCATGAGCATCTCAACTTAAAATTCTGAAATATTTTAAGCAGAATGGAACATTTTTATCCACAAAAGTGTTCAGTGGTCCCTTCCAATCTGCAGCTGCCAGTACCTGTCGAAAGTAGCTGGAGAGAGCAGAGTGTCAAAGCAACGTAGGGAAATGGGCTGGTTCTTGCATGGCATATTCTTTACGACACAATTTGAAAGAATAACACCAGAAACCAATTTGGCGAGACTCAACACCAGGACCCAGCAGGTACCGATCAATTCAATCCAAGTCCACGACCCTTCTGATCTTCAACTGCGCCCCACAATAGCAATGGCAGAGCAACATGCATCGTGTTTTGCGATTGACCTCAGATTCTTGCCTGTTTTCAGGTGCAAATAGGTGCCTTCCTCTCAATACCAGTAACCACAGGTTAGAGAATTCAAATGGCCCTTTTGCTTGTTGCTACAGGACCTGTATTTCTGAGCAGGTTGACCGCCAAGTTTTTTCGAGACAGTGACCTGTTTTTCTCATTCAGATTGATCTATCCGTGTCCACAACCTCCAGCCTGCAGTGGAGCTTCCAAACTTCACCTCCACCATGTTCTTCTTTTCCTCACATGCCTTCTAACTTAAGAAGTGTCAGGCGGTGACGGTACGTCTGCATCTAAAGACAGAATTGAGCATATCTTCACTCGACAGAACAATTTCAGTATCATGCTTGTGCAGATGAAAAACTTTCCAGCCTAGTACATAGTAAAAGCTAGGAATCAGCGTGGGCTCTTGTCCAGCTGTCCTGGTTGTACCTGAGCTTCCGAGCACCTTCCATGCATCATCTTCCGAGCCCCGCGTCTGCTTCGGCCCCGCGGGACCATAATTAGTAACCTCAGCTATATCACAGGAGCCTTGGAGACAGACCAGCGGCTAAGCTCAGAAGATAAATTACACTGGTGCAAAGCTCAAAGTTCAGCTGTGTTCTTACATAAGAAACACTTTCCCTAAAGACTATAAAGTCCCCAAATAAGCCTAGAGCAAGTGGAAAGATGGGCTCAGTGGACGCACCAGTATCAGGTAATAGGGTACCTTGGTAGTTACGTCACACACAGGGGTCAACATGAGACCTTTTTTGTCATCTGGTGGACATGACTGGAACAGGTCTGTTATTCTTACAAATGGAGACTGAAGCAGTGATGAGGAGCTGCACCTCACATACAGTAGGCCTCTTGATTTGGAGTTTGGGGAGACACTGCTGGGTGGAGAAAATGAGGCGCAATACCAGTCAACAATAGGGGATCCGCTGCGTAAGGTCTGGGGTCACGAACTTGGGGCCATTTCATTTCACACTTGATCACATTATTGAAGAGGACAAAGTAGGCCGTGTCACAGGTTGGGCACCACTAAGACATGACAGTTATTTCCCTCTCTGGTTGACTCTTGTTATGCCAACCAGGGTCAAGTTGAGAGAAGTAGGGCAAGAGAAGAATCAGACTCGTACTCTGAAGTGGCCCCCCACCAGGAGATCATGACACATGGGATTACAGGGAAAGTGTCACTGCAGGCAGCGGAAGTTGTCTTTTTCCTGTGAGGTCCACACTGATTGGTGGCCTCAACCCAGGGGGTGAAAAAAAAGGAAGCCAAGATAGGAAGTACATATATCAAGTAAGGTAGAGCTTCAAACTGATCATTTTAGTGGAAGGTTTAAAGCCATTTATTTCATCTCGAAATGAAAAAAATAGGTGTAGGTTGTAGTCAGTGTGAAAGTAGTCACGCTGGACTGCGTCTAAGAAGGTAAATGCTGAGTTACAAAGGGGTTGGTGCGAGTGGTGGAGGGAGCTGAAGAGCTTCAGAAGGCTTCCTGTTACCGGTGGGATGAGACACTGTAAACACTAGCACACTCACATAGCAGGACAGAACACCAAGGAACTAGGAGACTTCGACTTACTTTATTGTCATTGCACAAAAACATATCACTATATTATGGCAGCGAAATTTCGGTCTGAGGCCTCCGGTTTCCAAAAACAAAACTGTATGTCCACAAATAAATAAATATTAGATAAATATATAATAATATAATATAATAAAAAAAATGAACAGTATTGCAGCTACTGTCTAACGTTCAGCAGCCTGACAGCACCAGGAACGAAACTATTCCTGAATCTGGTGGTTCTGCATCGGATGAGACAGGACCCAGACTTGGTTCTAGCTGTGACTGAGGTACTGTTTGTCTGTCTGAGGACTGTTCTTCACTGCTTTGGTTTCTGTCTGTAGTTTAAGTATAGACTTATCAAGTCTGTCGAACACATGAAGTTGAATGCCACCAGTTTGCTGTTGTGTGTTAAACTTTCATCTTGGATGGGTCGACACCTCTGAAATCCATTCGTCATGCAGCAACAAGATTGAGCAGTGGGAATGGTAATACCTAAATCTGATGCACAGTTTTCAAAACATCGAAGAAGATTAAAATGAATGGAGTGCACCTTTTAGCAACACCTGAAGATGAACGATTCACTCCTTCGGCTCCTCCATGCTGGGGAGTTAGGGAACTGCTGACCTTCTCATTCAGGGAACGGGAGACGACACGATAAAGTCACGAGATCATATGCTCATGTTTTTATTAAGCTGAGTCAGACGGTTGCACAGAGGTGCGGCTGCATGGGGGAATAATGACGCTCTATTGACTACACAACGGAGTGATGCAGAAAATTGCTGAGTCGGGAAAGGAGCTATTGAGCCAATCTTGCTTTTTTGTGCTTCACCTAAGTGATGTTGTTGCAGAATAATGAGAGAGAAATTGTTGACGTCTGCTTTACTTACTTACATAGGTGTACCTGTTTATTTATATCATTATTATTCATATTTAAGCTGCCTGTGTCAGACAAAATAGTGAGCAACACCATCATTCACTTTCATCCTCTAGAAAAGGCTCGACCAGGTGAGTCAGGGGATTAAAGGAGTAGAAGGGTGTTATAGCACTGACTGTCACTCATTCTGACTCTGTACCAAAAAATTTTTTCATGAATACAAACGTTTAATTTTGATTCGACTCTGCTCAATGGGTGTGTGAGATTCCACTAGAAAACACAACAGGGACCCTGTACGATAATAAAATATTCATTATTGCTTTAATTCTATCCACAAGTGCAGTGTTTTCAACCTTTTTAAGCAACTGCATATTTGGTTTGTTGAAAAAAATCTCGAGGCTCGCCACCAAAGGGACCTCTTCAGCACCGCACAAGGCGCAATTGTGCATGGCCAAAAGTCTTGTAGAAAATCCCTTTGAATTTGTGTCTTTCTTTGATATTAATTTAAGATATTTGCCTCAACTTGCTTCATAACAACAATCATTCTTTCTCTCCTCATGTTTTGGTGCACATTTATTTTGTTGTGCATTTTGTTTTTAGCCAACTTTTAAACAAGGAAGCAAACTTTTCTAGTCTACGAGTGTCAATAAAGTTCTGAAGTGAGACGTCATGTTAGCCATGAGCTCTGTTAGCAGACAGTCTTTGGCGTCGCGGGTCTGACACTCATCATTCTGTGGTGAAGATGTGTGGTCAAGATAGAGGCACATCAGGTTTCAAAACCACTTCGCTGTGAGTGTGTGCGTAAAGAGGAGCACCACATATATTGAGCGGTGCTGAAGAGACTGAGGGACGAATCGGCAGATCAACATAGATCTATAGTGTATAGAAAGAATGTGACCGAATCGGGGGTGAAAATATGGTTTCTAGGCAGTAAATATTTCAAGTAAGGTTCAAACTGATAATCTTGGTGGATGTTTAAAAGCCATTTATTTCATTTCCAAATAAAAAATAGGCTTAAGGTTGTAGTCATTGTGAAAGGGAGTCATATTCCACTGCGTCAAAGAAGAGATTGGTGCGAGTGGCGGAGTGAGCTAAACATGGTTTATACGTCTCCAGAAATATGTAATATGGCAAACTATATCATGATTTATTTATTTACCTACATTAAATAGCTTGTGATTTTATCACTTTGCATGATTTTATTCAAGCTTGGTGGGTTTTCCAAATAAATCTTTAACATTAATTGAACTTATGCCTGAACTTGCTCCATGTAATCTCCTCACGTTGGTCAACAGTTTCTCATTGATCATGATTTAATGTCATCATATCATCCACCTCTTTCTGTGGACAAGTGAAAGGTCAAACTGGATCATTTCCCACAACACACCTGACGGTCTTGTGTGCCGCTGCTCACTGGTTGAAAATCGCTGCTGTAGCTGTGTACACCACTTAGAGAAACTGAGGGTAAATAATACCTAAACAGGGAACTTCAGTGGGTACATTATAAAAAAAGCAGAGAAGAAAATAGTCTGCTGTTGTCTGGAGCAACATGGCTTCAAAACTAAAACTCTCTGGATGACACTCTCCCCCAGATGTGAATTTAAAGGGCCATTCATGGGTTTTTGCAAACCAGCTAAACTACTCTAACACAAGTACTTTAAGGTCTACTGTGGGTAGTTTGTCAAAGGCGCTCTGTAGAGCAGAGGATACTAGCGTTGTCGCAAAAATGTCGACTTTCCACCAGAGAGAGAAAAAAGGAATCCCAGATGAGGGATAGAGACCAACTGGGAGCCAATTCAATCCACCTCAGTAACCTGAATTTGTCAAAGTCAGTGTGCTCAGCTGGGTCCAACGCTCTCCCACTGGCACTCGCAGTGTTCACACATCAACCTCTTTTTTGAAAGCACATGGGATACCTCACAGCAAAGTAGGGCAGCTTGAATGGCGCACAACTCCAACGCACATCACAAACACACTCGCCATTCCATTTGCTGCTCAAAGCGGAATATTGAAAGCTTTTTCAAGTCCGTCTGCACGAGAGGTGTGAATGGAGGTGTGAACTGTTGGCTTGAGATCTTAAAACGCAACCATCCCGACAGAAAACTGACCTTCATACGTTTTACAGACACAATTTCAAGCACACACACCACTCCTGTTTAATAACTAAATTATTAATGGAAGCTGAAAATAGCTGTGAAAGTCCAATTAAGAAGACAAGAGAAATACATAATTCAGTGAACAGCAGCTGCTCTCCCACTCACTCACTCCCTCCCTCACACAGGAAACCTCTATCTTTCTTAAAACTGTGGATTTCTCCCTCCTACTGCTCTGGATGTAATTCTTATGAAGGAAACGGCAACTTTGATGACTTTATATCCAAAACAATATAGGTCATTCAAGCACTGCACAGCAGCATTCAATTCTTACGGAGGATGAAGCTGGAAAATGTAAATATTTAAAGAGAACAAGAACTAGGAAATCTATGACTCAAATCTATCAGTGAAGGCTGAGAACAGTACTGTCTCAGCCATAAATCATCTCCCCCTGTTCCTCCACACATCCAATCTCGCCACAAATTCAGTCTTGACCTACTTTTTACCCAGTGTGACAGGACTCGAGTCGTTGGTTAATTGAATAAATACTGTCGTCCAACAGTCTGTTTTGACAGAACATGGAATGTGACTCCATGACAGTGTGGTGAGCCAGCCACCACAATCTACAAAATCTCTCAATGCTTTGAAAATAAATACGATGGAACAATCATCTCAGAAAAACAATACCCACAGGGTGATTTTTGTCGATCCAGTATCGCTGCCCTATATTTACTTTATCTATATAATTTGATTTGAGAATGAAATCCACTTCTCTAAGCATGACCTTATTGGCCAAGGTCACGGGTCGGTCATGGTCTGCTATTGACCTATTGGGGGAATGAACACATTTGTTTTTTAAGCTTCAGCTTTAGTGTTAAGTTAGTGATCCAGCAGCGAGAAGAACAATATTAACTCCTGATCTATATAGAAGAGGCTGATGTATCACAGTAAGCCAGGACTCTCTCAGGTTTGGTCCCCTGCTTATAAACCATAAATAGGGCTCCAAATACAGCAAAAATAATTCTGCTAGATTAAAAAAAAAATGACTTAAATATGGGCTGAATTGCATGTCCTTCACCAGTTTTCTCTAAATAAGACACAGTGAAAGAATGACCATGGGAACATCACATTCAGCCACGGAGACAACTGTCAAATCTCTAGTAAACCTACACACACATGACAACCTGGGCGCGTGCTGGTCCACACAGTGATATGTGACTTCCTAACTGACTGACTTGGCTCCACTGGCCCAGCATGAGAGCGGAACTGGGTCACCGACCTGACACTCACTTGAAAAGAGCTGCACCTGGTAATTCAGCGGCAAACATTTCAAATGGACTTTGACTTTCGCAGAAAAAAAAAGTTCAAGGTTAGGGAGCGTAATGGACCGGTGCAGCAGACAATCATTTCACGGCAAATCGCACCATTTATCGTGCCAACATGTGCGCACACGCTCACATGCCCCGCAACAGCCAACAGAGAACAACAAAAGAGCCGATTTGATGCATCAACTCTGAGAAACGTCCACAACGTAGACAGATAATTTACGTTTTTCAAGAGATATAAGTCACAGACAAGTACAAGCAATAATACTGAGTTGTTGATATAGCACTGAACGTGTTTCATTTTTTGTGTTGGAGTACTAAATAAATACACTTATTAATATGTGATTAAAATCCTACTGTAACTCCAATTAAAGTAAGTCTCAAACAAGGACATGCAAAGCAGGTCATCAGCAATTGGACGAGCGCTCAGTCAAACCTGTTGTGTTTGTAGAGGAATATAGATGTTAGTGATCAACCGCTGAATTACTTATGAGGTCTGCATGCAGCAGGAAACAATATACAAATTTACTGAGTGAAAACACAGTGATGCACCGGCTCAGAAATGATGCTCCTGATCGCACCAAAGACTTGGCGGGACACCATCAGTCACACAGCAAAGCACATTTACTCACGCAGCAATGAAGCGGAAATGAAACAGCAAAGTTAGACAAGAGATCAAGTTTCCAGGTGCCTAAAGAGATTCAAGATAAAAAAAGGTGAGCAGTCCTTGGCAGACCTCCGGCCGAACTGTGGGATGGAGGGTCAGTTGAGACAGAAGACCGGGTCGCAGGACAGACACGGACAGCTCACCTGTTTGGCTGAGCTGAGAGGTGCTCCGGCTCTTGCGTGACATGCCAACCATGGCCTGCATTTTGGCACCAATGCTGGAGCGCCTCTTCTTGTCGTCGGTGCCGACCATGCCCACCGCCGTGTCGGACTGGCTGCCGTCCGTCTTCTCCAGGTTGCACATGTCACCGCTGATGCTTGTGCTCTTGGTCATGTTCACGCCACCCGACGAGCCCATCTGCCTGTTTTTCATTTTGGATGCAAAGTCACTGTCAGCCACCGCCATTGACGGAGGGCAGGCGAGGACAAGGAGGAGGAAGACAGTGGAGACGATGTGCAAGGAGAGATGAAGGTGGAGTGGATGAGAGAGGAGGAAAGAATAGATGGAGGGAGAGTGACGGGAGATGAGGAGGAGTGGGGTGAACAGGGAAGAAGGACAGAGTTCAGGTCCAGGAGTTCATGACTTACAGTATAGTGCCCTGCTACCACTACTACTTCACAACCCCTGTGTTTTATTGTGGAGGACAAAACTAGAATTTTGTTCCAAAATAACAACTTTTTTTACTGTCAACAATGACCTTTTTACATGTAGGGTACATATTTGACCAAAGTTAAACTATCAGGTGTTTTATTCTCACAAAAATAATTTTAAATTATATGAGCAATAATACAAACTATTATAACCAGGGCTAACTACTATTTTGTGAAATTAATGTTCATTAAAATGACTATTTAAATAATACACAACTGAATGTAAGTTCGTGACCTTAAGATGAACAAATCCATGTTACTATTTTGGTGCAATATTTAGCGTTTTTCTTGATAAATATGAATTGTATAGTAGTCCTTCCCATATTGTATGCAATATTTTCTGAACTAAACGTTCAAAGTATTATTTCACGGTTTGAATTCTCACACTTCTCAGGTGTTTGTAATAGTACAAGTGCACTTTCCCCAGCGACGTCACTCATTCTATACATAAATAAATAAGTGGGTAAAGCTTTTAAAATGGAAGCCGATGTCAATCATTGGTGTTAATCTCCAGAGTATCCTGTTGGAGAGGAAACAGGCCAGACTCCAAATTAAGATCTTAATTCAGCTCATCTTTAAGAGACAAATTAAACGTGGTGCCATCAGCTCCACTTTCCTAATGGGATGATTTATATTTGTCACCCTCAGGGTTCCCTTCATTAACTTTGGTGTGTGACCTCGTCTATGAAGACAACTTTAGACTGCTGCTTGAGTGTCGCCACACTTGGACCAGAAAGTGCATCAATCGCTGCGTTGCCACTTCATAAAGTTACACCAGTGAACACTTCAGTCGGTGTGTTTGTCATCCACATGTTAAGATCATGTACAAGAAAAAGAGACTGGTGAAGATGGTGCTTCCAGTCTGGGTATTTTTGGTAACATTGCTGTCTCGATGTTTGGTGTGTTGGCTTCTTGTTTTGTCTTAACACACTTTCAAATCTCTCTTTTAGTCACGTCTAAACTCTGTTCTGGGGGTCAAACAAACATGGTTAAAGGTGAAATTTAAACTACTTTTCACCACACCGCCTGCGTCCCTTGAAGGAGAATCCTCTCTCTACTCGGCCACTGAAACTACTGTAACACACGTACTGGCGCCTGCATGACTGTCGCTCAGGTCACCTGATCAATGTGAGGAAAACGAAGACTCCCTGGAGGTGTCTGATTTTCTGAGCCCAAAGCACAGGTTGTTCTTTGCAAAGTAAATTGCTTACAACACACTTCCATCTAGGCCAGATTGTACTCAGGACAACACCAACTACCCACTTCCATCCTCTTCCTCTCAGTGAACAGAAGATCATAAGCACATAAAAATGAGGGTCACGGCAGATTTGCTGTCATGTAATACAGGCGTGAAAGAAAGAAAACTAATGCAACAAGTGCTTTACTATTCTCCCATATCAAAGGTGGTAATCTACAAGGTAAATAATGGATTGCAAGAAATAAATAGGATTATTCTTTTCATCAATTTATTGACCATTGCAGTAGAATACTGCTACATCTGACTCTTATGTTGATGCATACAGCTGATGCTGATGATCAGCAAGTGAGCTGGACCCAGTTTTACAGCCAAATAGAGCAAATAACTCACATCAAACTGTCTGGGAACTTGTTCAGATCTTGGCACATACAAGTTGATATGTAAAACTGCTGCAAGATGAGCATTAATTTATTTTTAAACCAGTCGTATAATATCAACTACATGAATTTTAATGACAATATTTAAGTGATGTGTTGGGGAGCTAATTTTATACCGGACTCTCGGGACATATCTGCTAAAAAGAATAGTATTTAAATTTATTTTATTACATTTTTTTATCCCTTTAAATATATATATATTTTTTTTACATTTTTGAGAGCTCATGAAATGGACTGTACCAGCAAATGACTCAGTATGTTTGATGAAGTCAGAAGCTTTAGGAAAACATTACTTTAGTTTAAAAATGTTTGCTATATGTACGGTGTCAAAACACCACCCTTCACCTCATGTTCCCTCGTGCTGAATGTCTGTTACGGTTCCGTCCCTTACTCAGAATGAACATTTGGTTTCCATAGCGCCAGCGCCTTCCGGTCAGAGACTTATCACGGCTTAACTACTGTTTCTATTCAAAATGGGGCGAGCCGAGGAGAGGCTTTGGTGAAGGGAGAAGCAGGTTCAAGTAAATATTTGTGACTTTTGCTAATGATCAAGCCTGGCAGTGACCTGACCAGTGCTCTCTCTCTCTCTCTCTCTCTCAGATGAATGCACTGTTACCTGGGTAACATCATTGGGCCGGGAAGACAGGATTTTAGAAGTGCTGATGAAAAGCTCCTTACATCTCGTGGCCGAGGAATCAGCTTGGAACCATGTGAGAGTGTTTGCCTCTCTGCCCGGTTGCCACTCACGGATGATGAAACACACACGGCTTTCATGATGTTTGAACACTGAAGCCTGCCATGGGTGTAGTGTATTTACACTGTGACCTCAATACACTTGATGGTGAGTCACCAGCGGATGTAGCTCCTAGCCATGATTCTCCCCCAACACAGCCACACATGAATGAGCACAGCCATCTTCCTCCAAGTATTGCATTTTTTTGTCCACAGCTCGGCAACGTCCGCCCAAGGCTGATGGCCTCTGAATGCAGTATTGATGAGAAGTGGCACTATTGACTGGCCGGCTCTGACAATGAGGTGGGGTGGTTGTCATGCTACGAGTGATGTAGCACGGCTTATGCAACTGCACATGCAGCACCCTGAGACATCACGGCCAGATGATGACGACAGAGTCGAGCTCTTCATGTTTTGATTCACGCGCGTCCAATTTTTGAAATGGAACTGACTCTGACACGCTGCCTCACTGAATGATTGGTCTCAACTCTTACTAGTCTGCTACCAACCTCCTCGACCTGCCACTTCTTCAAAGGAGCTCCTTGTGGGGAGTTTGTTTTGAAAATCTGCTCATAGAAGAGCATGTTTTAGTTTGGATATTAACTTAATATCATTATACGAATCCTTATTTTTTGTTCTTAAAAGTCAAAACAGTTTGTTTAAAAATTACATAACACTATACATTAAAGCTTCGTCGATTTTCCGATCGATCTACGTTCCCACCCTCACCTATGGTCACGAGCTTTGGGTAATGACCGAAAGGATGAGATCGCGGATACAAGCGGCTGAGATGAGTTTCCTCCGCAGGGTGGCTGGGCGCACCCTTAGAGATAGGGTGAGGAGTTCGGTCATCCGGGAGGAGCTCGGGGTGGAGCCGCTGCTCCTCCACATCGAGAGGAACCAGTTGAGGTGGCTCGGGCATCTCATCCGGATGCCCCCTGGACGCCTCCCTGGGGAGGTGTTCCGGGCATGTCCTACCGGGAGGAGACCCCGGGGAAGACCCAGGACTCGCTGGAGAGATTATGTCTCCGGTCTGGCCTGGGAACGCCTCGGGATCCCCCAGGAAGAGCTGGAGGAGGTTTGTGCGGATCGGGAAGTTTGGGCTTCCCTGCTCCGAATGCTGCCTCCGCGACCCGACCCCAGATAAGCGGCAGAAGAAGGTGAAGGTGAAGGTGAAGGTATACATTAAAGAACATGTGATACCATATATAGACTATATTTTTATGTAGCTATTTTTATGTGGCTATTAGTGTCTCGTTACGCCTGACTATATTTTGCCAACTGTTGGTCACCTAAAGTCCACTCTAAACAACATTATAATTACAGACTATTGACTCTCAAAAAGCAACTAATTCATTACTTAAGAGTGTATATGTGTTTCACAATCTTAAGTTTCACTTCCTGATATATAATACAGTTGAACATCAACCTTCATTATAGCAGTTTTCCTATTTATTGTGTTTAATGGGGCAGCAAGGTTTAGCATAACAGACCCAGTTTTAGTTGTTCAAAGTCAAAACAAAACTGTTCCTGCTTATCTATATCTCAAATTGAGAGTCATATTTGTTGTTTCCTAATCTGCTTCCCCCCCACATTAGTTTGATACAGAAACACTTGTTCTATATTAATGTTCTTCCTATGACAATTACATTTTCTGAAACGGAAAACATCTTTATCATGGAGTGTTCGGCTCATAGCTGCAGCTGAAATACACGCATGGACATATGTGACAATGTAACAGTAAATTTCGATGATGCTGATGCTGTTCATATCTCCTATGATTTTAGGCCTAGCATCCAAAAGAGCCAATTTAAAACAGCAGGTTATCAGGCAGTCCAGGCAGCTAGTGTGCTAAAAGAAAACACAACCTACCCTGTTCAATATTTCAGATATCAACATAATTGATATAGCAGCAAACATAAATATTTAGTGAATGAGTTTCTCGTGAAAGAGCTACAGGCACAAAATGGAACATTTATAAATGTTGAGATGCCACAGACTGCTGTGTTAATAGAACTTTGTGTTTCCATACTGTAGCTGTCATGAAGGAGTCGTAGTAAAGAGGTAGGGTTAGTACACGTCACCCTTAGTTAGGCCCATGAACAGACTGTTTGGTCCACCGTTTAAAAATAAACAGACTAATATGATGGGAATGTTCATGTGCCCACTGAAGGAAATCTAAGTTCATACACAGCAAAACCAGAAGTGGTACATAGGTATCACGCCCCTGTCAAGTACTCCAGACTAATGGGCTTCAGTAGGTTAAAGTTTAGACTCAGTTAAACTCCAAGAGTTGAAGCAACACTGGTGGTTTTGCTGTGTCAAGCAGGAGAACGCAGAAGGAACGCAGACATCTTGGACAGAGAAGCAACTGAACAGCAACAAGCAAAAACACGGACCACATGCAGGCGCTGAGCAGCACGGACAGTGAAGCAACACAGAAGGCAGCCGTACACTGAAGCACATGTATCTCTGTTCACTTCAGAACTTGATTCCTCGCATTTCTGCTCCTCACAATAAGGTTCCGTCCTCATTGCAGTAGTGTAAATCTGACTTTGAGGGGCTGTAATCTTGCTAAAATAAACTTGTATCCTGCTGTGAACGCACTCTCCAAGCTCAGGGATCTAATTAGGACCGGGAGCTAACCTACTCTTTTACAGTAGGGACCCACATACATATTTAGTTGTGACACACTTCGCAGGTCTGATACTGCAGCAACTGAAAGCTGCAGAAGTAAGTGCTTGTGTTGAATAAAGATTTAGTTGTTTAATTACTGCTTACTTTTAAAAAGTCAACACGCACACCTTCAATTCGGAGTGCTCAATCTATCCCTGTATGTTTTTGGACAGTGGGAGGAAAGCGGAGTGCGGCGAAAATCCACATGAGCATGGAAAGAACATACAAGCTCCTCACAAAAAAAGAAACTTATTTAAATTTCAGGGGGGTTTCAGACAATACACTGAGGGTAGGGTCAGAGTCGTGTGAGCTGTCAACACAGCCGAACTCTTCATTGAGCAGAAAGTGGACCAGGGACAACAGTTCTCCCCATAACACCCCCAGCCAGAGTGAGTACTGAAAAACTCAGACCATAGAGAGGGCAGCGGTGCGAAGTGGCACAGTGGGCACTGAAGTGGACTCGGGCCCTTTAGTGAACGCGGCCTGACACAACCTTCAAAAGGTACAGATAGGACATGTCTGGTAAGGAAATGCCACCCTGGGTAACGGAAGAGAGGCGAGGGAGAGTCACCACACTTCAACATGCGCACTCTCAGGAAAGTGGGTGGGTGGGAGATCGTCTCGACTGTTGGAGGGAGGTCACAGCTTCAGGCCGCACCAGTTACCTGAGGTCAGTTTCCGAGATACTCCTATGATGCAAGTCGTCCTCGTTCTCCGCCAAATCCTCATCCTTGCGATTGTCTACATTCGCCCCTGAACCTTGCCTGTCGCCCTGCTGCTTCCCATCTTGGCTAGCCTCTTTAGTGCCCCCCACCCCGCCTGCCTCCTCTTCTTCTAGAACTTCTCCTAGCTGTTCGTCCCCCTCCCGAGACTGGCTTCTTGACCGCAACTGGCTGAAGACGGAGAAAGAAGCAAGAGAGCAGCACATGCAAAGCAGAAAAGAACAGACAGACAAAGCAGAAATAACGTCAACAGGTAGAGAAGCAGAGACAGAAAAAAGACTGAGCGTTCCAGTCAAAGCCAACAGAGAAGCTGAGAAGCAAACTTACAGTGACGCAACATGCAAGTGAACATGTATTTGTTCTTTTAAAAAAAAGACAATTTATGTGTTCCCAGATCGGGGCAGAATCCTCCCGCTGCCTGAATGGGCAGAGTTCACACATTTGGTTCCATGTGTTTCTCCAACAGAGCCAAACCTGAACTCAGCCTGCTGAGAAAATAGCGCTCAGTAGCAGCACATTTTCTCCTGTAGCTGATCCAAGTACAAACATTTTCGTCGCGGAAAATGCCTGGACGTGGCAACGCAACTGAATTCACAGCTGTGGGAGATTCGTCCATTCCTGAACACAATCAGGCAAGTGAGACGGGGAGAAAGGACATTGTCCTACCGGATCTTGCGGTTCCCCTGCGGCCTCTCTGATTGGACAGACATGTAGCTCGTGCTGCTGAACCGAGAGGCACTACTGGTTCTCGACACAGCGGACACGTCGCTTACATCACTGTCTGATGACTTGGCCGACAGGTTGTCTGAGCCCCTGGGATCTCTGCCAGAACGCTGGAAAATAAAAAAGACAAGGTCAAAAACTCTTAATATGCTCGCCTTACCTTTGCTCTCAACTCTAGTTTGAGAAAGTCAAGACCTTAGGAACAAATCACAATCACCAGCAAAGCGACAGCAGCGTCTTTGATGCTCCCTAAAAGACCATTCACTTCAAATGCGACGACACCTGTCGCGCAACTTATACCCCAGTGGTGACTGGTTTCCTGTGGGGGCGGGTCTAAAGTTGGCGGGACATCATCATGGCGGATCAGAGAGGCAAAAATGCAGCCTTTTTATCTAGTGAGGACGGACATTAGATTATTATTGAGAGGCGCTTGTATGTTGGAATTTCCCCTTGGGTGGATTTTATATATATATATATATAAACATATAAATAATGATATTAGTTTGATGACTGTTTGTTCAAGAAACCATTATCTTGTGTTTTACGATATAAAGATATTTTTTAAAGATGCTTTTCCAGAGTCACAGGATGAACTAATTCACTCAGAAGAGTGTGATGGCCTAAGCAATGAGCATCATTCTGAGAGGAACTTCTACAGCTCCCTTGATACTCTAAAATAAGACAAAAGGAAAATGTTCCTCATTCATTTTTTTGCATGTATCTCAGCGAAAATATGGAAGTCGACGTGGAAATGAACACTCATTTCTCAATGTGTGCAGCTTCCCAGGGCCTCGGACCTCTGGCCGCCACCAACAAAATAATATGTATAGAAAATCCACAGAGAAAAAGCTTACTCACCACAATCCTGTTTGACTTAAATATCAGTAATGATCATTACATTAAATTGCATTCCATATTAAATATGAGGGCTTCAGGGCTGGTTTGAGTGGATAGAGCTCTGTGCCCCACAGAACTGTCAAATCGGCCTATTGACCTATTGTACACTTTTCATATTCACTGACATATTCTGGCAGAATCACATTTCATTTATGTTTTGAGAATATGATACATTAATGCAAGAGAATGAACATATTGAATCTCAAGCTGTTCAATATGTGAGTTTTCTGAGCCAACTTGTGACGTTGCTTAGAACATGGGTCAGGAAACTGACCGTTTCATGAACAATAAAAACCAACGTGTGGCACTACAGCAACTTTATTTTAATAAAAGACTCCATAAATCTCTATCTAATTATATGTTGCATAAACCTGCCTTTTCTACCTTGTGGTCCAAAATACAGTGGTTTCCGACCTGACCACGCTCGGTTGCTGTGAGTCAAAGATCTAGGATGTATGCGAGTTAGTGAGTACAACTACCCGCGAAGAGTTCATCAAAGAGAGAAGACCAACGTCAACATGAGAGAGGCCAAAATTTATATGCAATTTTTGGAATTTTATCAATGGTGAAGTGTGTAGGTTCATGGAACCACGTGTAAGTGAATGATGTGATGAAGATCAGAGATGGAAAATGCCTAAAACGTAACAACAGATTTCCTGAATAAATCATGTTGATCCATGATCTCATCAAAAAAGAAAACTCTCTCCTCAGACCAACTCATCCAGGTCGCGCCTACAGAGAGTTTCACACTATAGTCAAGGTCGGAGTGGCTTCAAAAAAACAAAATAATAATCCTTCAAATTAGCAGTTCTATATGTGCTAAGTTGAAAAGTGTTTAACAGTGATGACGCCTCAGAAACAGAATTATTAATATGGATGAAAGGCTGAGTGGACAGGGTCACCACTGAGCAGCAGTTACTGTAATTTGGAAGATTGCCATTCGATTTGTTTCAAAATTCACAAATTTTGGAAACCAATAGACTGTTATTTTATACGTTTGGCAATGATTATTTTCATTGCCAAAAACAGATCAGGGTTTCCACTACTCTGAATGTACTTGAAATTCTTATAAAATTGAAATTCTTCACAAATATTTCCAAGGCATTAAAAGAGCTTTAGTTTAAATAAGGTGATATAAAAACTTGAATATAGCCACCACCGTGATTTATTGTGCTATTGTCAAATTGATGCAAAATAAACAATATTTTATTGTTTAAATGTATGTATGGGTCCATCATTTGATTCAGTAATATACCAAATTTATTCAAATTGAAAAATGTGGCTTCTTGTGGCAAATATTCTTTCACAATTAAAGTGTGATTAATTGAGATTAATTCATCACAAATTCTGGAATTAACAAGAATATTTTTTAATTGAATAACTAAAAGAGATATGACTTTAAAACACTTGCAATAGTAGCTCAGCATTTTAAACACATACAAGAGTCAGGAAGGTTACCAATGCTGGGGCCCCATGAGCCTCTCAAACAGAAGAAGCAAGAGCCCAAACGCAAACCATAAAACACAGTGTGTGAAACCTCCCAGTGTTTATCTTCCCGGAATATTTGCAGCGCAGCTTTATTACACTGAAGTTTATAAATACAGCTGCTTGAAATGTAACTATTAATAGTCTTTACAATTGTTTGTTGATGGAAATTCCAATGAAGATGTCAACAGACAAGAACTTCTCAGTATCTAAACTATTAGAGTTTCAGAACACATGAGCGATGATCATTTTCATTCCAGCGACTTAAAAGGAAAGCTTGGCACACACACACACACACACACACACAAACATGCTTTGTCCTGGCTCGACTGTAGCAGACGGCAGGTTCGGGAAGCGCTGTCCAAACATGTTCAGCATCCAGAACAGAATAGTAAACACTTAAGACTGCAGACACAGGGTTACATTCTTTGGATTTACAGCTGAAAATGACTGATCTTCTGACATCCCTGAATTTATATTTAGAGCCCAGATTGTCTTTAAAGGCATGCACTTCTTTCATTTGTTTCCCACAACTTGCTGCCCACAGAGACACCTGGCCAACGTTCCAAATGTCTGTGCCGAGCCACTTCCACAGGCAGAGCCAGAGAGAGAACGCTAGACGGCAAGATAAAATAAGTCTCTCCCTCGGGTCCTGGGAACTTTCTAAGTCACTGTTTATGGGATTCTGAAGATGATTGTTTCTATGAATCTCTTGCATAATGAAGAGTTATAGTGTACCTTAGGGATTAAAACATGGATGGCTGAACCTTTCTTCAGGAGAAAACAGAGGTTCTAATGATCATTGCTGAGGTTCAAAGTAATGATCATGATTTTTAAGGATTTTAGCTTTCAGCACGACATCAAAAACATAAACAAAAGAGGTTTCCTCCATGTTACGAACACTTCCACAGTCAGGGTTTTTCACTCTTGAGCCAATACAGAGACTCCCACCCATCTACCTGTAGAATGACTGTACCATGCCTCTCTTTTGTGCGTCCAGAAGAATAACCTCCTCCAGCTCCTTCAGATCACAGCAACAGGATTGCTCACAAGGACCAGAAAGACAGTCCACTTTACACCGATTTCAAAGTCATTGCAGTGGCTTCCCTGTGTTCCACAGCCCAGTTTACGAAACTCTTTTTGGTGCTAGTCCTGGCTAGACATCTGATGGCTTCTACCAAATCAGCCATCTCCTGTAGTTATCTTCAGTCCGACATTTTCTGAAAAGCAGCCTAGCAATGTGCACATTTTTTTTTTTCAGTAGTATCAAAGACTGACCTGCTCCGGTCCAGGTGGAGAGAACACCACCGAGTGAAATTAAAGCCACCTTCGACCTGAGCTACAAATTGAGCAAACCCAATGTTTCCCAGCCACTGAACTGAATAAAAGGGAGTGACTGGGGTCATATGTTGTTTTTCTGTTCCCTGCAAACACTGACTGACATGTGAACTTCGACATGCTCCACTGCATTGATTGATTTCCATAGGACCCAAGCATGGTGCCTCCATGCATGTAGGACGCAGCAGGCCTTTTACCTTGTGGTAGTCCTGCTCCAGCCGAGAGTCCGAACCAGCGCCCTGTCTGTACTTGTTCATCTTCATCTTCATCTGCCTGGTCCTCTCGTCCACGTCTATACCTGAACACAGAGAGCAGGATCAGTCAGCGAGGAAGTCGATGCAGCGGCGAGGGGGAGGGGTGCACTATCAGGGTGAGAGGTTCTGCTAAGCTATGAGGCATGAGCAGAAATCAAGACTGATAGAACAGCAAGGAGATGGATGGTCGACAGAAAAGTAAAAACTCAAACATGTAGACAGCGTTCAATACACACAAACTCCATCTATCTCTCGAACCAAATCTTGAAAAACCATCATCGTGAAGAGAAACTGCTGGAAAGCCTATGTTTTGCAGCCGCACAGAAAAGTGTCTAATTTACTGTGGCAAATCCGATGAAAAAGAAGGCAAACAATCGACTTAACCTTTCTTCACCTGTCTTCATTACAGGGATGAGACAGCAGCTGTGGCTACACGTGACTCCAGACACACACCTCTGCGTACATACTCATGCACACCAAAAGGCATTGAGTGGTGAAGGTCAAATCAATTTGTCTCATTTGGACTCTTGTAATTCTCAGTCTCTAATTCATCTTATGTTGGTGTAACAGGAACATCCACCAGTGACGCAATATCCCTGTGTCAGAGTTTTAAATCTCGGAAGAAGCATATCATTTTGTCATGCAAATAAACTGTCAAAGGAAAAATCTATGTATATAACGTCTTGCAAACCTACTGGAGGGTTACATCTCTTGAAGGTGTCATGGACGTGCGAATAAACTCCAAAACAGTAGTTTAATACTTTTGTTTTAAAACCCAACTCAAGCAAGAACTCCTTCCTGGATCCATGTGATGGGAGCATCACTCCTCGGATGTGCTGTATGAGTGGGACAGTGGGGTGTGAGAGTATAGTGAAATTGGATGTGGCTGTGTTTTCTTCTGCTGCATCTGAGCAGAGGCCCCTCTTTCTTCTTCTTTTCCTATCATCTTCTCCCTTCAGGGTTGGTCACAGCGGATCACCTTCCTCCATCTCACCCTGTCCTCTGCTTCCTCTTCTCTCAAACCTACAAACCACATGTCCTTCTTCACCAGTCCATAAATCTCCTCTTTGGCCTTCCTCTCCACTCCGCCTGCACCTGCTTCTTCACCTCTTTCTCACACTCTCCATTGCCCTGGACAGTTCAGTACTTAAAATCCTCCACCTTCTTTATCTCTACATCCTGGAACTTCACCTGTCCACTTGGGTCTCATTCACACACATGTATTCCGTCTTACTGGGGCTAACCTTCATTCCTCTCCTTTCTAAGGCAAACCTCCACCTCTCTCGCTTATCTTCCACTTGCTCCCTGCTCTCACCACAGATCACAATGTCATCTGCAAACATCATCGTCCAAGGGGCTTCTTGTCTAACCTCATCTGTCAACCTGTCCATCACCATCACAAACAGGAAGGGGCTCAGAGCCGAGCCTTGGTGCAGTCCCACCTCCACCTTGAACTCCTCTGTTCCACTGAGCAGTGGTCTCTCTTTATAGACACATAAGTAGCTCTCTTAGTCAGCACCTTGAATAAGCAATATTCTGCAGGGGACACTGCATCTGATATGATTTAGTGAAAATTACCTTTTGGGAAAAACAAGGGAAGAGTGTTCAACATTTGACTCTGTTATGTCTGTGTGTGGCACAAGCAGAGAAGGGACTTTTCTTTGCTTCCTACACCAACGTGGAATGGACACGCAACAGTGGCCTCTTACGAAATGAGTAGACATTTCCACTTTAGTTCCCCACTGTGTGTTTGAGACAACATAAAAAGCTGAGCGACATACAAGCTGAAAGCATCAGCCATTTCAAACGCCGATGGCTCGAGAGCACAGGGCCAAGCCAAGACTCAAGCAGTAAAGACGACATCGAAGTGAAGCCATGAGCAGGACAGGCATGTCAGCATGACGATCGGCTGAAAAAGAGCAAGGTGAGGAAGAAGAAAGGACAGACCTGAGCTGGTCCAACTCGGGAAGTCTGTGTCTTCAGGCATTACATCACAGAACGGACAGACAGAACAGAGGAGACGCAGATGGAGGTGAGCATGGAGAGTAAGGAGTGGACAGAGGAGACGAGCACGGACGACAGATGTTGGTTTGGGAGGGTCAGAATGAGGAGGAGGAAGATGGAGGATCAGGGGAGGAAGACACCACAAAGCAACACGACAACACAACAAAAAAAAAAAAAACACAAGACCACACAAAAAACAACAGCACATAGACTGCACCGGGGGCACGGCGAAGAGGTGGTGCTGCGAGAGGCTGAAGTAGAGACTGAAGTTATCAGGATTTGAGTAAAAGTGCAGAGAGATTTGGAGGCAAGGTCAGTGTCTGTAAAAGAGCTGAAACATTGTGTCGTCAAACAGAGGAACTGGAGCCCTAGGAGAGAAGGCGAGCGTGAGGTGGCGGCCTGGAGAATAGTAGCTCAACTAAACACAAGCAGAAATCATAGGAAGGCACAGAGCAGCCAGCACACAGACGTGAGAGGCGACGACCTCAGCGTTTCATCAGCAAGTGAGAATCTTCAGAACCCGAAAGACACGCTCAGGCATTCACAGCTGGATCTTAAAAGCAGGTTATGTAACATCACCGCATTCAGGCACCTCTTCTGTTTCCGATTACATATTTGTCTCTGCAGCCTTCTCATACTTCCTTCCGCGCAGCCCTGGGAGACATTTTTTCCCACTTCCATCCCCAAAACAAGCTCCTCCATGATAATGGAGTTTTTATTTTATACTTTTTGAGACAGAATGACAAAGACAAACACCTCGATTGACCAGGAGTTATTAAAATCTCCCTCTATATGTACGCAGGCATGAGCTACAACAATGGAACTCCATCAAACTCTTTAGTGTGGTCAACACAAATCTATGAACATGCAACGTGTACGGTGTTTGTGCGGTATTTTCTTTTCATTTTCATCATCAAAACCATGATGGAAAACATTTTTACTCACATCTTACACTCACAAGTGATGGAATCCACCTATTTGTCAGTGTAGAATTGACTCTTTTATCAGTATAACTACAACAGGCAGTAAAATCCTCGATACTGTGCATAGTTCTGCAATAGTATTGTCATCATATCTGTAATATGCACAATTCTTGTTGTAGAAAATTTGAAGGCAAACAATCTCAGCTGATCAAAGAACATGTGCTGGTTCCTAGAGCTTCATTCCCACAAACAACACAATGACCTTCCGTAATCTGATTAGATGCCACCTGCAGGCGCATTGGCTTATTCACTGCACATTAAAGAAGGAAATGCAAGAAATCCTGAGTAAAACAGTCATGATCTCACCACCCCATTCATCCTGGATGTCTTGGAAAAATATCGTGTATTTTGTTTAGGTCATAATTCTCAAACACACAGGGTGAACTCAGGAGGGCAAAAAATCCAGCCTCTAAATACAGGTTGATAAAAAGCAACACATATGTTTGAAGACTGTGGCCTTTCGAAAAGGTCATTTGCATGAGGCCCATAATTATGCATCAATTAAAATGATAATGCTTTTGCACACAGCGTTATTCTGCTCACTTCATATGCATATGAATGTGTCACACCATTCTTCATATTTGTCTTGCGATAAAAAGTAGGGCTTGAAATTGTTCCTCACTTGCATATATAAGGTTTATCTTAGTTCTTGAGAACAAGTTGTGGTAATAATCTCATTTATTTTGTTGAGTACACATCAAGGCTACGTGTGGTCGTCATGGTAGCTCAAGCCAAAATTTAGGTCACCTTGTTTTCTTCACACACTCATATTACAAAACAAAAGGAGAAACTTTCAGCTCCAAAAACAAATCTTCACTTGTCGGAGAGCAGGAAAGAAAGCTAGGGGCACTGCAAACCACACGCAGAAGAAAAGGAAGAGTGAAGATCGCTACCCACAGGCTGGACTGTGCAATCTCACTGTCAACCGTCCTGACTGTGTTTAAGTGTTACTCTCGTTCATCAAAGCACAACACAGCAGTGAGTCACAACAATTTACCGAGGTGACCCCAGCAGCTCTAGTGGCCCAGTGAAAGGAGCCAGGAGGTCCACACCCAGAACCAACCTGTGTCATTGAGGGAGGGGTGCGGCTGCGACCCTCCGTCCGACAGAGAGCCGTTCACCCCGCGCTGCTGGTCCTCCCATGTCACTTCTAAGGTGAAGACACACAATCTAAGAAGGTTGGACTATTGAGACTGTAGCTCAAGGCACCTCAAATGTCCTCACAAGCGAACATCAACCATTTGTTGACGCAAGGTAACTGAATATCGATTTCAGAACTGCAGTGATGAACAGCTCCTACTGATACACTATATGACTTTTGCACCATCTATTGGCCGTAAGGCGTAACTGCGAAGGAATGCGTTGAAATTGCGGCATTTTAAGGTGGGTCTGATATGGCAACTAAAAATCTGGAGCAGAGAACCTGCGGATATTTTTAGGCACTGATTGGGAGATCCAAAGATCTAAAACTGAACATACAGCGCCATCTACAGGGGTTTGGAACGAAAACAAACGCTTTGCTTCAGCTAACAAATGCAGATGCGTTGACAAAGAATATGGCAAATGAAGACATTTTCTAAGTAAAGATATTTTTTTAAAAAGAAGTATAATGTGCATATATTATTAAATTCAGTCAAGACGAATCATCGGTAGAGATGTGACACACACACACATATATACAGTATATAAATACAAACAAACCCAAAAAACAGTGTGAACATTTGGTTAGGAATAATGTTGACCAGACCATCAGGAAGTGACGGGAAAATAGGTCACTCAAACGCGTAAAGGGTCACCACAAGCCAAATCACACTCGAAGTAGACTTGCCTTTCCTCCCATTAACTGGCGGTGGCGCATGTGTCTTCTCCTCACAGTCGGCTACCAGCGAAGAAACACACTTAAACTCAACAACTGAAAGTCTTGGCAATTGCACTCCAAGTCCAGTAATGCATTCTCAGACTTTAGACTATAAAAAGAAGCTCATTTTAATATTATAGCACTATTAGGTTAGAACATCACTCCACGCTTCAGTATGCTCATTTAGTCCAGCTCTTTAACAGCAAACACACACACAAGGATTGGAGAGAACAGCACACAGCTCAAAGAGTGGCGAGGGAGACACACCTGGTCGACCATTGTGTCGCTCGTGTGACTCCGCCTCCTCTCTTTCCAGATGTTCTGTGCAGCCAAACATATAAATGGTTATAAATAATAATCATAAAAATTAAAAGTGAAGAAGAGTGGAGATCTATCTATCTATAATATTCATCAGAACCCCGAACCGAATCAGAACCTTCAATACTTTATATGAATGACATTATATGTTATGACTAATCATATTTGTTATAGCGATCATCACAATAATCCACATTCTGCATCTGAATAACGCTCCTGCCCCTGGCGTGAACACACACTTGTAATAAATGAGTCAGTCAGGCACACCCACAGGACCAGCTACAGCAGCTCAGATCTCCTCCTGCTGGCATCAAACAGCAGAGCGCAGGGTGCACGTATGGTGACCAGAATAATGATGCGGGAGAGAGATGGAAAAGATGGCAGCAGTACAGGAGAAGGGTGGAGCGCAGACAAGAGAGCCAGACAGGATAAAAGAGAAAGACATGAGTTTGTTGGCGGATGTACAGAGGAGAGGGAAGCCCTCCCGGACCACGAAGAAAGACTTGTGCGAGAGCTTTGACTCATTCATCTAATCTCACCGCGTGAGTCCCCTTCACATCTTTACACAGCCACACACAATCCACTGAGAAGTGACTCATTGAAACCGTGAATATTATGACTCCAATGATGCTCCAAAATATATGTGCTAATTGAAGGCTGGAGTCAAACCCAGCCACGTCAGGTTCACAAATTCACACACATAAATGTCAACAATGAACCTGTGTGTTTGTGTCCAAGAAATGCTTCAATAAACAGGCCTATTTCTATTGATTTTAACATGTAAAATAGATTTTTTTTTTTTATCTGCGCAGCAACACACTTGCATGGTTTCACAATTTTCCATCTTGTTTGGGGCACAAACAACAACAATGCTAAGGCAACTGGGAACAAATGAAACACAAACACCAGCCCACAACGTAATCTACACAACAGAGGACAGTGATGGCACAGGGAGTCTAAAGTCGCTGCAACAGAGACGGACAGCTCAGAGAGGCACAACCCAGTCTCTGATGGACCATCACTGTTGCAGACAGGGTTCAGCCAGCAGGAGTACGGAGACCCCCCCAACCTCTGCCAGACTAAACCCTCAGACCTGCACAGACCTTCACAAGGCTCTGTTCCTTGGTCTCCATCTTCTGAGAGAGAAATGGAAAAGGACCGAGTGGAGATGTTATAGATGGAAGACAACAGTGTAAAGCATGTCGACAAGGATGGAGTGACTCTCAGCGATAACTCAACAACTACAGTTCAATGTTATTGTTGGAAACTATAGAAACAACTTACTTCTGTCCTTCCCTGTGGGTGGGAGCTGTGGGAGTTGTCGACCTCGTCTGCCCGACATCGGGGTACTGGTGGGACTCGTCTGGACCGATCCACTACGTGGATGCGCCCTACATAACAACAAGCAGAAAGTTGTGAGAGACAAGTCCATATCTGATGCGTGCTTGATTCGTCCACATCCACATGAGAGTCAACTGAAAGCAAAATGAAAACAAAAGAAGGGATGATGTCTGGTGTCAGTTTCGCACATCAGTTCATATATTTGGTCACCGGCACGTGAGGCGTTCAGGTGACAACATAACTGAGCTCTCGGCATCGACCTGACAATGTGTGTTTCAAATACAAAACCAATGCACACAGCGATGATGTTTGGCACATGGCGGGGAGGGGGAGGGGCAACGTCAACAGTTTGGAGCTGCAATAAAAATAAAAATAAACAAAGAAAAGCAGGACGTGAACCGCATGTACAGTCGACTCATCAAGCTGCAAGAGGAGAAGAGTTCAATGCAGATACAGCAGACCAGTGCGACCATGCGTTCAGACTGTCCCCCTTCAACTCAAACAGGACAACATAAGGATGCCATCGCAGGTCAGAAGGGCATCGGTGGATGTCAAAACCAAACGTAAAAGTCGGCCCATCACTGCTATACTCAACCAAACGTATGAGCAGTGTGTGGCAAATGAAAACGCTGTCTACGGCGCCGGGACCGACGTGCCTCGGCATGTAGCAAGAGAACACGGCACCAGGGGCTACAGGGAGTGAAACAAAAAAGGAGGGAGGGTGAGGTGAGGTAGGGGAGCAAAGGAGACGGTGGTCAATGTTAATTATCCGGTTAGTCAGGGTTGGGGGGGGGGACATGGGACGGGTTTTTACTAAAGAAGTTTGAGTCCGGCAGAGACTTAGCAGAGGCGCAGCAGCTCCGAAGGCAGAATGGACGGTGGCCCTGAAGTGCACAACACAGCGGCACCATACAGATAACACAAAACTTGAAGTAGTTTCGGCAGTTTAGTTGAGTTGTGCACTTAGGGTCAAATTAAAATTAGAATTAGAATTACAATTGCTGATTATATATATATATATATATATATATATATATATATATATATATATATATATATATATTCTCTATATTAGCTGAAATTTTTTGCAATTCTCCCGCCAGAGCGTTTGTGCTCCTCTGAGAAATGAAAGCCGAACTGAAACTACGTTCTGCTACAGTGGTGAGCCGGTTAGCGTCTCCGATCTGGGTCGAACCTCGTCAAGGCAGGCGAAGGGGGAGCAGACCTCCCAGACGGAAGAGACGGCATGGATCTCATGAACGAAGAGTCGTGGGGGCGTTCTGTCGAGCGTGAGCGGGACGAGGGGCGCTCTATAGTGGGCCGCTGGTCTGCAGAGCGGGACCTGCTGTGATACTCGTGTCTATCCATGGCTCCGTGGTTCCTACAGAGGTTAGTGAGAAACAGGCAGGCACTCAGTGCGGCCCGTGACTGTGTGCTTGCAGGCTGGACAGACATGTGGCTAGAAAAAAAAATTAAAAAGTGCCCTTTTTGTGCGATGCATGAAAAACCAGACTAGCCCATAAAAAGACGGAAAGTTTAAGAATTATGTTTTGAAATGTTATTCTGAATATTCAGTCTACAAAAATGAGTCACCAACACATTCTTTTACTTCAGTTAAAGAACATTTTAGGAAGAAGATATTTTGTGACGATTATTTTACATGTTTAATTGCCTATTTCAGATTACAAAAATATGTGTAAAAAATAATTAATTTGCCTCATAAACCATCTCACTATTACATTATATAATTATTATCAGTGCTTATTATCGACACAAAAACATTATTTTTGGCACAGCTGGAGGAGAAGGGCGGTCAGACTACATTACATCTGAGCTAGAAAAAAAAAAAGTGTTGAGAAGAACCACAAAATCCAGTGACATTGTATGCAGACATCATTCAGCTTGCAGGGTCAACAGAAAGAACACATCTGTGAAGTGCACTTGGAACAAAATAATACACAGCTTGGTCACAATACAAGGGTTGGTACATGCACGCTTCATTAATTGTGAAAAGATTTAGAGTAAAATTGGCTGTAAACTTGTGAGTCCTACTACTATTCAATGTCAGTGTATGAAATGGCGTCACGTCTGACTATAGTCGAGTCGAGGAGATTTCGGTTCACCATTATCATCACCTTATTGTGGACGTGAGGTTTGAAAAAAGTAGGGTTGTTCAAGGTGAATTCTGTCATGACCTCAGCTAAACTTGCCAGAGGTGTCGTCTCTCCCACAAGCCTTTTTTCTTCAAATGCTTTTCCAGTTCTCAACATTTACTCGTGCCGAGCAGAAACAAAGTGTGTGTGTGGATGAAGAGAGGAGGAAATCATTCAATTCCTCGCTGACATTTCTTCCCCTGTCGCCACAAAGCAAAAACTGAGGGAGAGAGATGGAGAGCTCTCATTAATGGCCATCCAGGCAGCCGCTTGGGCCTGAAGTGGAGTAAGTCTGGGCCTTGGGGAAACTTCATGACACTTCAATAAAGTCAGTCGGGCACTCGGGCTGAGTTCTAAAGACTCATCACTTTTCCCTCCCAAAGTGGCGACGGGTGGCGCTGAAGCTATTCCTGACTGATAGCCAGATGGCGGGAGATTGAAGGCAAAGTATATTCATTCACAACATGAGCGCGCCAGACTGCTGCACCGGGATGCTGGGGGGGTGTCAACAGGCCTGTGGAGCTGTGTTGTATCAGGGCATTTGCAGGCTCAACGAATGTTTACATCCAGACTTATTATTCAACCTGCTGATTTTGACTGATGTCTTCCCAAAAAAGTTATTGAATATATGCAATAAAAAAGTAGTAATAATAATCGAAAAACGTATTATTTTTCTTTTTAAAAAATCACATTGTTTACAGAATTGTTGTGTCTTATGGAATAATGGAATAAGGACCACAATAAAAACATTATTTACAGCAGAGGCCCAGCAACTGTAATCTGAGAGGACCGAAAATGGCGATCACCAAACACATGTAAAGCTACTCTGCAATGCGTGAGCAGCTTCCAGTGGCTTCCCGGACGCAGCACAACACTTATAACCACACACACCACTGGTGGACACACAGCCGTTACGATCCACGAGGGTACATCAACACGACACCCAGGACTCAACAGCCTGCACTTAACTCAACATCCAGTCGACAGATAGCTGACATCAGCAACACAAATAGCTCTGAGCCTCAACACACAGAACAGAGGCAGTTGTGTGCGACACAACTCCAGAGCTGTGATGATTGGGAACCAGAAGCCGATATCAAACAGGATATCATTTTCTGCCATCACTTCGGGGTCACCAGCAAATCAAAAACACGGACGACGGACTGCTGAAGAGACTGCAGGACGGTGGATGCACGAACATAGCTTCAGTGCATGTCAATACCTCTCATAGTCATAGTCTGAAGAGTAGGCGCCCTCGGAGTGCGCGCGGGCCATCCGAGTGGAACGCAGTAACCTGACTGCTTCCTCTCTGCAGATGGGGTACACACGGTGGTTGCGGCTGGCGAGAAATATCACAACTTTGGTCTGTTATTGACACACAAAGCCAAGCAAGACACTTGCAATGTAAAGAGGTGACCAGTAAACTTGACAGCTGGACATTGTCGGGTGATTATTGGGGGCAAATCCAACCTCTGCTGGACAAAATAAATGGATGATCTGCTGTATAGGCATTTTGCAATGAGGTGGACCCACAGGTAAAAACATGAATGAAGACTTTACTCATCTGAGCTTGAAGGAATGTGCTGACTTGCTCTGCCTCGTCCTGTAGATTGTTATTTTCAAAGAGTAATAGGCAAGTTGCCATGCTTTTGAGATAATGGGATATTTCAACATTCTTTCTGCCAATCACATTCATTCGTTTGAAAACAAGGAAACAAAACAAATGTATTTCAGGGTTGGTGATAAACTAAGAAGGGGTTGGATTCAGATGCTAAATTCGTTTTCAGAGTAGACTGATGTGTTTTGTATTCAGTTGGGTCTCAGTCTTCGATTGGGTCTTGTCCCATATTGATCTTGATTCAGTCTTGGTACATCGAAGTCATGGTCTTGTCCCAGTGTTGGTCTCAGAACACAAGACTAGTTGCTACTGCCAACTGCTTTCATATTGGGTAAAGAAATCAGGTGAGGAAAACGGAAAATGCCGACCTCATCATTTTCTTTCCACCTGGCCTTTTAAAACAAAGCAAATGTTTTGTCTTTGAATCATATTCTCAGTTGACTTTCAGATATACATTTTGATTTGAGCATAAGGTCACACTGGTGTGACATGTGGATCCACTGATCTGGAGAAACATGTACAGCTTGTGTGTCTGTCTGTTACCACGAAGAACTCATGCTGGTGTCAAAGTGAAAAGAGCAGGAGGTGTATGTAGCTGAAGGAGCGGTGGTGGAGAAGGCGGGGCTTCATGCACGCTGAGGTCTACCTGGGGTCCTTTTGAGGATCAACAAATGGCTGATGGTATCGGCTTCGAGGTAGGGTGAGA
The DNA here is from genome assembly GCF_027744825.2 of Synchiropus splendidus. Lineage (NCBI taxonomy): Eukaryota > Metazoa > Chordata > Actinopteri > Syngnathiformes > Callionymidae > Synchiropus > Synchiropus splendidus. Next base: position 18,017,833 of record NC_071345.1, on the reverse strand, counting down.
AAATGGCTGCGACCACATGGAGGAAGGAGAGAAGACAGATGGAGCTATGATGAGGACCAGGAGGAAACAGAGATGGAGAAAAGAGGACTGAAGACAGACAGCGTCATGAGCAGATGGATGAGAGGGGGAGCTGACATGGAAGCAAGACTGAGGCAACACCCACTCTTCTGAAACTTGAAATGATTCTGTGCAACACTGCCCATGACACATGTAAGATGAAAATTCTGTCATGATTCAAAAACTTCAATCAGTTTTGTCTCGGCTTGCAGTCTCTGAACATTTCAAACATTGCCCTAAAAAATATTAACTTATCATGTCGTGTGATTCTAACATATGACACTAGGGGGCTGATTTACAAACTTCAAGTGCCCCAAACAGTGCAGTTGCTGCAAGTAATATGAAGCCTATGGGATGTTCAAGGAGGATGAAATGTGATCGGTTCAAACCTTAGCATGGGAAAATAGTGTTTATTTAGCAAGTCCCAGAGTGTAGTTTGTATTATCGTGCAAAACCATTTTTTCTCCATTTGAACACGCAAGTCTGTTCAGGAACCAGCATGGTGTTCAGAGGTGTGAAAGGCCTCTGAATCCATGTGTTTGTGTACAGTGGGAAATAGAATAGTCAGGAGGACCGGCTGACATTTGTGCTGTGAGATGAGTAGCAGAAGTGAGTGTCCAGAAAAATACAGGACAGTCCGGAAAACAGATGTCCCGAACCCAGCTCGTCCTCCATCACTTAAACAAGTCATCTACCACTCTAACTACAAATAATAATAATAATAATAATAATACTGATGGACCATCCACTGTACATGCACACACATACTAAAATATTGAAATAAGTTTTCAGTTAACTGGAAACAAGACAATTCACATTAGTGTTCATCAAACAATGACTCATTTCCTGTGTCATTTTCAACTGTTTCTGGAATCGGAAAAACCATTTCAATAACAGCCTGTTGTTAATTATGGCAGCTGCTGGAGCAGCACTGTCCCAGACAATTTAGATAAGTGCAGTTTCTGCATCTGACACTGTTCAGCTCGAGAAATATCAAATAAAGTTGATTGGACGGCAGCGAGCTGCTTCAGCGCCAAGGCAACATTCTCTAACGTGCTCAGAAAATAAGTGCTGATGGAGGGAAACTGACCGCTTCTGCTCCACTGACTCTGACTCTGACGTGAAAACAAGACGTGCCTGGTGCAGTGATGAACTCCTGCACCTTTATTCATTCATCTTTACCACATTTGACTTGGTCAAAAACAAGAGGGTTCTTGTCGCGTCATGGCTAATGCTGTGTTCAGAAAGAGGAGTGAGGGGGCGACAGCTGCAGATCAGGTTACAGTCATATCGGACTGGATGAAGTCGCTCATAAAAAGCTGGACAGACGATGAAAGCATTCACACAGAGGTTGGAAGAAGGCTTTTTCAAGCGTGCATCAGCTCCTCCACACGTATCCACATCAGCTTCGGCGCCTGCACGGCCATATTTGTGCATGCAGCCACCCAACGCAAGCTGGAGCCGGTGTGTACCTCTCGTGCGAGTAGTTATCTCCGGACACACTGTGGCGCTGCACTCTAGTGAAGGAGCTGTACAGAGAAGGCCTAAGCTCAAAGGTCGGGTCCAGACTTCTGCTGCGTGACAGAAGCGGACTTGGTCACCCCTCATTTAATTCACAGTACATATATAAAAGCACTGCCCTCTATTGACCAGCACACACGTCCTCACAACAGCTCATTTAATACATCACCACGTGAGACCTTTGTATATTAGGGGGGTAACAGTAGTCAAAAACTTGGGACGTGTAGATACCTCTTGTCACTTTGCAGCTTTTAAATTCTATCTATCTATTCTATCTATCTAAAGTTGCTTACAGCATTTTGATGTTTATAAGTAAAGTACAGTATTGCTTATTGGAATATTATTTACGTTTTGATTGCTGTCTATCAAATAAATTTTATTAAGCAAAAATATTATATATATATATATATATATATATATATATATATATATATATATATATATATATATATATATATATATATATATATATGTACAAGCACATTTTTTCATTTAGACCGATATTTACTGTAACACCCCTAATACGTTACGTTACGTAAATGCCTTTGGTGAGGTGCAATGCTCTTTAGTTACCTGGAGGGAGGAGGGACACTGGGGGAACGCGATCGTGCTCTGTTTATATCTGCCGACCGGGAGCAGTGGTTTGAGGACATCACCTGCTCAGGGACTGACAACGTAGAGCTCTGGAAGTCTCTGCCGTTCGGCCGGTAGTCTGTGGACACAGATTCACATTCACCAGTTTACTTTTTTTATTTTCTTTAACTTTTATTGACAAAATTATAATGTACACAACAAAGACAACAATGAAGGAAGTAGGAATCCTTCCCAACAGGACAACGTCTTACCCTGTTTAACATATAAGATGCGTAATTCCTGTACTTTTCATCTAAAAAGTTGAGTGTTAAAAACCATAAAGCAGATGAATCAACAACAGTTACCACAGAACAGGAATAACTTTAGTTGGCTACAAACACAGCGACTCCTGGTGCTGGATCCTCAGCGTTAACTGCTCAAAGTGTTTCAAGGAAGGGAAAGTGCTGTACCAAAGTTTAGGATCAAGACCTTGAGAAGGTCACCCACACACTCACATTAGCAATTCGTCGCTGCTGGACCGTGAATACCATAAATCTCCACACAACGCTTGACTCTGTCCCACTTGCACGAGGATCCAACATCCTGAGACCTGATGAGAACCCCTGTCCGTGTCAGATGCTTCAGGACACCCACACGTCAGCACTGATCCTACTGTTAGTGGGCAATTTGCTTCAGAACTGTTGGTCTAGTTTCTGCGCTGTTTTGTCTGCACAGCTAACACTATCTGAAGGATACCCACAGGCCTGAGACATCAATACAACCCATCTGCAACACAAGCTGACACCTGATTGGTCCCTCACCACATTAAGCAAACCTCTGAGGACAACACCAGCATGAGCCCTTATTTCAGAACAGTTGCGAACTTTGACAGAATCTTTATAAGCGCCTATGTCATTTCCAAAGATGCTGATCCAGCGGTCATTTTTCTAAATGTCATCGGCTGAGTCGATACGTTTTCTTCCGTCATCGGAATTTGCAGCTCAAAGCCGCCTCTCAGGTGCGCCTCGCTTGACATGAAAGTAGCCTGAAACATCATTTCCAGCCCAAAAGCCAAGTCCGCTGAACGTGAAGGAGTTCATTAAGGATTAATCCGACACGGTTAGCGGGTCGATGCTGGGCTCTATTAGCCTTGATTGGTATTCAATAGAGTGTATAGGCTTTTGAAACGAGTCAGAAAGTTGGAATGAAAAGTAAGGCGGGGCTAATTGAAACTAATGATATGACAATGTGACATATGAATATTCTAAAATGCCATTTCTAACAGGAGGCCGTGGGTTTTAGTCGCTGGAATAAATCTATCACGTCTTGATAATCGATCTCGATTATGAGCTGCGAGTCACACTCACACATCTGGACAACATTCCTACTGCATTCATGTTTAATCTCACTATTGGGATCTTTAAAATACAGCTGAAGTTACTGAGGAAAGACTAAAACTCAGAGGACTTGATTTTCATTTTTGTATCTAAATAATTTCCTGCCCTTCCAATACACCACCAAATCTTCTACTCGGGCCCCAAATCTGAAGTGTGTGGCAGAATGTCTTTCTTCACTTCTTCCACTAGAAGACATGAACAAAAACCCACACCGTTTTGACAAAAAAAACGAATGAAAGATAAGTTCAAATATGATGAAATAAAAAACAAAATTCTCTAAAATGCTGCTCGAGGACAGGCCAGACGCATGTGGATGTGTCCTTGCTGTGGAAAACCAAGCAGTATTCCGGCATCTCTAGAGGTTAATATTTTTCGCTGCCAAATGCTTTTCAGTCTATTTCTCTGGCTGGTAACAGCTCGGCCTCTGATGTGCAGCGTAGGCGTGCTGACAGAGTCTCAGCAAGTGCAGCACTACAGCAAGTTTCTTTGCAGAGGCAGACGAACGCTCAAGCAGCATTTCACCCAGCTAATATGGCACCTCAGAGCTTCAACGTCCAGTAACATGACTATGATTTTAATGAATCTGCTCATCGACTTTGGTCTGGCAGTTATGTTTTGTGGTAATTAATACTGTATTACATCAGGGAAGTAAGGAAGCAATGAGCAACTTGAGACAAAATGCTTTGTGGTAACAAATCCTTTTGGGTTTGGATGAGAGAATGGACATACAGTACAGTTGGTGATGACTGTGGCACTCTGCAGGAGGTAGGTCACTTGTGTTAGTCCGTCCAAAACAGAAGGAATTGGAATGATGGCAGAATAAAAGATTTTGACCCTAAAAAGAAACCCATTTCCTCGGAAAAGAGAAACTGATAAGAAATTCTTTCTTTCTCCTCCTTGTTTATTTTGTATTGTGACTTTAGTAGTGGCTTACCTGTTATTACACCGACACCATCTTCACAATCATAGTCTGAGATTTCACTGTCACTTATCCTCTGGGATCCTGGCAGAGAGAGGAAAAGTACGGATGAGAAAGCATCAACATACACATTGTCTCAACTACAGCAACTGCACTCTGAAAAGGGTGGCACAGTCTTCAGTGTAGCTTTGAAGCTAACATCCATGCAGCAGCTCAAATCTGGGCAGAGAAACTTCTCAGAGAACTCTTCTCCTCTAATATGCCGGCCCGCAGAGGGTTAAGGGATAAATCATGTTCAACTTTCGGAGGTTTAGGATCATATTTGGTGGAGAATGTTGCAGGAATAGACGGTGTATGATATTAAGCATGATGGGATAGTTTCATTTCATCACTCAGGGGGAGCAGAAACATGGAGACTTGAGGTCAGAGGGTCGGAGTGGAAAGAAGAGAGCAAACACTCGGGTGCTGTCACAGTCTGTCAAGTGCTGGAGTTCGTTTTTACCTGAGTTTTGTGAATATGGACCCTGGTCTGCAAAAGCAAAAGCAAGGATGACCCAATGCAGATGTCAAAATAATATTTGGTAAAAAAAAACTGAATCTTGTCATGGAGTACAGACTATGATTTTTGTCTGGTTGAGCATAGATTTGGTTGTTTGATTTACTAAATAGCAATTGGAAAATCTGCTAAATACGAAGTTCTGAAAATCTCCACTGAAGTATCTCAAATTGTAGTGTCTTTTGTGACCTCTTGCTTTGTTTCACCCTCAATAGCTTCTGTCTAATACACCAGTCTGGAAAATCACAAGCCTGGTGAATGTTTGCAACAGCCGAAGCTGATATATAAACCCAGTCTAAGTAAGAGCATCTTACGTACTCCGTAACCGCCGTGTTGGACTCTCTCCATGTAGCTGCCTGCGCTGAGTGTTCGGGGACGCTCGTGGGAGTGGGATGGAGGACACGTCGTGGGTCTGCAGCTTGTACCAGTGAGGCTCGTCATCAAGCAGAGCTGTCTCCAGCTCGATCAGGATCTGCCATCACAGACGACACAGTTAAAACACAAGTGACCAGTGAACACCTAGGATTATATTCTCCAGAGCTGTGTTGACTGTTGACAGGTCATACGTATAAATATCTTTTATGAGGGGCGGGGCCAGAGTCTGAGTTTCTCCAGGATCCTGCAACATTAACGTTCAGCTTCCTTACCTCCCCCAGGAACTCGCTCTCCTCTTCTCTCACCCTGGCTTGGTCCCACAACGTGATTTCCAGCATGCGCTCCCGGAACTCCCGCCGGTGCACCGGCGAATACATAAAGGTCTGGTTCCATTTGGGCTCTAAGGATTTCTTTACTGTTTTTGTTCTCCTCTTGCTTTTGTCACTGGTGGAACAATAATTCAAACTGTTTTTTATTTACTATCATGACAGGGAAGAGCCACGAACACAACAAATAACCAGCACGACACAGCACAGGTACAGACACAGGAGCATGCAGGGAATGATGGAGACAAACTCAAGCTGATTCATCTACACATCTATATATGCATGTTTTTCGGAATTATTTTTGTCCCTCCTTCGTTCTTGTCAGGAGTTACCACTGCAGATCAGCCACCTACAGTTCTCAAAGTGGGGACGCTGTCTGGGGCACTGACAGAGCCTCTGAATATTGTTAAGTAAGATAAAAATAATGCATAAATACTATTTATTTAAAACAAGAATGCAACCTAAAATAATTTCTCATAATACATTGATTGCTTCCAGTGGAAAGTCTTTCAGTTTAAACTTCAGAACAGTTAAAACAGTCTAAATTTCAGCGCCACTAGATAGAAAAACTATGCATTTGGTTCACACAGCAAGATCCCTGAGAGGGCACTAAAAGTGCACTTAAAATTGTTGAAAATATGATGGTCAGTAATATTCTTATGCATTTAACTGTGAATAAAAGTAAGGAAATACAGACTAAATGTTGGGGTTTCTTTAGGTACACTAATGTTTTTATGGGGGCTATGACATGAAAAAGTTTTGCAGTGGACCTAAAAAACAACTTGGAGGTATCTGTTCCTGCGCTTACCTTCTATCAGGGAGGAAGTAGATTTTGACGTAAGGATTCCTGGGTCGGCTGTCTTCCCTGGGTGGCAGGTCTTTGGCGCCCAGAATGGTGACGATGAGCTGATGACCCACTTTGTCGTACCATAGTTTGACCTGCGGGGGCAGAGTGGAGGCATACTTCAGAGTTGGGAACGACAAGCTTTGCAAAGTTTGCAAGGAGGAAAATGGAGGAGAAAACTGCGCTATGAAGTGTGGGCTTCACAACAAGGCAGTGACTTCTCCTGCATTCACCCCTGGAGAAACTACTCATGTCGTCTCATGCTGTGATCAGCTAAGATGTGGCATTTACACTCAGTATTATTACCATTATCATATCACCAACATTCAGGTTTAATTGGAGGCCTTACTGTATTTGTGTCTGGACATTAGGGAACTGAACACTGTGCTGTGTTTTACATCTTTTTTCGCTGTGCAGAAGTTTGTGCAGGGGTGGGAATATGCTTTAAAGTAAAAGCAAAAGTGTTTCTCAGACAACTCTCCAACCCATGTAGCTCAACAGAGCGCTTCAATGAAGGCTCCTCTACTGCATCCAAACAGAGCAGACAAACTCAACATCCATTTAGCTGTGTCCCACATCTGCCTTCAACTTTTGCACAGCACTGTTGATTTCTAGTATTTTTGTGCGTCTTCACACATCTTTGTTTTCATGATCACTTTCCCTGTACTGGGTTTTTTTTTTTCAACAGTCCCAAAAGCCAATCACTTAAAGGCAGCATGCACTAAAATCATTTTGGTTTCAATCGTAGCAGGTACCAGTGATAATGTTATCAAAGATATCATTCGGAAGAAATATAGAGGGATCAGACATGCTGTGCGAGGCCGCCACAGACAGTTGGAGGGAAGTATGGACCAGAAAAAAAGGAAACACTTAGAAGATCAAAAGACATGTCTGGAGGAAAGTCAATGAAATGAAAAGGCTCTTCTAAGCTTTTGTCCATACTTCCTATAAATGTGATCATGAAAGGGGTCTGCGGTGTTAGAAGTAGCCGCTGATCATGCAGCAACGCAAGAGAGGGCATTCAAGGCAGGTCTATGGGTTTATCGCTAATCCTGACACCCACCAAGGAAAACAAAACACAGATATTCAGTTCAGATTTAGATATGTCCTGTAATATAAAACAAAAGCGAAACTAGAAACACAACTGAGATATCCATCCACATGGTGGCAGCAACCACATATCCATTATAAGCAGATAAGGGCTGCACAATAGATGATATATTTTTCATGACCATAGCTGAGGGTTGGAGCGGCGGATGATCGGTAAATAAAGAGCTTGATACAAGATCTCAGATACAAATGAGTTTCCTTCAATGGATGGCAGGGGTCTCCCTTAGAGATAGGGTGAGAAGTTCTGCCAACCGGGAGAGACTCAGAGTAGAGCTGCTGCTCCTTCATGTTGAAAGTAGCCAGGTGAGGTGGTTTGGGCATCTCATGATGATAGGTGGAGAGATTATATCTCATCACTGGCCTGGGAGCATCTCACGATCCCCCAGTCAGAGCAGGTGGACAGCACACATAGGTTTGGTGCCCCCTGTTGAAGCTGCTGCCCCGAGGATGATGGACATAATCAGATTATACAGGCTGATCTGTCGCACATATTTGTACGTCGTCATGTGCCAGTGACCAATAATTCCTTATCTGAATCTGGTAAAGGGCAAAGAATATTTTGACTGATTCTACAATTTAATAAAAGGAGTGTTAAATGTTATTCTTCGATAAGGGAAAAGTCGATTGCTTTGATTTCACTTCAAGTCGATGGCGCTTGCTGGCCGTATACTATGATTCGGAGGCCACATTTGGCCCCTGGGCCTCGAGTTTCAGTTAATCGCTAAGATGCTCTGAGCCGGACAATGGAGGATGCTAACATGTTTGATTAAAATGCAGCCCTCTGCCATGAGCAGAACTCAAACATTCTCTGTTGTCTCTGAAGTTTGACTGCAATAAAAGGGAAAGCAAATTTAACTGGGTTTTCTCCATAATGCTCATTTGAGAGAGCAAGAAGTTGATGTATTGACATCCATCAGCCAAGATTCAGGCTCAAGCATCAAGGAGTCGACCTATAGATCATGTCGCACTGAATGAAAAGCAAGAAATACACTCTCCTGCCCTGCTGACGAAAGGATCAGTCAAGTGTGGTAACAAGCCGAAAGTGTGTCTTTAAATGTGTGCGTCCATTAGTTGGGCATGCTAGGCAGAATGACGGGTTAAAACGAGCGATAACAACCCAGCATAGAACCAAGAAATCAAAGAGAAGAAAATGACAAAATGCACAGCACTGGGAGGGAAACTTGACGCTACAGTTTCCCTGGAAATGCATTTCCCAAAGTATGGAAACAAAAAAAGTAAAAGGCCAGTCAACAGTCAATGAGCAAAGACCAAATAGAGATTGTGCCCTGCAGACAGGGCCCATTACCTGGACCCTAGGGGCAAAAGGCGTTGTTCTTCTACTAAGGCTTTGGCTCTGGGTAAGCAAAATTAAATAGCAAAAAAAAAGGGAAAAAAATAATGCAATAAAACCAAAAACCCACAACACAACAAAAGACTCACAATACATTTTTGCCACGACAACATCAATGTTGTTTTGAAGGGAAGCAACATCAAATTTACTGTAACAGTTTTTCACTTTCTCACGTTTGACAATTTTAGTTTGCAATTTTAGAACTGGTTGGAAAAGCGCCACCTGGTTTGCTGGTTTCTTTACTGTATGTCGCTGAGGTTTCATTTACTTATCAGACTCTCAGATATACTGCCCCCGCTGTGAACCAGAATTAAGAACACGAGGAACCTCCACATCAAGAGTTGAGACGCAGTGAGTATGAGCGTGTTGGACATGCATCAAGAAAGGTGCGGAGTGGCGAGCTTTTATGATCCTCTCTTGTTGCTCTACACCAGGCGATGATGACTCAGCTTCTCTCACCATCTCAAGTATACAGCCAACTACAAACAAACACCCTCTTCTCACAGGCGAGTATGCATTAAGTCCATCACTGCAAGAGTAACTCTATAGCCACAACAATTGGAGCATCTTGTTTTCTGAAGTACTTGCACCTCACAGTCACATACTAATGGTCATGGCCTCATACTTGCCACTAAAACTAAGGAATGAGTAAGATTAAAATCCCACCTGCAGTTCAACATAACTAAATTATCTACTGAGCCATAAAGACAAATGTATCCCACTGTACCTGGAAAACATGTTTTCCCTTGTGCTTCCAACATGCTAACACACGTGAACTAACCACTTTTTCACCTACAATCTTTTGGGGGTCGATTTAAAGACTTGGATATTCAATTCTCACGTGCCTGACGTGTTATGACTATACTACACATCCCCTGTGGGCCCTAAATCTGAGAGTTGTATCTGTTGTTGAAAAATCAGTCCTTCACCCATTTATCAAGGATTGGATTTTGTACAACACAAGGAAACATGATCTCCCCTTGTGTGCTGGGTTGGGCGAGTGCCAGCTGAATCGACTGAGACAGTCAAGTTTGTTTCCTCGCTGAGGTTTAAGGAGGATTTAGGAAATAGGGCGCGTTAAACTCTGAGCCCTCGTTCTTCAAACTATTGTTGAGGTCGATCATTCGGCAGATAAAGTCCAGGGTGGTACAGATTTCATATAAATAATTCATCCAAAAATAAAGCGCTTATTAACGTTGCTGAGGAGCTTGTTCGTTTTAGTCTTACATTTTTTACAAGATCCATAGTAATTTTGGAGAAACTGTTTTGGATAGTTTCGATACACGACATCAAATGAACAGAGAAATAGCGTTTGCTCTCTGGAGGGTTTGAAAAATGAGGGCCACTGGGTGTTTCAAAAGACACGTGATGAACTCTGACAAAAGTGATGCCATGAACACTGTTCCACTGTGGTGTGAACTTACTGAGAGCTGTCCTGACAAGTACTGAGGGGCGTCCCTCAGCATACTGGGACTCATAGGCGACGTGACAGAAATGGACGGGCGATCCATCTTTTGTGACTCAAAAGAACTCGAACCTGAAAGGGACAAAGAGGATGAGAAGACTGGTTAACTGACAATGAACATCGGGGAGTTCAAACATCAGAGAAAAAAAACTTGACTTGCTTAGATCTACATACTCAAACACATCATTTCTCTGAGGTATCATCAAAACAAGCACTTCCACTCTGAATAAGTGCTTTTTCAGCACCACAAAGTTCCTCTCCCACTAGCATACGGGGAGGTTCCACAGGGTCCCATAATATCAGAGTCAGAAAACTTCACCTATGATTTGACGAAGCCTGGATTCTTGAAGCTTAGCTGGGATTTGTCTTTGGAATACTAAGTAGTTGCCAGTAATTCATCAGTCTCGTCTTGGTACTGTAGCAGGAGCGACTTTTGACAGGTGAGGAATGTTTCATTGCAATAGCTGGTAGAAGAGAGACATTGCCTGTGAAGGTTTTTAGTCTTTTCTTACAGAATTGGATGTTTAATTCAAGAGAAAATTCAGATTTCTTTTCTCAGTCTGGCTGATCATCTGGGGTGTACAAAAGTGAATTAAAAAAATAGTGGAATAAAAAATCAAAGCCAAATGTATAAAGGCTATTCTGCAAGATTATTCTTCTCTTTACTTTTCTGGGAGAAAAAAATCGGGAGTTTCCAAGTCTGAATATTCACGCACATTGAAGGTGAATTTTCTGAACCAGAATACAGAAATACATGTTGCGTTCAATGAGTTGCAAGGGAAGAAAAAGTGCATTTTGGAGGAAAGAATTTCAATGCAGAACCAACAAGAATAAGCAGTGAAGTTGACATTTCACCATTAGCTGTCAGTAACACTGTAGGGGGAGTGAATGAAAAAAAACAAACATTGTCTCTCCTGACTTACTTGATTCCAGTTGTGCATGTGTGCTGTCTGGTATCCTTGGAATATCTCTGGAAAAGAGAATAAACAGGACGACCAAGTTAGAATTATAATATCTCAACATCTAGTACTCAGGTTCAAAGTTTGTGTCTTTATTTTAGAGGTTCATAATTGCCATGTTTAACTTTACATTCTTGGAACATACTGTTTGGAAAGTTTGGAAAGCTGGTTTTGTAAATCAGTGATGTTGTTTAAGATTAAGGCCGGTATTGACTTCAAATCAGTTGTTTATTTACTATTAATAATGGGTAATTATGGTGTTGTTACATGTGAACTATATATATAGTATATAGTCAGGCTAAGCATGCTGCTCCTCTGTACTTTATAACAGTTATTAACGTTATTACTGGCATATATGCTCCAAATGCACATAAGAATTCTGAGTTTAGTTATGTTCCCTAATGTAACTCGTAACCGTGACATCAATTATTGCTTCAGCTTGCTTCATAGCAACAATGATTCTTTCTCTTATTGGAGAACATTTATTTGGATTTGCATTCAGTTTTAGCCAACTTTTAAACCACAAAGAAAACTTTGACAGTCTACCAGTGTCAATAAAGTTAGCTCTGTTAGCTCTTTGGAGCCGCGGGTCCGACACGGAACGATCCATCGTTTGATCGTGAAGGTGTGTGGGCAAGTTAGAGCCGCATCAGGTTTAAAAACAACTGGAAGTTTTATATTTGACTGGCTTAATCACTGTGGGTGTGTGAAGAGGAGCACTGGGTGCTGCGAGCGATGGACGAGTAGTGTCATCATACATTTTTGTGTATTGAAGGAATGTAACCAAATCCATGTAATCTCATCAACAGGTTCTTATTGTTCTTCATTTAATGTCATCATATCGCCCACCTCTTTGGACAAATTGCGTGAAATTGGTTCATTTCCCACCACATACCTGACAGTCAGCACACAGGTTGAAAAACACTGGATAAGTGGCTTGACTGACTAGATTTTACCCTGAAATAGTCACTGAAGGTTCACTACAAACAAGACCATAATTACCAAGTATTAACTGTACATAAACATGTAATTTAAGCTAGGTTTATTAATAGCTAATATGTGATTGTCAGTAGTTGTAATGCAAAATGACAAAACTGATATTGCTGATATTGCGGGCGTGAGCGTGTCTCCTCACCCTATAGGCCTTGAGACCACTAGTTCCACTTGTGGCTCAGGTTTAGATTCTAATATGATATTGTAAACTTCTTTAAATGTGGCTCCTTGTAAAAGCTTCCCATTCCACTCCAGCACCTGGTCACCTGAAAAACAACAGCACATCAGTGTAAGACAATGCCTGACATGCCGTCAACCACCACGGAGACAAGACTTGTTACCTGGTCTGAGGTGTCCGACAGTGTCTGCTAGACTTCCCTTCCTCACTTTGGTGATGAAAGCACATAGTCTACCAGATTCTGTCATCTTGCCTCCCACCACCTTGAAAAGAGGTAAATATTAGTGAGCTTCAGTTACAGCGTAGTTGCTACTTCTGAAATAACTACGTCGTCGATGGACAACAAAACCATTCTGTAGTCATTGTGACCTTTAAGATAGTACTCTCAACTGAAGGCAGAGGAGTTGTGAAAGTGCATCCTCTTGTTTCCCCATGGCCTGAGGACACACTCTACTGCACCAATGTGAGCCGCCGGCCATCCTTGCTCTGTGCTACATTCTGCTTATAAAGGCTTCACATAAATAAGAATACGTCTTAATGGCGCCAACACACAAAGGAGCTTAGGGGAAGTCTGCTAAATGAAATGGCTTTATGTAACTGGACTGGCGAGAGGGGAGAGGTGGACGGAGAGGGGGCGAGGCCGGCGATCCCACTGATGGACTGACGCGCCGGAGTGCAGAGTTGGTTCTCTGCTGCTGAGATGACAGAATCGCTTGGAGACACCGAGCAGACGCAAACACGCCATTTCAGGAGGTCCATTCAATCAGTAATGATTTTCCCATCTTTCCACTCACACTTCTGCCTCCTCATGGATCCGCCGCTCCTCTGGACTCAGCGTTTTGTTTAATGTTGCGCTGTTTTAACAGTGCGGCCTGGCACAGCGGGAGACAACCAGCTGAACTGTTTATTTTCCTGAAAATCCTGTCTTTGTTTGAGAGACAGTGACGCCTGCAACAATGTTTGGCTTGACATTCTGCATTCAAATGAAGAGAAGAGTAACTCTCAATATCAGCACTGGCTCTGCGTCAGTCCAGATCGAATACCGTTATAAATGACCGCCACAGACATACAATGCCGTTTTCCCAACATCCCCTTAGAGCTACTCTTCTTCCTTCTTCAGTGCGTGAGTGTGTGCAAGCAAGCGCGTTCTGGAACACTACTGCCACCTATTGTCCACACACACACACACACACACACACACATATATATATATATATATATATATATATATATATATATACACACACACACAGACACACAAAGCATCTTTTAAATGAGTACTTGCTGACAGGAGAGAGAGCGCTCACCTTTAAACCAAGCAAAGCTCCTGAGTCCCGAGGCACGCTTCCATCTTTCATTCGTTTGTTGAGCAATATTCGCCCAATTTGACGATCTCCATCTTTGGACGGCTGCCACGTGACCGGGTGCTAGAGAGTGAGAGCAACAACGTGGGTTTAGTAACGTACCTCTGCCAAATCATGTCAAACTGTGAGAGCAGGGCTGCACAATGTAGACCAGGATTGTATATGGAATTTATCAATGAATTATAATAATTACTATTTGTATTTAGAAACAAAAGTTGAAATAAGTTAAAAAAGATAGTGAATAATTATTCACTACTGTGAAATTTATTATGGAGACTATTGTGTTAAAACCTTTTTTTCACACTCCAGACCTTGAACTGAGAGTAAAAATAAAGGTTGTTGACACTGAAGCTCTTGGAACCAAGTTGGTTTAGAGATTTTTACTCATGAAAGTGAAGGCCTTCTGTTATATAAATATGCAATACTTTTTATCATTTTAAAATCCCAAGTAGTACAAAGAAGGATTTGTCATGAATACAGCCGTACAACCTTTGTTGTCATTAGCAGTGATGCAATGTTTGCAGGTTAATATTAAACTGAGCTGACTCAGCATGTACTTCTTAGATTGTCAGGGCAAAATATGAAATGTTTCATGTGATTTAAGACCAAATTACAGGTGTTTTGGTCCAAATGAATCTACTTGTGCAGCTCTGTAACATACTTAACAAAACATGGAGGAGTTCACTCAAGGGAAGACAAGTTCACACAAACTCAGCCCAATGCTAGAGGAAGGTTTTTGTAGCTCTTAAATCAGCTTAGAAGCAAGTGTAATTGTGCTATCTATGTATTATTGAGCTTGTGTGAACCCGCCAGTGAGAGGGTGGAACCGAGCGTCATGCAGCGCTCCGTGCAGGTGAAAGCAAGCAGCTCTAGCGCCCCAGCTGGACGCTTGAGGACACGGCCACTACCGAGCGTAGGAGGAGAGCAGCGAAATAGGGGAAAGAAGAACATATGAAGTTTTGGAAATCTAATATGATAAAGGAAAAAAGGACAGTCTGAGGAAGAGTTGAACCAAAAACACGACAGCGGACGGGAAAAAGAAATGTTTTGGTGCAAAGTCAAGTCTTCTCTGTGCTTGTATGTGTGTGAGAGTTTCTAGATAGATGTTGTGGTGATGGGTTGAGGAGATGGAAAGTCAGGTGAGTGTCTCTCCCGACTGGGTGCTGAGGGGTGGGGCAGCAGAGTGAGAGGGACAGCCTACGTAAATGTGTGCCTGCGACAGTTAAACAGGCTGCTGCAGAGCAAGAACACAACAAACGGAGGAGGACGTGCATGCAAACTGTAGGGAAGACCCACATTCCTGTGTGCCATGACAAACAGAGGTCGTGTGTCATCGCTTTGCCATAACATCTACTGAAAGAAGTGTAGTATTGGTGGGGGGTGCAAACAGCAAGTACAAGTAGCAAGCAGAGAGGGGTGTCCCCACAAGACTGTCTTGGCAACACCAAGCAAAGGTGGAGCCAAAAGTAACCGAAAAAGGAATGAAATCGCAAAAGAAACATTTCACCTAGTTACACTTGGTTACAGAGAGCAAACAAAAACGGAGTGGGTAGGTCATAAATAATAACAAAAGGCAGGCTAGACAGTCTCAGTACCTTCTCACTATGGCTATGCTCCTCGTTTAGGGTTGTGCTACTGCACGTATCAACTCCCGAGTCTTTAACCTGCGGTTCGCACCACGCCAAGTCCTCTTCGAATGAGTGTCCCCCAAAGCGCACCATTTTCTTTTGCCTCTCAGATAAGGTGTGTGTCGGCTGGGACATAAATGTCTGCTCAATAGTTTTTCTTTTTCCCTTCTGACTGTCCCCTACAGGCGTGGGATAAAAACAGAAAGAACAGAAAAACAACATGCAAAGGTGTAAATAAAATGAAGGAACCATGAAATGACAAAAGACTGAGAAGATGGAGAGAGACAGACAGACAGACGGATGGGAGACAAGGGGGCAAGAGGGAAGGGGTCGGGTCACGGCAGGGCTCCACATGTCTCACCAAAGACATTGGGGAGGCCTCGCTGCTATGCCAAGACGCATGGTCCCACCAGTGGCCATCCAAATCTCCTGCAAGGTGAGGGAGGGGAGCGCACACACACGAGAGAGAGGACAGCGAAAGGGGCCAGTGAGGACAGCACAGACCACAAGACAGAGACATCATAAGCATACAGTGATTGACACCTGTAGATATATTGGCTCATACACTCGCTCACACACAACTCATGTGCTGCTCCGCCCCAAAATCAACATGACCAAAATCCATCGACGGTGTTCTAAAACAACAACATCCAAAACAATACATTCCCACTCCAAATAGCGACTAACTTCAAGGGATTTTTGCTTTCCGATATTGACGCCTCCTACAATGTGTGTGGACTCGTAGGTCTCTCATTGCCGTAAAAATTGCGGTTTTCCTTTCCTGTGTTTCAGCGAGAGGGCGAACCCTAACCCTAACCACTCTCCACGTCAGGAGATGCCACGAAAGGTGGAACATGTGCTTCAATAAAAAGTCTATTTTCTCAACATGCAACGCTAACGTCTGATTCCTGCCTCAACATAGGATGCAAGTCACACTTCCGGATAACAGCAAGTCACTCTTTAGAAGGTTGTTCTCGAACATTTGCAGGGCTGCAGCTAAAGAATAGTCGGCATATGGCATGTACGGGTCTGACTGTGCAGCAAATAGTAAAAATATGTTTAATAAGTTTAAATTGCAAACATCATTGTTTTTACAATTCACATTTTTTTCTCAAAATGTGGTTGCATGCTTGGCAAATGCTGCACCTCGACTTAGTGATTGATGTGTCTGCACTTCACACCCACACACATGATAGTCCAAAAGACTGAGTCACACTTACTACAGAACTTGAGAGCTTTAAACTGAAGGCTTCAGAGAAGATGTTAACCAATACCCGTCATTTTAGAAACTTTCACAGTGCATTCAATGTTCATAATGACCATGAGCATATTTACACTGTCCAAAGTGGTCAGACATCTTCACTTGCTCTGGCACAACTGTTACTTTAAGTCATTCAGAGCACTGATCAAGCATCGATGGACACTAACTCCACTGTGAATTGCAAGACACAAAAGTTTAATACACATCTGCAGAAACTATGAGTATATCTGCTGCAATCTCACTTTCAAGTGAACCAGATCATTGAAGGAATGTCCGCCTCTTAACTGCAACATAAAGTCTACTTCCAAACCACCACATTTTTACTATTGACACTGTGAAATGGAGGCATACAGTGGCATGAAAAGAGCTTTAAATTTTGACTCAGTCTCAAATACTATCATGAAAAATAACTGTGTTTCAAAAGCTGCGGCTGCATCATACAGACACAAACAAATGTACATGTTTTTTGCTTCTTGTGGTTTCCCAGCAAGACTTAAAATTCTGTTTGAATTCTGTTTCAATAAGTCAGTTGTCAACATTATTGCCATCAAAAGCAAAACAAAGAATGTTTTTAAAACTGAAAAAATTGAACACACCATCGCATCATCAAATTCATATTTAGAATTGCTGCCATTAACACACAGTAGAGTGCACATGTGAACATTGGTCCACCACTGTAGCTGCATCCAAGGGAAAGTCCTTCACAGCAACATCCTTCAGACGAAAACTAAGACTCACAGCAAGACACGGTCAAATATTCCTCAACAATTCATCTTTCTAAATTGATATAGGGACTTAAAATATTGAAACAGTATCATGTTATTAAATATTGCAATATTTGAGAGTATCAATATTGTAGTGCAGCCTGAGTATTGGCTTTATTTAAAAAAGTCACTTTTAACTACTACCACACACTTGTCATTGTCGTATTAAAAATGATCCTTGATGCTTAAATAGGAAACATTTGCTTGGATGCAAAATCTGGGTCAAATAGCCAAACATTACAGAACACGTCCTTGATTTGTGAGATGTACTGCTGTATTTGATAAGTAAAAAACAATACTCAACACCATCATGAAGGGTCTGCATGGTGTGGTTAAACAATGTAAGGGGTTTCTTGATATAACCTACTATATATTAAAGCAGAGATATCGACTCATCTGTCTATTTCTGAGAAGTGGATATACAGTAACAAAGAGATCAGACAATATGACTCATGACAGCATCATTAAATCACAGCAAGAGCATGACAAGTGACTCCAAAGTCAAAGGGAAGTACTTCTGGGAACTTTTTCTTCCTTTCTCCAGTCATGAATCCCACTGATGGTTTTAAAGTAAGAGTGATGGCAGATGGCCCCTCGGGTAGATAACACACACACTTATCTGATGTTTTTGTCACTGGCTAAAAAGAGAAAACTATTTACGGAGACAAATATCTGCAGTGGAATGGAGTGTCTGTAGTTTCCACTCCAGCAGGGTTTTTCTTTTTTTTTCCCTTGGGAAGACACTGAACATGGAACATTTCCACCACGATTAAGATGATTGAAAATCCAGAAATGATTAAAGAAGTTTGGCAGAAGAAAACAGTCGAGGTAGCTGCGATATTCCTGGGTAGATGAACACAGACAGGAGTGAGGCTTTGCAGAGGCAAGCAATCCTCCGACTTTTCATGTGAAAAGTCCCATCTACTTGAAGGTGCCGTCAGTTACGTAGTTTGAAAGTATGAAAAGTGCTTCAGAGTTGTACCCACAGTATTAACCATAGTATAACACAGTTATGCTAAATAAAATCTAATTCTTGAAACATTTTATTACTGTGTTAAAATCGACAGTAATTCACCCAAAAATGAACACCTACTGACAATGACTTGTGCAGTAACTCAGAGTACACCTTTTTTCAGCAACTAAAAAAATAAAAACAAAGGATTTCATAGATTGCGCCTGACAGGCCCACCGAGTTGAACACTGCTCTTTTCATCTTTTTGATGTGATTTTTTTTATCTTCCATTATTAATCATTTCTCCGTGTCCTCTTAAAATACGATCAGTCTCTTCTGTGAATTAAATATTTTACTGAATTCCTGAACTACTTTCCTCCCTCTTATTGTGATTCTTCACTTGCTTCCCAACTGTGATTCCAGTCTCCAAAAAACTGAAAGGACTATAGGTTTATACATTCAAGATATGACTAGAGAAAGGTCTGGGAAGATCGAGAGCTTGGGCCTTTACCGACCACATCACTTTTCCTTCAGCTCACTTCTACTGCAGAGAGCTGTGTGGAACCTAATGGATCCAGAAGGGACGTGGCTTCCTGAAGCATTATCACTCTGAGGATTCAGATGGACGAGGACATAAATAGATCGCATTTGGAGAGAGTGATGAGAGTGAAGTTAGTAAAGATAAAGGAAGGCATATATATGATGAGAAATGGCTCCCTGCATCATGGCAGCCACACAGCTGCTGCTGTGAGTCTAGTTCTTTAGCAATCAAGCAGTGACCTGACTTGACTTTGGCCAGCTGGTTTACTTGCTACTGTACAGGAAGTGAAAGATATTGATTTTATGCCTGCAGTAAAACTAGCCAGTGATGTGTTAAATTTGAGGATTGTGTCGACTAATAGTCAGTCCTGATGATAAGTCCATCAGCTTTTAAATCATATTTGCAAAAAAGGCTCATGTGCTAAACTCGAGGCCCGCGGGTCAAATCCAGGCCGTGAAATCATTTCATGTGGCCCGACAACGAAATCTCAGGATCCGTTTTTTTAAACTGATCTAATATGGCTCTGATCAGAATGGATGCTTGTCAAGATCATGAGATTTGGAGATTACAGTGATCAACATTCAATACTTGGAGTGTTTCTGTGAAGACAACACTCATACATTTTGAGAAGAATGAGACTCGCTTGTAAAAAATAGATAGATAATGAATAAGATTCATCCTGATAAACGGCATTTAAATATTCACTATTTAAAGTTTTTTATCCTGGTGAACTGAAAAATCAGAAAGTTTATTCGCGACAGCATTTTCCGTGATAATGAATCAAAATGAATGCGTTGAAGTCCTTCAATTCTGAACAAAACTAACCCAGTTGTGTTTGACGTGGCTGCTCTAAGGTAAGCCAGGAGAAGCAAAGCACACAGCTTGACCTTTGAAGTTGGTCTGAAATGCAAAGTTACAAGGTCAGTCTGAGCTGCACACACTGGTGTCCTCCTCCTCCTCGATCCTCGCTGTACATCCATCAGTCTCGGGGAGAGGTAAAGCTACTTACCGTACACAGTTATGAACGGTGATAAAACACTATGGGCGTCCCCAGACAGACTTTGCCCTCTGCGGCCCTCTAACTAACAGCTGACAACAGTCATTAGCCACTCGCCTCCCAGATGCTCTTTGGCCGACAGCATGGACACCAGAGAGAGGATCGGTGTCACAGAGCCTACTGTGGTCATGATAGTCCAAATCAGAGTTGTTATCGATCAATATTTCATACTCTGATGATGATTTGGTTTCATGGCTCACGCTCACCTTCCACACCAATTCAGAATCTTGTGCGGCCACGCCCTTCCTTCCCATCCTGGAGGTGTATTAACAGTGGCACGCCACCACTGGGCACCGATCCCCAGCCAGGCGCTGTGTGGCTCTTCAGCGAGCAGGAAACTCATCACAGCCATAAATTGTGCGCATCAGCAGTCTGCGCTCGGCCCTGCCGCTTCACCCTGGCTCCTCGGCCCCACAAACTGCTGAATCAGGGCAAAGGCAGAGTGCAGGCACCGGCGGAGTTCACCAGCAGCAGGCTCTCCATCACTCTGACAGCTCAATAAAAACCAGTGTAAACTATTAATTGGATCATTAATTATTGATGCTGTTTTTACTACAAATCGAGGGGCGAAAGCAGAAACAAAGCAGGGTTGAAACAGTGTGAATGCTGGACATGGCTGCTGTTAGAAGAAGATGGAATCAGCGGGAGCTGGTTTTACTTCTCACAGGCAAATGCCGGACTGTATTCTACTTAAGTGACCATCCAACCAAACGCTCAGATTTACATGTACCTCCAGCGCCATTCATGAGAACGTGCGTTACGCTGTCACGACACAATTGCTCTCTGCCATAGTTAGCCAGGCAGATTCTGCTTTTTCTGTCTGTTCGGCACTATTATGCGACTGCATGTCAGAGGGATCAATAAGGAGGAAAACACAGGCAGAGGACTATCATGGTAAATCAGTCTCAAGCTCTGTCAGACACCAGTGAGGCCCATTACTGCTGGCACACCCCTTCTGCTTTTGGCTCCTCCTTGTGCCGTACTCTCATCATTCTATATCGAGCCCTTTGCTTTCATGAGCGCACACAGGCGGTTAGAAGATTTAGGAGCCTGGCTTGCTCCTGCTAACACACCCAGCACATGCAAGTCACATCGCAGTTTTTGTTTGCACCCAGATTGCAGTGCTTTTATTTCACTGACTTAACAATGCAACAATCAGAAGTGGGGCAAATTCCATGTGAATATGGCATAATAAGGATTGAAGTGCCACACTAACCAGCTTCTACGGAAACAGCACTCAAAATAATGTAGCTAAATGTGTGCAACTGAAAAGAAAATACTCTTGTTGGATGATTTCTGGGAGTCTAAAGTACTACCAATGACATAAGATGAACTATTCCTTCTTTAAAAAACATGTATGTCAATCCTTCATTGTGGCACTGACACAGCTGGACTCAGACACAACAAAATTCAAACAACAACATTGCTTTTTAAGCAATGTGATTCAGAAATGTACCACTTCACAACTTATACCTACTGTGTCAACATAATACGTTTTACGTTACTCTTATCCTTCTTTCTCAACTTTGGGCAACGACATCCTCTATATTTTGTAATTAGCGCTTCACACGGACCATTTGGAAATTTCAAATCTCAAGTTGAACTTATTCTGGTGGTGATGCTGTGTTAACTATCACTGTCATCAATGCAGCCCTTTTCTTATTTAAGAAAGTCCCATGACCCAGTCGAGTCCAAATATCAGATGTAAGAGACTTATAGGTTGGTTAACAGGTCGGGAATCAAAATATTAAGCTGGTTGGAAAGTTCTTTCTCTCAATTATGTTACTGATATGTGATGCAATATTTCCCCTCTCAGTCCCCACCATCACCCACATGTAATTTATATATATAAATGCCTATTTGTATGTTTTATTTATTTTCAAATACAGCGTCTATAGTTGGCCACTCTAAAAAAAACCCAATTTTTTCTAGCACTTTTAAGTGGTCAGACACGATAATTGCACATTTGTACCATGTAACATTAAGCAAAAAAAAAGGAAAATCAATAAATATATATAAATAAATTTTCATTATACAAAATGGTTGGCTATCAAGGGGTAATATAAAAATACCACAGTACCAAGCTTTTGTAGTTGGACTAGCTAGTCCCTCTTTGTTGCAGGTCACCAGGTAGATTTGTACGGGGCGATGACTATTCTGCACTTCAGACAGCCCTTGTTCCTAAGAGAAGCCGACCAGGAGGAGGCAGACAGACGCAGACAGGAACAACAGAAACTCTGACCCTCCTTTTCTTCCTATTTTTGTTCTGCAGCAACCTGGAATCTCCCACATCAATAATGTAGTGCCACTGCTGGGCCGTGGCCTTTACTGAGCAGAACAGTTACATAACAGAGCAGATCCACTGAATTCCTACGCTCTCATCAAGATTAAACATTGCGGGCATGTGGCAGGTGTCGAGCTTGTCTCGAGGGAAAATCCAGCTACTGTACTTTCAGCCAGGCTCTCTTTTACATCTCCACTTCTCAGCAGCGCCTTCTTTTTTAGTGTGTTTAGCATATCAGAAGTAAAAAGCCTTTGTAATTACCTGCTTGACAGGAAAATCAATTTGCAATTACGACAACTGTCACCCAGGTGCAGCAGTCAGGGGACTCAACAACCACTTTTGACGGTGATCCTACACCAAACGCCATTTAATTCAGTCTCTCCGACTGTCTTCTGGACAATATTTGTTTATACTCTCAAGTAACAAGGTGGTGTGTCCTCACAAGACGATTAGCCCAAAAACACTGGCTGCTTCTACATGTTTTAATCTCCACTCAATACTAGAAGAGTACATAACCCTTCATACCTATCAATACAAGTCCGAATTTGAGCTCCACTCGATAACAAGGGACTCTTGTTGAGGAAACTACATTTACTATTTCTTTTAATAGCTAAGAATGCAGTCCGTAATTTTCATCGACATCACATGTAGTAATACTTTTCAGGCGTTCCAAGAAATCTTACCCAAGTTTTCATCATCTAGTATAATATTGTTCACGATAACTTATTCATGACGAAGATTACAACAGATGCATCTTATGAATTAGCAGACATAGAAATATGATCCAATATCATGAAACATACTTACTTTTTTTAAATCATTTCTCGATTCATAAAAAAAAACACCAAAAAAATAACAAAAATATGATGACAAAAAATGCAATATGCTTGTGCTCTTAGCAGACATTGAGTGCTCTAACATGAGTGACGGAAAACAAAAAATCAGTCATGCCTGTTGTCTGCCTTAATGTACCTTCTGTACTCATACTCAACAACATACCGATACCATTATATGCCTCTCTCTTCCTCAGTGATGCAAAAATAACCCATAAACCTTCAGTCTATTTCTTGATAACAACAACTGGCTAAACACCTTCTTCTTTTGTTAGCAAGACGGATGCGTGGAGTAACATTAGCTCAGCGCACTCATTACGTAAACAGCTACTGGTGACACATTACAGCAGCGATCCCAGAGAAACCAGAGAGGGCATCCAGAGCAGCAGCATGACATCCACCTCAAAACCCAACCACAAACATATGCACACGACAACATCCACACAATTGGCCGACGTGAACAAGCCTCCTCCTGCAAAGGTAGCTGACAAAGAAAAGGAATAACAGCAATCCCAACACTGCTGGGGTTAAAAAAGCAAATTATTTGAATGAGGAAAAACAAATGCATTATAGACACCATCATCATCATCATCATCATCATCATCATCAAGGCAACAGGGTTTTTTTTCCCCGAATAATAACATGTAATTAATCGTCTAATATACTGATGTCATCTGCGCTGCATGTTTTGGTAACACTTTCAGTTAAAATGTCATTCACGTCATCCTGTCAGACGTAGTACACGGTGGGTGCATTAATGTCTACAGGCTGAAATACTGTTACTTCCACGTGAACGCTTGGTTAGATGCAGCCATTAATCAGAGGCAGAGCAAATGAACCTGATGCAGGGTTTCGGCCACAAAGCCTATTTATCCAAACATTTTTGTCAGTCCCACCACAGTGGGACCTTGACCTACCAGCATTTCCAGTCATTTTTTGGTGCTTTGAGCCAAGTGTTTGTCCACAGTGAAAGATCTGAAGTCGTGGTTTTAATGTTTGTTGCCGTGCTGAAGAATGTGCCGACCCATCACATATGTCTGGACAACTTTATTGACATGTGACAACTGATAATCTCTGTTTTGGACTGAATTAAACTGGGTCGAGGC
This sequence comes from Synchiropus splendidus, assembly GCF_027744825.2. NCBI lineage: Eukaryota > Metazoa > Chordata > Actinopteri > Syngnathiformes > Callionymidae > Synchiropus > Synchiropus splendidus. The sequence goes on along the minus strand of NC_071345.1, from coordinate 17,993,419 downwards.
ACCAAGCTACACTGTAGGAACTGAAATAATGTCTTCCACCAATGAAACCATGTTGCCTTGATCATATTGCTAACTAATGGATCGATATTGCAGTCCACAACTGTCAGCTCAAACAGAGAAAGCACATGGAAAACAGAAGAGGAAATTATTACCTGAATGGACAGCTGCTTAAGACAGTAATCCCTCATTAAGTCACATCAAAAGAGCTAACATGTAACACTTCCATCGTGCCCGTGTTGTGTGTGGAGGACGTACCTTTCTCACTGACTGACTCGCTCTCTATCTCCACATCTTCACAGCTGGTGTACTCCGGCGTGGTCGCTAGCTCCTCCTCGGAGCTGCTCAGCGACACCTGCCTCATCTTCCCTCCCTTTTTGGTTTTGTGGGGTTTAGGAGGAGGAGGACGCACTGACTCGGACTGGTCCGAGCTGAGCGAGTCATTCCTTAACATGCTCTCCATCTTCTCTCTCTTGGTCTTGCGGACGGCTGAGCTGGGGTCCAAGTGGTGCCTTCTCATGGGATCCCCGCTTCCCATGTCTCCTCTCCGTAAGTCACCTGACCGGTCACCCAGCACCGGGCTACGGTGTGGTGTTGGGGGACTGTGGTTGGAGGTTCTGTGGCCTCCCAGGCCAGGGCCCATTGGCCCCGGAGAGGAGCGGTCAACAGAATAAGAGCGCTGTCCCACCATGGGCGGACGACGCTCCGTGAGGTGTTGACGTGATAGCCGGATAGGACTGGGCTCGTCCTGTTCCGTGTAAGCTAGCGATACATCGCTATGCCGGCGTTCATGCCTGAGGCGGCCCACCTCCGCATGCATCCTCATCTGCTCCTCATACGGCTGCGGCTTGACAGGATAGCGTGCCAGGTTGGGATCGCTACGATAGCGGGCCTGGAACTCTTCCTGGCGTTGCCGCTGGAGGTCATACTCACTAGGTGGTCCATCTAAGTCCTGGTCCAGAGGGTATTCCTGGGAGTGCCAGCGTCCAGGTCCCCGTCGGTCCCGATAGCCCATCCGAGCCGCATCCCTGTCAGGGTACATGTGTGGGCCCCGCGGAGCCCGCCGAGGGTCCTCGTCCCCGTAGTCTGACGGTGATCTGGGCATGCTGCCGTCCGTCGGGGCATATTGGTCGCCCCCCTCCCTTTGGTTGTATTTTTGGTTTGGATCCCTGGATGCTGATGGGCTTCTTTTTCTGTAAGACAGAAATTGATAAAGAACAAATTTGTGAGGCGCATCAACCAAAACATAAATTATTCCCAAACATTTTTTTCCCAGGAGGAAAAATATACCAGTGTTTCATGGTGTGAAAGGTGCCTCAGACAGGTTATGAGTTTTGTTGAACTAACTGGCACAACATAGCATATAACGGTTTGTTTCTCATGTCTGGATGGATTAACTCAGTGGCTATTCCTGAATTCAGTGGCGTATTTCCTTTCGCTCTTAAATGTTTTATAAAGTTAGTAGCAGAATGTTCAAGTTGGAAGCTAAAAATAATCCCACTTGTTCTCCAGCTCTCCACACTGACCCCATGGTTTGTGCCACAGCTTCATCACTCGACCACACGCCTCGTCGCTAAACCTTCAAGACTTGGAAGGCTGAATTGTGAATGACTTTTCTTGGACAGCCAAGTCTCAAGACACTTAGCTCAGTAAAGTGTGCATGCTAAAAGTTCATGGGTTCTCTCACTGGACTGGTGTTAGCGTGGTGACACCGCTTCATTAAATTTGCAGAGTTTTGTGAGCATAAAGTACATCTGCTAGTGTGGAGGTGGAGATGTGACAAGCCAGTCAGACGTGAAGCGTCACAGTGCTTTATCACAGTTCAGCGTTGCTCTGAGTGTGCGGTTGAAATATCTGCCTCACGATGCCCTGCACTGCAGAGGCTCAACCTCATGTCTTCTGAGACACACACAGAAATGACACCCTTTGTCTTTGCTCGAAATTATCTGCTAAAATTATTATGCTATGGCTATCAATCTTCGAAACATTAAGAAGAAAAAAATGTGTTGAGGGCAGAAGGTAAAAAAGAATACTTCAGTGTGAGGTATTTAAATAATAAACAAGTTGCATATGTATCTCCCAAAGCTACACCGAAAAAAAAACACAATTTAAAGGCCAAAATACCACATTGACCCAACTTGACCCAAAGAATAGTGTCCAACCATGTTGATATTCTTGTATTTAATAACAGGACCTGGAAAATAATGTGCCACACAGTGTTGAGAGGTTGGGCTCTTTTTTTTTTTTAATCATCATAATATTGTCTTGTATTCTTAGCTAGTAAATGTTGACCCATTTGTGATCTTTATAAAAGCGCATGACCTACCCAAAAACAAATGCCGTCCAAATGGACAACAAAAGCACATCACACTATGACCCGGGTTGTGTATCGTCTGTGATTGTGCAAAATTGTGTGTTAAATTTTGCACTCGAACAGAGGAATGAATCCCTCCCGTATGAATAAAGTCACCACAGTGTGCACAAAGAAAACAACAGTATTGAACACGTGAAAATGCATTAGCAAGTCCAAGCATCTATGTATTAAATATCAATAAAGACAGCTTAAAATACCACACAATCCAGAATTGCAATACTTCAGCAAAAACGTATCGAGATATTTGAGCATATCGATATTGATCAGTTTAGAAAACTCAACCAAGCTTTTACAGAGATGGACAACTCAAACTGTAAACAATAACTGAGGACAAAACACTGAAAACATCCAACGCATGTTGGATTAAACAGGACAGAATCAATGACATTGTTTTTAGTCATTCCTCCTTTGTCCCACAATTGAAAATGGATAACTTCACTGCTTTCAGAGTGGAGGCCAAGGAGTACAGGTGTGCTTGACGAAAGAGAAGTGTTTTGCTAGTTGTACAATTTTTATTGAAACAACAATTCAGCAATTAAATTGAAATTATATTTGAACTCTACAACATTGGTAACAGCTGCATAAACCAGTCTGCTTCAATTCTTTCTTCCAGTGTCTGAATTAAATTAATATATATAGAGAAATTTCACCTCCTGGTCATATCCATGCATCATGCACCATGCAAGTCAGCAATCAAAAGGAAGAGTTTTGTGTGCAGCTGAATGGAAGTGGCCATGTCTTTGACTGTTAGACGGAACGTTCATTGTCCAAAACAAAAACTCAATGTAGCATCCAGATACATTGAATCGTGTTGCTGCATTATTTACGAGAGCTCCTGGACAGCCGTGCTTCATTCACAAATCTAAAGCCGGCAGGACGAAACAGGACAGTGAAAATAAAGAGTGGTCTGTGTGATGGCGTGTGTATTGGTGAGCCTGGTCTGGCGACACTTGTGGTAACCAGTTGTCGAAAAACACCTACTCATGAGAACATTTTACTCTGTGGGGACCAAGATAAAGCCTCAGTTTGAGGATGAAAACTTTAAGTTTGAGTCAGAGTCCTGGTGAGGGTCAGCCATTGGCGTTGGATGGTTAGGTTTAGGGTGAAAGGGTGGTGGAAGGGTTATGGCCATGGGAGGTCCTCACAAGGATATAGATACAAATGTGTGTTCTCGGCCCTCTGAGTTGATGATCATAGGCGAGAGTGTTATATGTGCGCTTGTGTTCCACTGCCTTAGATAAGCTTCACTTAGACTCAAAGTCTGTATCAGCGCTTCAAGGCTAATGTGTCCTCGGGGATCTTGAAATATTACACCCACTACACTTAAATGCACACTGTACATGCACATTAACAAACTGCCCTTTGACGAGCTCTAACTCGCCTTGTCATGGCCGTCACAATTCCTGTGCTCTCATTTAGCCTTGTGTGTTCTTGCTGTCCAAACAGGCCCATCTTCCGCAGCAAACCGAACAGCCTCCGTAAGCATCCCTATCAATGTGCTGAGGCTCTAGGCGCTACACAAGCCCTCAGTCAGAGTAAGAGTGGTGGTGCAGCACTAAATTTTGCACCGTGCATTATTCCCTCATTGCTCCAGATGCCGGAGCGACTGTAATGGGCTCTCTGTGGTTTCCTCTGCTATCACAAGCTCTGCTGATCTTGGATCTGCACTTCATCCTCAGCTACAGACTAAGTGCATGCAAAAATATAGAACCTTTCTGGAGGGAAACTGAGAAACCTCCATACAAAACAAACCAAGAAACAAATATTTTGTGCTTCACACATAGTCAGTCCCTCCAGGAATAGGCAGACTTATTTATTAATTTATTTATTATTTTGCAGCAGATATTTTTCATTGCTACGAAAGATACGATCGTTTATGGTTCAGCACAACAACATGACAAGAAAAAAGGACCTGTGTAAATAAGCATGTAAAAAAAACTAGGCTCCAGGCTGCAATGATTACAACTTTATTTGCATAAAGCAATGAGAATTTCAAGTGTAAGAAAATGTACATGCTAAATAAAAAAAAGATAAAACAGGTGCATCTTTATTATTCCAATGTATTATGATGTCCCGTCCATAGTGCATTGGTTGTTTCGTTACGGAGCTCCTCACAAGAGTATGTTAGGACGTGCAGAGTCTGACAGAGGTGGAGAATGTTTGTGTGTGTGTGTGTGTGTGTGTGTGTGTGTGTGTGTGTGTGTGTGTGTGTGACAGGAGCTGTTGAGCAGCTCATTAATACAGCCAATTAAAAAGGTAACTGCTGATATGTTCCACAGGGTCGGGATGGAGAGTGTCAGAAAGCATGGAGAGAGATGGATCTCGCGGTCAGCCATGTTTGTTTACATCCGCCCCGCATAGGGTTCGGGTAATGACACACTGCACTAGTGAGTTCTGATATTTAGTTCTGTCTATTATACATTTAAATAATCGTAATTCGGAACTTCAAAATCGTGCACGTCCGAAGTGCGACCCAATATTTGCGGCAAAATGCGAGCGTTTCGCAAGCGTTTGGTGTCACACATGTCTGCACCTGAACAAGGTGGGAGGGAATATGATGATGCACACATGCCAAAGGAGACAAAAGTAAACAGTCACGGAAAAGTCGGCGTGATTGGTCAGAATTGCAGCACCTCACCGAACTCGCAGGGATTTGTTGAAATTGCATTAATATCGACATTTCCATGACCGAGGAGGGGCAAGACCTAGTCAAGAACATGACAAAATACGTGTGAGAGCAAATCAAGACCAAAACTAAAGAGGGTGGTACAAGGCTCAGACACAGGAGGGTTGGAACCAAACTAAGACGAAGACAGAGGAGCGAGTTCAAGGAGGAGCAGCGAAAAACAAAAAGACGACCAATTCCTTGGATCATAGACTCAGGGAACCCGCCCAAAAAACAGACCCACACTATCCTGGCAGGGATCAGAGCTAGGCCTACCCATTAGCAAGCGTGAAATGACTTCATTGTCGGCCACTGCTACTTAAGAGCAGTCCAAAATAATGGAAATCCAAAGCAGACTTGACTGTATCATTAAAACAGCATGTATCCCAGCACTGACCCAAGCACTCAAAGTACTTTCAATATTACAATCATCCAACAACAAAAAAAATAAAATCCCTTTGGTAAAAACAAAATGTATAAAAATGGAGCAAATCCAAGCTTCACCAAAACCAAGGGATTACACTATTGGCTTTGAAAGATTAAAAAGTAGGACCTTCAGAGATTAAATGTGACCTGGCATGCTTGACATGATGAAACCAGTGTAGGCTTTTGCCTTGTACAAGACTCGGGACTCAACAAGTTCAATTCAATAATGTCACGAGGCAAAAGTTTCTTGGATGCATGCTGTTCACAAATGTTCCAGCTAAACTGACTGCAAATGGCTTTCCAGTCGAAAATAATGCTTCAATAAAAGCAACGTCTTTTGACACAGGGTTTTCTCGATCATTGTAAAACAAGCGTGGACATCAGCACTGGCTCTGTCCTGCCTCAGAACCCTCAGATACCTGCTCTAAAGCTGTGGCCAAATCAAAACATCAGTTGGAATATCTTCAAGACATTAGTACAATAAGAACTGTATGTCTGACAGGTTTCTAACCAAACTTACTTTGCTCCTCTTTCCTTCCAGTTCCAGTCTTTAAGTTCCGTCTGATCCAACTTTGCACAGTCTTGCTGGTCTCAGTAATGACGATTCCAAGCTCCTCATGAATTTGGTGTTCTTAACACCTCAAGCTCTCCGGTGTGAATCCGGCCCCGTCAGCTGCGATCTCGCAGTCCCATCAGAAAAGCATTAAATACAACGGCAGAAGCAATAAGGGGGAAGCGTGACGCTGACCCACTGGGAGTGTGCCACCTCGACGTTGTGAAGTCAAATTAGAACAAATGTGTGCTGCATGTTTTTAAGCTCTTCCCCTAACCAGGGAATCTGGATCCCTAATGACGGCCATGCATCCTCAAATGCTCTCTATTGAAAGAAGATAAGGAAGAAGGCGGCAGCTGGTGGAAAACAGGCTGAATGTGCCTGTTTCTTCTGTGCGCACACAGATGTCCACAGTCATCCATTTACAGATGCAGCACCCTTTGCCCTTCGTTGGTCCGTCTGTATGTGAGATGAACCTCGGAATGAAAAAAAAAATACATCCACTTCCTGTTTCCTGACCTGCTGTGAGTCACCAGAAATGCAAATCAAGCACTCCAGATGCACCTTTAAAGCAGCTGCATGAAGAATAATTGTGGTTCCAACTCCAGGGTGGAATCTCTAAATCTGACAGGCAGCCTAGTTTAGGATTAGTTCCTGATCATGTGACAGCTGCAACTGGCATGAGCCAAGTTAAACCTCGAGTTAATGGTGAGTAAGTAGTGTAAATCACTTCATCCAGTTTCTGCCTGGAGTTAGAATATAGTTCAACGATGATCATCCCAAACACATGTCAGGAGTTTAAAACTAGAAAAGCACTTGGAGAGCGCCACCAGTGTGTTTTCTATAAGTCACCTCGCAATAAATTCTTTAAAGACAATCGCAACACCAACATTTCACCATTTGTTCTGTGTCCCATTATCAACATACCGAATAGAGTTTTTTTTGCAGACAGATGAATGTTGACAGTATGTGTGGAACTTCTTCTGGTAAACAGATACGAGACACACAAGTCTGTAATGATGCTGAAACAAATTTAGTGTCCATAAAATGAAAACGGTATCATAATGGTGGCCCATGAAAAAACCTTACACCCGACACCTTAAAGCACTGACCGCTTTTGGAACCAAATATTTTCATTATTCACATTTAAATGTCTTTACAGTGACGAGACAAGCCTCATTTTGAAATTACAACATTCTCCCAGCAGGCCTGCTAAACTACAATCTGTGTTCTGCATAGTAGAAATTGTGTTCAGTTACATCAGCTACGAGAACGCTGTGGCATCAACACATCTAAATAACATTTATGACTTTATAGCTTCCCACATGACCATTAACATTAATATTGTCTCTGGTGTTAGCAAGATGAAACGTCACCTTAAAAAAACACTGAGGTGTAAGATGACAAATAAGGCACCAAAGACAAAACACAGAACTTGGATGATCTGATCAATTTTGTAATCAAAATAAATTTTAACATCCCTTTTCAAGAAGGCAAAATATAGAAAAAAAACTTGCAGAATGTAACAACTATTCTGTCAAAAGCACAAGTGAAAAACATTTAATTTGATGTGAGACAGCATGGTAAGTCTCTTAAGACTTGACTGTCCGTGAAACATTTATATACTGACAGCTTGTAGCAGGACTCCTAGTCACAGAGCACTACATTTATGAAAGTTTCCACTCTGGACGTTTTCAAAAGTTTCAGACTCAGGTGGCTGACAAACGCTGCACCCGACTCCAAAAAGCAGACAGATCCGTTTTTTTTCCGTCTCTGCATAAACGACACCTGAAAAAGGCTGCTCACCTATCTGAATCTGAAATGAATGAATATTTCTTCGGCAGTTGGCTTATCGTTCCGAATGTCAGACCAGCAGGTCTTGCTAAGCGTCAGCTGCGCTAACAGCCTGCTGCTGAGGAACCAGCGGTCTCACTTTCATGAGACCCGAAAACTCCCCGTGCTCCGTCAAGTGCTGGAGCTTTAAATGGCATATTTAATGTTAACATGCTTCCCTGCACAACATTTTCCCGTGCATGTGCTGCAGGATGCAGACTTTACATGACAGATTGAAAGAACCTTCACAGCAGACATGCTGCTGCTGAGTGAGCAGCAAGTAGGGAAGAGCGGACGCATCACAACCAACAGGCTTCATCAGAGAGCCAGCTGTCACACGCGATCAGTTGTTGTGATCGGCAGTGACAGGTAGACATTCACCAATCACACTGAAAACAGCCGATTACGATCGGTGACCGATCGTTCGGAGCATCCCTACTCAGAACCCATGACAAGTTTAGAGTTTGCTCTGAACTGAAGGTAAACCAGTCAGGAGAATGCCAGAAGCCATATTTGTAGTCCTTGTCTCTCATTGAAAGCAGATGTAACTAAGTATAAATAGAAACATTTAAAATGTTATTTTGATGCCACCTTATTCTATTAGTACGCAACCACTGAAAAAAAAAACAATTGCACAATAGGGTCAGTCAAAATGATAAGATCTGCGTAGTAAATCACGACTGACCAAGTGCTATCTTCAGTCATCACCAATTTCAGAAAGACCCGTATGGAGATGATGTACTGCAGACGAGAGTCCTCACTGTTACGGCAGTGCAGCAGCACCATCAGATTGCTATCGACGGCATTCATAACGGCTGGATCCAAGCCAGGCACTTTAAGCTTTGTAAAAACATTTCCTGATACACACGAGAATAACCTTGCTTGACCAGAAATGATTTGCGTCACCCGAAACGTTCTCACCAGAAAACCCAGCCATATGTCGAGTAGTATTTTGAAAACACGGCAATAACATAAACCTGCTGCCGAAATACTTGACTTGAGCGTCTATTTTAAGGACTTTTACGGCACATTAATAACATAAATGTTTGCGTTGGGCTTCAGCACCGCAATAGCTTGTTGATACTACCAAAATAGCTGCTACTGTCACCACTGCTGTTGTAACAAATGGCCGTCACACTCCCGTCACTTCCCTCCTCAGTGGAAAGTTTTGTGAAAGTCCAGAACACAAAGTCGTGGAGGCATTTATCAGCACGGCTGACACGGCACACAGCACTTCCAGTGTCTTCACTAATTGGCTGTGTGAACACAGACTTCTTCCTCCTATCTATGAGCAGCCAATGGTGTGTGTGGGAGTGTGTGTGTGTCCATGCTATGTTTATACTCTGTAGGGCTAATATATCTTCGGCACTGCAACGTCTGCTCCAACTCCTTTTTAAGAAGAGGTGCTGCTTGCTTCTATGTAGGCCAAGCCCCAACAGAGTACGCCATTAAGATAAACTACACGTGAGGAACGCCTGCTCTCCGCTGCAGCGCAGGGTGGGAGATATATGGAATTTGTTTGCGCCCACCATCATCAATGTTGGAATGAAACCCTACGACGCAGACAGACATTTCACCAGGTGCCGCCTTAAAACAGTCTAAGTAGTCTTATTGACGATTTGCACCAAGGTAGGCTTTGGTGATGGGGGGGGATGGAGGGGTGGGTGTGGAGGGTGTCCTGCTGAGAGTCTGTTAGTAATCAACCCCCGGAGCACCAGTGGGTAATTAACTTTTATTGCATTTTCGAACGCATGAGGAGTTACACGGGATTGGAGCTCATCTGTGACCAGGCATTTCCACATGTAAGTTATTAGAATTAGAGTCGGAAATTCTGAAGCACCACACGGAAGAATTTAAAGTGTCTGGCTGACACAAAATGTGCTCAACAAAGCTGCGATAACTGCTCATAAAATTAGCATTTTGGTGTCATGTCAAGCAGACAGCCAAGGGCGGAGACAAAAAGTAGCTGGATCGAAATAATAAATACCAAAGTGAGTGACTCACTAGTCACTGACCACCCACAAATGTCTATCTAAATAGATAACATAATGAAAAATAAATGGATCTTCATTTTCAACATTTCAGAAAAATCCACAAGTCAATATAAAAGATATTATAAAAAGTCTAAAATGATTACAAAAATCACTATAATGAATATCATTGTTTCCTCTTCATCCTGTGGTTTCATTCTATTTGGAGGCTTGAAAATAGCTTGTGCGGATGTCGTCGCCTTCTACTCCAACTAACTGGAATGCAGTATTACTATAGAGATGTTGAGTCAGGAAGATCACCAGATGTGTGGGAAGAAATGCTGTTGAAGAGACCGACAGCTAAAAGTCGCTGTCCAGTGTGTGACTCTATTTTGATGTTGCTTCTCTAGATTTGAAAACAATGAGAGAAATATGACTTATGTCCACATCTCAGTGTCTCTGCACAGCTTTGTTCAGTACGTTTTTAAAAAGGTACAAATAAGCTTCTTTTATGTGGCGCACGTGTGGAACACTAGTATCGGGGGTCAAATCTAGGCCACAAAACTGATGTGTGGCCCGCCAGAGCTTTAAATACATTTGAGAATTCTAAATTTCGAAATTGAACACTGACATTAAGTGCACTGAAATTGTATGACTGGTCTTTAACAGGCATGTTTCGATAAAAATTGAACCCTGCAGTGGGAAGGGAATTCAATGAAAGGTGGAAAACCTGTCTTGTTTGACTAAGTGAAATCAGAGGTGAACTACAAACATGCTTTAGGCATGAAAATAACCAAACAAAATTTAACATGAAGACTTAAGACAGTTCAATAAATATACTTCTTTTTCCTGGATTGCAACTCAACTTTTGCCACATTGCGTGACTGCGTTTAACACTCCTCCATCTTCAACTGGCATCTTATTCAGCAATAAATCAATTGTACACATAGATAACATAGATAAATGATGACTAGTAATATGAAGGATGTATATAACCCCGCTGATTCTCTTAAATTTCAATTGCACAAGGAAATACTGCGCTCAATTCATAATCTGAAAAACTGTAGCCGCACTAACAGCGAGGAAATGTACTTCTCAAATGCAACACAAATAAGAAATAGTTGTCCCTTTTGCCAAGTGTGCATTTTCATACCCACGCATCTGGAATAAATGGCAGGTTTCGCCGTCTGCTCACAGAAAGTGAGGAGGTAATGAAAAAAGCTGAGGGGTGAGTCAGAGGAAGCTTTAATAATCCTCGCTGCCCGAAATAACATCTCCAGTGCCGGGTAGACCGACTACCCTCTTGGGAGAGTAACAACGGTGCAAGTGGTGATGGACTCCTTGCATCAATCCGTCCATCAAACCGCCCCCGTCATCCTGTCCTCTTAACTCTTCTGGGTCTATTATTATCAACAGACGCGACTGCAGCAGCGCGGCACGGGGTGGCAGACAGCCAAGCACTTCATGTACCAAATATACAACAGGACGACGCAGCGGAGTCATAGGGACAACCTGTGATTCAGTCAGGTGGAAGTGGGTGAGTCGAGCAAGTCTGGCCGCTGTTCCTCCGCTTATTGTCCGATCATGGCTGTCAAATGGTGCTGCGGTCCAGGGTTAAATAGCGATGCACTGTGGGTTCAAGGATAGGGCCTCCTTGTCTCGCACAACACCTCACTGCGTCCGTCCCACAGTGTTCTGGCAGCAGAAAACAAACCCATCATCTGGTGTTACAGAAGTCAGTACAATGCTCATTTGACATTCTCACATTGCACCACATCCTGCCTTCATAACTGCTGATGGACAATGTCAATGTAGCAAGAGCATTTTAAAAGACAAAATTAGCCCATGGCACATAAAGCTGCGTCTTAATCTTGCTGAAATATTAATTAACCTATTAACCAGTCACAGCAGATCAACCTGCTGTAGATGAGATGAGATTTTTTATTTTATTTTTTAAGGCAGCTCAGAGGGCTTAGGAAAAAAAAATATTTAATGCACCTGAAAATCCTTTTTAGTTGATGGAGCGGAAACTGATCACTTTAGTGCCACAATATATTTAACAAAGTGCTGCATTAACATATGGAACATAGTATGTAACATAGCTTTGGATGTGATGGTTGGAGTTTGTACAGCAGCAGTGTGAAAGCAACACAATACAATCACACTAGTCCAAGAAATTTTTACTATTTTAGAAAAAAAAGTACTTATGACTTTGTTTATATGAATGCTGAAATTTGACAATTACATATTTATTTTTAACATTTGTTTATGAACATGTTTAAGTGGGTACAGAGCCATTGAAATAGGGAACGCCATTCGGAAACAACCAAACAAAAAGGGCACACAACACTCAATCTTCTCTTTTAAATTTAACACACACATTTCTGTAGCTTTGAAGCAAGTTCTTGCAACCGCTGTTTTTTTGTTTTGTTTTTTTATTTCAATATTTTTCATTTATTTATTTATTTTTTTGTAATTCAATTTTTAAAAGTAGCTGAGACATCCTTGTATCCAGTGGACAATACTTGGTCTTCATGTCCTCATCCACTTCAACACAAGACACAAAATGTTAAATAGAATTTGACTCTTCTGAGAATTGTGATTTGATTGTAACATTTATTATTTTCTCTATTTCTTTCTCCACCCACATCTGTGTAGTGTATTCCACCATCCAAATATGCCACATTAACAAATCCCTTCATGTTGGACTCAAACAAATGTTGTCTGGTGAGTGTAACGCCACTATCAGCACAACGCGGCTACTCAATAATGTTGAATAAAAAATGGATCTCAATCATTTGCTTTCAATGTCTCTGCCGCATTTAACATTAAAAATGATAAACAAATGAACAACATGTATAAAATAGTTGAGTAAAACTACATTGTTTCACCCGGTTTGTTTGTTTTAGTGTCGGAGTATCAGAAAGCATCTGCTTATATGAAAAAGCAACAAGTTGAAAAATGAGGATTTCAAGGCAGTGCATTACTGAAAAAAGCATGTAAAGGCTGACCTTTTAAACGATAGCCCAAACAGATCTAAATGCAAACTCAATCCAATTAAAAAATGTCCTCATCTGATGGGAAAGCCACTTGTTCTGTTTGTTCAGCAGAAGGACCTTTCTGCGGAGCTCGATGGCATTGACAAGCCAATGTCTGGATCAATGAAGCCACGTCCAGACCTTTGCAGAGCGGGTCCCCGACAGGAGGGCTGTGAGTGTTAATTGTAATTGTATAAGACACTGTCTGTAACTCACGCCTGGGGCTGGACGGGTGAGGAAACGTGGGAGAATCGAAGGCAGGTTGAAAAGCAACCATGGCAACTGGTAGGCTTTCAGAAGAAGTTTTAATATGACGCAAAAGTCAATTAGGGTTTTGAAGGGAGCACCAGCAATTTGTGATGCAAAGAAACAGGGCTGCTAAAAGGGCGCTGAGGAAGTCCATTCAAAGAGCATCCTGGGATCAGAACACAAGATCATGACACACTGCATTGCACTGAACCCAGCAACAGCTCTTCACACAAAATTCGCCGTCGAGTGAAGAGGCAGTGTAAAAGCGACCTCACAGAACACTGCACAGCCCAATCTTAACCTTACATTTTGATGAATGACAACTCCATTGGATCCCATGCTCCACCAGAAATAAGGAAAGAGGTCTATTGAATCTGGCAGCAGAAGATAAATGCAGTACAATTCAATAAGCCAAGAATAAACAAGGGCCGTGAACGGCCTTTTAACAGGATCAAGACACAACAAATTGATGGAAGCCTTGAATGACAAAAAGCCTCTCCAGGCCACACCAGGAGATGTGATCAACTGCTGTTCCCAAACCTTATGAATTATTCAACTTATTTTAATAGAGATTATAGGAATGTTACAGGCAGCAGATTCCAAAAATAAGCGGGGCAAAAAAAACGAAGCAGGAGGAGCCGAGTGTTGGAGCCGCATCTTATGTATGTTTACTCAGCATCTGCCAGCCATAGAGGGAGGCTTTTGATCACATCTCAGTTGGGGTCTTCATGGCAGCGGAGGCCCGGCAAGCACCGCCAGGTCCGCCTCATTTCCACCACAAATGAACTGAGCTACTTGCACACGTGCAGAGAGGCAGAGGAGCCACGGACGGCCGCAAAATATGGAAATAATTAATCTCATTGAGCTAGTGAAATACCATCAGCGTCTAAAGAGGGATTTGAACTCGGGCGCAGGATGAGACGGTCTTGATAGGAGCTGATGTTTAGATCAGGCTTTTTCATTATTGTTTCATCACTCAGTCTTTTCGAGTGTATTTGTGGTAATTGAATAAATTGGAGCATGAAATGGGTTTAGATTCGAGGCACAGAAACTGGATTACATGTAACGTTAGCTCTATCCCATTCATGAGTGCTGAGTCACTCCTCACTCTCCTCTCTGTTGTCGGTTGGACATCAGCAGGGTGAAATAAGTATATTTATGTCATATATATTCATCTCTTATGCTTTACATTTGGAAGAGTGGGACAGCAGAGGCTGCCATCGGGGCTCTCTTTTCCTCTTTTCGCAAGCTTAGGGGGAATAGCTGAGTAGGGGAAACTGACAAGATATCACTAGCCAATCTGTTCCGGGTGCAACACCTGCAGAGCTTAGAATACAACAGGAAGAGAGTCAAAAGAGAAGCAACCAAGAGAAAGGAAGCCACGCAGGCTGCAGGAGGAGGACAGATGCATATGGCCAGAATGGTGACTGCAGGCACTGGGACGGATGACACGGGTCTGGCAGCTGTTTAGATGTGTGAAGGCCACCACAGCCGTGGCCCCTGGACCTCCATATCCACTCACTTAAACTGTAGCAGGGACCAGAGAAAGATGTTCTTTTGACACACCACAAAACAGCTAATGGAAGCCCACGAGCAAAAATGAGCTACCAAACATCTTTCGTTCAGGGGTCAGATTGCAGCTGGGGATTACGTATATGTTAGGCAACAACGCTGCCTGAGAGAGCTGAGATACTTGTAGCATAACTTGTAGTCAAAGAGGACAGTAGTTTTTGTCAAATGACTATGTAGCATAAACCCCTGAGGTGTCTGGTTTGCTATGCTGCATGAACTCCAACACAGAGACGAGAAGAAGCAGCTGAGACCAGCTGTGGTGATGAAATGAAAACACATTTTGAGCGCTTTAATGTAAATAACAGATGTGATAAGTTCATGATTCAAGTTCAGAACATTGCCGAGTTTGTTTCATGAGTCAGTTTTACTGCTCGACCCCATTTTCAAAACTAGTCTAGAAGTGATCCTTGTGCATTTCTAAGCCTGGTGCACCGCTGACCTTTCTACAGTGCAGACAGTACCACTGCACTAGCGGCTTATGTAAGAACAAGACTATTCCTTCTTAAAATTAGTAGGTGAGGCTAATGTTCCGGTGCACTCTATAGACTGAATATTACCGTAAATATCTGTGTTTTTTTTAACTGGGTGAGGACAGAAACAGACCTTTAAATAGTTCTTAAATCTAAAAGCCGTCATCAGTAATGATGTTGTCACTTTGGGCTGGGTTTTAGTTCGCACTACCATTAAATATTGATGCAACAAGAAAATAAATGAAATAGTTATCCTTTAACACCAACAGACTGACACACTGACATGAACATGGTTGAACGTAAGCACTGTTCCTGCAGCGTGGGCACTTTCCCTTCTCTCCCGTGGCCATTCAAAACACGATGACATCAGACATCTGTTTCAGAGCAGGGAAATAAAGCTATTTAGGGAGGGAGGAAAAAGGACCTCCAAGGTATTAAGCTTCAGACACATGAGTGTGGCGTATGCGCGCACAAACACACTTAAATATATGCCACTCAGCAGTCCATCAGAGAGAGAGAGAGCACACAGATAAAGAAGAAGTTAAGGACCTGGGGCTGAGTCAGAAGTGGACTCTAATTCTGAGTAAAATGCAGTCATACCAGAAGGACACTGTGCCTGCGGAGCATGGCCATTAATAGCATGTTAAGGTTCGACGCAACACACGCACCAAGTCATGAGCACATGCGCCCATTCACCCTGTGAGCGCATCAATCCCGCATGCCTGCATGCTCAGAACAGGGTCATCGTTCAAGACTATCTCAGCGCCTTGTACCCACTCACCGTTCATTCATCATTCAGCTAGACCGCCGGTGCTCAAAACCTTCTGTAGATATTGATAATGGCAATGTTATTCTTTTGGTTGGCAAAGTTTAATTCAAATGTTATTGTGATTTTGGAAATCATGTGAAGATGCTGCACTGCTCATTTGCATTTACTGAATAACTGTGCAAAACTATACGATACCTAAATGTAGAGGATCTCTGGACCATTTGGCTTAAAATCCCCCTTTATACCTCAATTGCATCAAATTAATTCAATGTTTACTGTGTCACGTGGCACAGTAAAAACACACCCGTTCGACACGATTGGATGGGGACAGAACTCAACAACCATTTGTCTCGCCCCTCTCACCGCTCTTTCTCTCTCAGACCCACAGCAATGACAAAACGTTATCAAGTTGATGCTGCACAGCTCAGAATCTCTGGCTTCAGGTAATTTCAATTTGCAGCTTGAACAAAAGGTTTTCTCGATCACTTACTCCACTTTCAACAAGTTTATTTCACTGTACTTGTATCAAATGGGTTGAAAACGTAACTGCATTACACATTTTATGTATATATATATATATATATATATATATATATATATATATATATATATTCGAATATTCTGATTTGTGCCATGTCTAAAATGACCAAGACATTTGCATGATCAGTAGTTCAGAGTCCATGACCACCATCCTTGTGTGACCACCTCTATGAGCTCCAGCCTCTTTTCTCTCTGACTTTGAGTTATGATTTGTTGAAAGGGGCTAAGTCGAGTCGAGCACATCGATTCAGCCTCTTGCACTGTCTGTCCTGAACTAATCTTTCATTTTCCCGATGCAATGCTATCATTTTGACTCTTGACTTTATCTCTCTCTATCCACTTCTGCTTTTCTCTCAAGCTGGCGATCATAATAACCCCGTCTTGGACGCCCAGGCAATAAAGCAGGGCCTCCCGTCTTCCTGTGCACATCTCCCTTGGTGAGGGCAAAACCAATAAAAGAGCGGCTTAATTACAGCTGCTGAGTGCCGGCAACACCCAAGGAACTGAGGGTGGGCTGAATATTGTGGGGGTTGTTTGCAAAGGTATTATGGAGAACACAGTATGCAGTTGACTGGAAACCATCCGTGCTTCAGACACCTGATGGTACACACGTGTCTGAGATTAACTGACGATAAGATAGCAGATGCATAAGTCAGCCTGAGGACTGCAAAGAGCCCGGGGATGCTGGGAAACTGCCTCTGCAGTTCTGTCACATCAACATGAATCTGGGTCTCAATGAGTGCAAAGTTCTACAAGCTGCAGCTTTCCAAGTCTGCAGGATCCACAGTTCTGTTGCCATGGTGATTCATGCTCGAGTTTTCCTCTCTCCCAGCGGAACTTTTTGTCTTGTTTTGTCTGTCTTTATGAAACCTCTCCACTGAGATCAAGTCTGCTCTTCTTATACGCCTCCATAAACAGGGTATTTATACATGTATCTTCAATGCAAAGAGCGGGGTTTCGAGGTGACAACACTGCATATAGCAATGCAAAGGTGCCAGCCACTTCCACTTCAGCGTCTCTATGAAAACTAGGAATAAGTTGATCAACTTATTCCTAGTTTTCATAGAGACACTGAAGTGGAATTCCAGGTGTTATTCACTCTTATTTGGAAGAAAATATTAATACTTGTGACTTCATTATGACTTTTATTACACAATCCCTCTCTCATTTGTTTCTACAACTCCTCCTCTACAAATAAGGGCAGGGAAGCACAAGAGTAGAGCGGAGGTGGGGTGCAACTTTTTTGGAGAGATGTGTTCAACACAAAATGCCTGAACAATTAAATGCTTAAAAACATCAATCTGTTGGGTGGGACAAAGGACAAGTGAAAAAACCCAGAAATACCGTGAAATGCAAATGAATGGGGGAACTTTTTTGTAAACATCTGAAGAGTTTCAATCATGTCAGACTAATTCTACACTGATCCGGCCTTCTAAGAACAGATCACCACACACCATTAGAACGCCGAAGCACTTATGCATAATACATGGTGGCTGGATCTAAAAGCACACAGCCCATTAGCTCACTTGGCCTGGGCAGGAAAGAAACGCAGAAACAAAGAGCTGAAAGACACAAACGGCAAAGATTGAACGGATGGCCAAGCTGGCTCGCCCCTGATAACAACACACACAGTGCCGCTCTGCTGTGAGCTTTCCTGGAACAAGCCGGATGAGTCGTGCCTATTACTGTCCCAGAATTAAGTGGACAGGGAGACAAATTCTGTCCTCAAGGTCTTCCAGTACAATTTAAAAAAATAATGAAAGCACACTTTGTACCAGTCGCTTATGCCGCGCTGTAAGATAATTTAGCTTTAAAGAAGACAGGCCTGGCCCCGCCGCCGCCGACTGCGAGACTTTCTCAACTGGGGACATACTGACGAAACTTAAGTTCACTTTCATTATTGGGATGTGATGATTGCAGGATTATAGTTTCCAGGCACACAGCCCCACCGCCCAGGCCTTCCGGTGTTCTGGCCATGTAATGTGAGGTGGCACGCAGCCCAGCCCTGCTGTAAATTATTTCTAACTGTAGGGAGGTAGACAAGAGAAGATTCAGCCTCCAAAGACAGAGTCAGAGACTAACATGTGACAAGTGAGTCAGAAATTCTCTTATTTTTGTCAAGGACAGTGTACTCATCTGGCCTCGACACTTGACTGCTTTAGTGACAGAGTCAAGTGTCATAGGTCTTTTCTTCCTTTAGCTAGTATAATTAATAACTCATAAAACCAGGACTGAAAATGACCACAGATACACATTACACTGTCCCTTAAGTCAAACACTTCTACATTGAACTAAACTATAATAACTATAATTGCATAAAACTCTCAAGTAAAAAAATAAATAAACTCAACACAACCATAATGCAAAGCCAACCCATGCTTAAATCTGCGGAACAACTGGCATAAACGAAAAGTTGGTGTTGCCTAAAAATAATTATATTTTGGGCTACTTTTACTTGCAGCTACATGGCAGAGCTACATAGTAAAACACTTATTCTCATTAGAAACTTTGAGCAAGATTATTGTTTTTAAATACTAGACAAATACCACAGCAAATATTACTCTACATTCCTTTTTATTTATTGATTATCTATAAGTTTGCAGCCACACAGCACGTGGGGGAAAACATTTGATTTTGTTGGTGATATACTGACTGAAAATGCTGCCCAAATAAATATCAACCCAAAAAAGTATCTTTTATAGCGCATCGGAAGGCAAACTGACGACTGGAAAACTAAACCAGGTGGTTACGAGGGTAGATAGTGATGTTTTAGACGCGTCCTCGATTCCCCTGTTCCGTCCTATAGAGAAAAGCAAGGCGACATGTGAAAGTCAATTGGCAGCGTTGCCCCTGAGGACTTCTTCTCGAAATGTAGCCGCACGCTCCGATCACCTCTCAGGCAGAGCGGAGGGAGTAAAGCACACACGCTGCAGCAGTGGTGCGCCGGGACTTACGCGCGTAGTCACACACGCGCAGGCGCAGCGGGGCACAGTTAACCGCGGCAGCATCACTGATGGCCCCATCATCCAGCCAGGAAATATCTGCAGCAGCAACAATACTATAGGCTACTGTAGGCTGTTATTACGGAGGCCGGCTGCAGATCGATAAACGCAACAACACCCTCCCTCCCTCCCTCCCATCCCCCAAATCCTCGCCTGACATAGCAACGGGGAAGCCCCCCGCTCATAAATCAAGGCTTTTCTGGAGAAAGGAGACACTCACCCGATGTTGCTGAGCGCCTGCTCGATCAACTCCGTCTGCAGGATGTTCTGAGGCGCGGAGAAAGCTCCGTTGAAATGTGATAAAACAGAGCTACAGAACTGACGCAATGTCTCAAACTGCATTTTCCCCCTCCGCTCGCCTTTATCCTCACACAAGCATCACGCTTTCACCAGCCACACATCCCAAAGCTTCTCTCCGGACGCCGTCCAGAAACACTCCCGGGGCGCATTAAACCCCAAAAAGACGCCGATTAACTTCCATGTTGCTCCGGAGAAAAGTGTCCTTAGACGAGACGCATTCCGGGCGTGATCCAATAGTCATACTGCTTCGGATGCTTCAGTCGGTGCCGGCAACGAGGCTTCGCTTCTTTTGGCTGAAGCGCAAACGTGGAGACGGTGGGGTGGAAAAAGAGGCGAGGGCTCGCCCGGAGGAAGCAGAGGCAGGAGAGGCATCCTCCACGGCAGCGAGCAGCATCTTACCGGCGCATCAGCTGCTGCCTCACATTCAACTCATATTTCCCGTCGCCTATGAAGAGCACACACTCCCTCGCACACTCCTTTACTCCCCTCGCTCGCTCACGCGCACACACTCACTCACGCACAGCGCATATTTCTCCATCTCCGTATGACGCGCGCCGCAGCAGATCAGAAAACAACCTGCTGTCGTCAGGAATTTTCTTATTATATCTGCTATCTGGGTTCGATCAATCAAGTTCTCCTCGCACAGAGAAGTCTGTGGAAAGGACTGGGAGCTTCAGGGACCAGGCAAGAGAGTGGACCAAGCGTATCAGTCCAAGCTTAAACAGGGCAATCGCTTTCACACACACAACTGACATACTGTGTGACTGACACACTGAAACTGACTGAATTTTAATCTGTAGCCATTAGCACATTGAATAAGAACATTATGGTCACACCTTCTCTGTCATCCATTAATCATGCCTGGCTACTGAACATGGAAACTGGTTTATAGCATTGATGTCTTGAGGAGGTTTCATGAAACAGTGTAGAATTTCAGACATCAGTAGGTGGCGCTCTTGGTTCAAAAAGATGCGATGGTTCATTGAAATAGTTGTTCAAAGCCCAAGACTACAAAGCAGACAGCGCTATCTCGTGGCCTCGGCAAATTTAGACACTGTTTCACTGGATTTGATCACGACATGAGACAGTTAAAGTTGCAAATTCTGCTGGGTATTTTTTGCTGTTAAACAGCTCCAACCTCAATAAAGGGTTAAAAATGCAGAAGCCAAATTCTTACATCGACCGACAAATTCTCCCCGTAAATAGTGAGTCAACCTTTCTTCCTAAAGATGAACGCAACTGGGTGCCGAGGCAGTGTGAGTTCTATTTCTGGACCAGGCAGAACCCGAACAGTTTGAAGTCAGCTCTGGTGTGTCACTGCAAATGACACCAGAGCAGGATCCACTCCCCTAGTACCACCTCTCAAGTCTCATAAGCAATAAGTGGACATATGGGCTCGGACTGGGCTGAAGACTGGGAGCGGGTCAGCCCGTCCGTCATCTGTTGTCAGTCTGATTATACACTGTGTGAAAGAAGCGGGCGGTTTAAGGGCAACTTTAAAAAATCGGGACACCGCTTTCTCAGTGTTCACACACAAACTTGATACACGTCTCTGATTATTTCGGTGAAGTCAAAGGTTGCCTCGTGATAACTTATTGGACAAAATAGGAACATTTGTTCCTGGCGTGAAGACATCGGTGGGCAAGACGACATTTTGGAAAGTAACAATCATGACATGATGAATAAATATATAAATAAAAGTCAATTTTCAGGCACGAACTTCATGCCAGTATTTACTAGGCGTCATAAAGTGAACGAAATTAGCTCAATTCCATCCCAGTTACAGAAAAAAGGAGTGCGGATGAGACAAGAACCACATGCCGGTGTGGGCACCGAAAGGACATTCGGTGCAAATGATAACTAGACCACAATGTTCTGCAGCGTAATGAGACCTGCCCTCGTCCTCTCCTGAAGCATCTCTATAGTCCTCCGAGCCAGAAGGTTTTCTTTAACCGCCTCGTGTGTTCAGTAAAGACGAGCACGTTTATGTGAGTACAAGCAGGGTATAAAGCCATATTAATGTGCATGACATTTCATCAGAAAAACGTTGAGTATTCAGCAGTATATAAGTCATAAGCAAGTGTTAATGTCATGAGGTTTATCCAGCTTCCTGTAATGAATAAACATCAGACTGACCTTTCTAGTGGGTCGAGTCCCGTGTACCTCAGCGAACCGTTGTCAAGCGAGGCTTGCCTGGGCAGGAGTCCTCCTCGAGGTCTGCTTCTGTCCGACGCTGGTGTCAAGTCCCCTGAGCCGCCCTGGTAGGGGTAAAAGGAAGGTTCCTGAAGTTTGGCCTTCTTCCCCTGAGGCCCGCCCTCAAATACTCCTCGCACCTGACCAGGCCCCGAGCCGTAGAACCACGCCCCCGATTTGGTGAGGATTTCTTGTTGTTTTCGGCACAAGTTGCATACCCACATAACCTGGAAGGAGGAGACGACGGTGTTAGGGTGAAGTGGTGATGGAGCACCGGAGTTATGTTTCCTATGATGAGCTGTAATGAATGTTATGTAACTGAAGTGTGAGTCACGTCGCTGTCGATGGGTGAGAGGCAGTTGAAATTTCAATGACTGACTTTTGACATGGCTTCGGTTTCTGCCTGGCTGAGGAACATGTTATCAACACTCATGTTGATGAGATGAACTATGGAATAATAAACACATGCAGCAGCCTTGAGGTCAATCAGATCATCGCTGGTTTTATTCGTGTTTTCTTTTGTCTGTGAGTCTCATATCATTCATTTCTGTCTCACTACAGAACAACCCCGTGAAAGCCGATCACTCAGATCCTAATGACTGTTCGGTATGTGCTTCGGGATGATAAACAGGAAAGCTGAGCAATGTTTTCCTTTTGTTATGCTCTTACAAGGACCGGGGAGATGAGAGTTTACTGCTTTGTGATGTGGTGCCTCTATCTGCTTTAAACTGCAGCCCCGGCAGCCCGTTCACCACATTAGCCTCATAAATCCCAGAGCAGCCCTGATCACTGCACTTACGCGTGCACACAACATAGTAATGGCGTCGCTCTGAAGACAAGGAAGGGATCGCATCATCTCTGGAGTGCTGCAAGTCAAACATGGACGGATTGACACGCCGGGTTCGGTGGCCGACAGCAAAATGATGGCGCCCACCTCCCTCTGCTGTACTCCCCTCCTTTACAGTTCCAGTGCTGAGTCAGTGCATTACTGTTATTAGTGAGAGGACGAAGTGAACACTGCTGTTTCCACCATTACTGAGTGGAACTGATTTTTTTTTTTTGTCTTCAAATAATGCATGGAAGGCATGCAAACATGTACTCGACCAACTCACAATAACAGCTCAATTACTTGAATGAAAGACAATAGAAGAAAACGTGAACCCACACTATGTTCTCCATCAATTCAACAGGACGTCAAGATGGCTGGACACCAAAATAAGAATAATTCCTCAGCTTCAAGAGAGACTTCCTCCTAGCATTCAGAGTGGTGATGTCATCCCAACACTGACTGAAACGGACTGAGAAACTGGAGAAACTAGTAACTGTTTTACTGATTTATGGATGTCAGTTACAGGGTGTCAATCTTGTCTAAGTTGAAAGGTGATGGACACATGCTAGCATCTACATTGGACATAAAAGTCACTTGAAGATAGTCTCTATTAGACGCCTAGCGAGTGAGAATGGGTGGAGTTGGTGCAGTTGCCTCCAGTAACAAGTTATAGATGGACTTTTCAAAGCAAATGGCAGAACAATATAATAAACTTGACAAAGTAAAGTTTTATTTCTTCTTGTCACCACTGTTGACCGAAACTCAATCCTTCGCCTCAACTCGGCCCTCCATAGAAATGAACATGTCACTGAAGAGGAACTGCACGAATCGAGTCTGTGCAGTTTTGTAAGAGTATTACATATGAAAGCATATGATGTTGAGTAATGGCAAATATAATTTCACACAGTTGAGTTGATTATCAGTTATCAGTACAAAGTATGACCAATATCCACAGTTAAAAACACTCAAACTCTTTTTGTTTTACATGAATATACCCTGGCAGAATCGTAATCTCAGAACAATAAATGCTGGTTCTTAAAATGCTGCACATTGAGAGGCAGGATCTTGAATCGCAAAGGTCCCACAGGACTACTGCGTTCACTAAAACCCATGATAAGACCTTTATTTTTACAAACATTGATCATTCATGACATTGACATTCATGATCCTTAGACTGCTTCTCTAATTTTATTGCACTGAGGAGGAGATGTGACGCACATGATAGGTCAAGCATTTCTCAGTATACTCACTACGCACAGTTTGGATAGCTTAACTGTAATTGAACAAGAGTTTCCTCCGCAGGGTGGCTGGGCCTTAGAGATAGGGTTAGGAGTTCGGTCATCCGGGAGGAGCTCGGGGTGGAGCCGCTGCTCCTCCACATCGAGAGGAACCAGTTGAGGTGGCTCGGGCATCTGATCCGGATGCCCCCTGGACGCCTCCCTGGGGAGGTGTTCCGGGCATGTCCTACCGGGAGGAGACCCCGGGGAAGACCCAGGACTCGCTGGAGAGATTATGTTTCTGGTCTGGCCTGGGAACGCCTCAGGATCCCCCGGGAAGAGCTGGAGGAGGTTTGTGCGGATCAGGAAGTTTGGGCTTCCTTGCTCCGAATGCTGCCTCCGCGACCCGACCCCGGATACGCGGCAGAAGAAGGTGAAGGTGAAGGAAGGTAACTGTAATTCTATTGCACTGATGGTATTTATCAGTCAGGCTTCATGATAAATCATCAGCCAGTCACATCAAGTACGTGAAGCAAGAGCTTGGCCAGAAGGACTATGAAACTTTACTTCATGATGAGGTCACCCCAGATATTTCCTCTCGCCAACAAAAGTGCCTCCAACACAGGGCGTCATTTGTCATTTTTGATTGGATGCCAGGCTTCAATAGCGCAAGGCTTACCTAATATGAACCCGTCCACTGGCAGACACCAGGGAGGAGAGGAGCCATTTGTTTAGTCGGGACAGAAATGAACGTCAGGAGACGGCCATCGTTCGCAGGAGTTGGTTTAATTTTCCTTCTCCTCTTGATTTGTCTCGCCAAATGAAGAGAAACAAACACATGCTTGCTAATGTACAACCCACCGGTGAATGATAGTGCGGATGTTGTGTGTCCCCTTCATCAGAGGTGAGTATAAGACAGAGCGAGGGGCACAAGGTGCATACTGTGACACACAAGCATCTACGTCTACAAATGAGTCAGAACTGTGCGGACACACAAACGAATCAAGGAGGCAAGGCATTTTTACAGTGCCAGAGGAGATTGGTCAATGAACCCATGACTGCTTCTTCAATGTGTCTCATGGACAGAGAGCTTAATGTGACAGACAGGTGTTGATGTGATCAGGAAGTCGTGGATTCAAATGTTGATCAAGCTTTGACTTGGGGGTTCTGAGATCCCCTCCAAACATCAGGGTGGTGGAAATTAACGTCACAGCCCGGCTGTCAAACTCTATCACACAAGCTGTCAAAATTACAGGCACAGACCAAGTCCAGAGGACAGCAAAACGCTGGCTAATTTCACATCTCTCATCAGAATCCCTCTCACCTGCATCAGTGATTTTTCAGATTTATTCTTAGCATTTTGAATCACCACTTGCTGGCCTGAAGAATGGTGGAGCTTGAACACAATCTTAGAAAGTCCTGACATCCACATGCTGTGTTTGCAATAGAGTATTTTTTGCCCTTTAACATGTTGTTGAATTTGATTTGAACTATTTGTGTATATAGCCCTGGTGGTCCACTTCAAATGATTTGAGCCAGCCCTCAGTTTGTGCTTTAAGAGCCATGATGAACAGCTAAAAAGAGGATTGCATGCTCTCATCCTGCCTCTCTAAAGCCCTGTACATTCATCAGCGGGATGGATGGAGAAAACCTTTGACTTTGAATTTCAGACTTTAATACTAATGATGAAAATATTCTAAGAAAGAGCATGTGTCTGTCCCTGAACATTTAGGACTAACCTCAAACAGGACGGCCCATTTTGAGGATGTGCTGTTCTAGCTCCATACGAAAGATGAGAACAACCTCGAAGAGACAATCCTGAGGATTAGATCCAAACTGCTGCCCGGTATTGTAGGATTTGCAAAAAGCGTCAGAGGTCTCCGGGAGGACTGTCTTAAGAATGCCAAGGCACAGAGGTAGAACGGCTGACTCCGTCCACGAGGCACACACGTGTTAGCCACTAATAATCTCTGATGTTCACAACATCAAATCCCTCAGTAATCTGACACGGTAGTATCTGCTAGGAGAGGTACCCAAAACTTGCCCTCTGGATTAGATGAAGAAAATAAGTGGATACAACACTGGCTTTAAGTTAATTAATTTTTAAAGTCTTAAAGAGCAACTAATGGACTGATTTGATTCTTTTAATATGATATTTGAACCCCACTGAACACAGCAGTATATTTCTGTTTGCACAAAACTCCCCATGATTTAAAGTATTTGCCTTGGGAAGTGAAATCTCATTCTCTTTAGGCATGCCCACTCTGTTGTCATCGCCCTCAGCCCGCCTCTGATGACAGCTGCTGTCAGGAACACCTCCCACATGAAACAGGAGCATGTCGCTCCACTGTTAAGCACAGTCACCTGGATGTTAAAATCACTGGAAGCCAAGGCCCCACTTCCTGTGTGTTGTTAATGCGTGCATGTGTCAACTGAGATCACAACTACATGAAACACTGAACTAACAAGAAACACGTGTTACTGTACATCACTAATCTGATTCAAAACAGATACATCTCAGCTACAGCTGGATCTAATAAGGAGGTAGTCGGGTAACAATGTGCTTCACTTCACTGATACTTCAGATGGGAAAGCAATAACTCACTTGCACTTATTGCATTATGGAGAGGAGGACTTCAACATTTGAAACATATGCATACTGCACAGGACAGTTTGATCAGGACATTAGTTGCTCTTTAAAGCTATACAGAATCTGTTGCCAAAAACAATCAAGAATGATCTGAAAAATGTGCAGCGGTTCCATAAAAGGGATCACACCAGCTCGTATTCAATTCACCTCGATGGACCAAGTGTACAAAGGCATACATGCCCTAGCCAAGCAGCTGTAATGGGCAGATTTATGTTCACTTTGACTGGAGCGGTTCATGAGACCCTCTTGAAGAAATGCCCTGCGTACACATTTCCCTTCAGCCCCACTCTTCACGGCTGAGTGCAGGCAGCAGGGTTGTGGGCTACAGGCCTCGGGCAGTGCCGTTTCATCCTGTGTTTGCACATTTCATAGTCATTGAACCTGCAGCTAAAAATAGAAAGCTAAAACACCTAGCATTACTGCATGCTGCAAACACCAGAAGATGTATACTCTATTAAATGTGCTATAGGCTGTTTACCAAGGCTCTGGGTAAAAGGAAACAAACACCCAGTGCTATGGGATCAATAAATAATTTCCTCTCTAATACATTCTCTTCAGGCTGAGTGTGTTTCGGGTGAAGCCGACACATAATCTCCCTATAAAATGTCTCACTGCTGAAAAAGACTTTGTAGGAACATTACATCTGAAACAATGACTTTAAAAAAGGGCCATTAAGTGAATTTATCTTTGACATCATGCCATGTCTACCTTTACAATAAGTGTGGGTTCAAAAACCAGCCAGAAAGTGCACTGTGCTCACTCTTGTGGCCATAAAACTGAACTACAGCATTATTTAACAGGGTGAATCAGCAATATCCCCACAGTCACACCACTCTTTGCCCCCATCGGCAGATGTTAACTTCAACCTTGAACAGACATTAACTTCCATTCGTCACACGCAAAATGACGACTCAAATATGTGCACTTTGGAAGTGCATGAAGTCTGTCTAACATACAGTTCATTTATGTGAAAGACCGTTCTACTCTGGATTACATCACTGTAAATCCAAAATTGTTGATGGAGATCACGTGTTGTGATAGTGAATGATCAGTCACTACTATCATGTCTCAGCTTGTGCATCGCTTCTTTACCTGAACTGAACTGAGATGAAGTGAACTGCTCAATACAGACTCATTGTTTGGGGAGGGGAGCGTTCCTCGGAACATCCCACTCTGGATGGAGTCCAGCTGCAGTTCCATGCATTAATAAGGCTACTATATACTACAGAGAAAATGAAACCTGCTAGTGATTGTAGTTGCCTTCTCACAACCATTGGTTCAGCACATTTGGCTATTTTATTTTACTCAACAAAAAGGAAGAAATCAAAATATCATTTATATTAGTCTTTGTGTAAACTGAATTACTTCATTAAATATTTTCAGTTCAGCATCGTCATTTAGTGTCAAAAGCCCCTGATTTTTTTTCCCCTCATTTTTGTGACACAATATTCATTTATATAATAGCTGTGGTTGTAGCTGCTGTTCATGCTCATATTTCGTATACATTTTTTGACAATTTCCAGCTAGTCCTAAATACAAATCAGCATCAAAAGCTCGACCTTAACCAACCCCTCGTATTTGCATCTTTCATGGTTGGTTATTGCTCCATCTAACATTAACTTTGAAGACATTTTTGGACATGATTTATTAATCGGCCGATAGGAATGTACGGGAGCGCCAACATGGCACATGCTTCAACGCTGACTGCACGTGGTGAATTACATTTTAATGAGCTTCTAATTTTAGTGTGTGCCTGTAATAATAATAGTCTTGATGAATATTTATGTGCCTTGTTTGAAGCTCAGTCACAAGGATGAAGGAGAGGAGGGGAATACAGTAAAAAGAACATTGCTGTACATCTGTCACACCATCCTCAGCTTCAAGAAGACCTAAATAAATATGTTCCATTTTTGCGGATGCGTGACGCACAGCTGACTGTCACAAGCGTGACACGGATTTTGGAGACGAACAGCTGCGTTTAATGCAAGGGCAACTGTGAATGTTTCTTCGCTGAATATAAGAAATGATCGATGAGGAGTGATGCGGTGACATCTGTCCTCTTACCCATAGTTGCGCTACGGAGGGAAATCACCGACAGGCTTAAGATCCGGGAAAATAAAAATGAAGGAAACCGCTCCGACCTTCAGCACCGCGGACAGCTCCTCGACCGCGTATCCGGGTCCCGGCGCCTGTCAGACGGACAGCAGCCGCTACAAAGCTCGTGAAGGTTACAACAC
The DNA here is from genome assembly GCF_027744825.2 of Synchiropus splendidus. NCBI lineage: Eukaryota > Metazoa > Chordata > Actinopteri > Syngnathiformes > Callionymidae > Synchiropus > Synchiropus splendidus. The sequence continues at coordinate 17,964,535 of NC_071345.1, read as the reverse complement.
TGACTCCGCCGGACCAACCAACTAGCGCAGTCCCCGCTCTCAACAAGGCTATTAGGAGATCAAAAAAAAAATGACGGAACCCAGGCGCGAGGTCCGTCCCACCGTTTGTAAGACCAGCCAGACAGTGTCAACACGTCACACGACGGCCGCTGGATCGGCTCCGGTGTCGGTGTCCATCAGCTCCGGTGTCGGGGTGGATCACGCGCGGTGTAAGGCTGGATGTGCTCCGGTGTTTGGAGTGGATGATCACCGGGTTTGGGAGGGGGGGGATTGAGCTCTGGAGGGGCGGGAGCCAACGTCCCGGTAATGAAGCGGAGAAACCCACTGATGAGTGTGTTGGGAAGGACTTTTGCCACGGTCGTGTTGCGCACACAGATGGGCGTTAAAAATAATAGTTACACCGAATTTGGCATCACAGCACAAAAGCCAATGCTGTAATCCAATACAAGAACGGACTGGCTTACTTGGAAGTGACACGATTATGGGGGTGTTCTGAAGTTTCATTTGCATTTGAAGGTTTATCATTCACTTGACTGGACTTCTGCTGTGACGCTGCTCATGAAGCAAATAAAAATAATAATAAATCAGCCTTCATGGAACTACTGCGACAACATGCCAAGCTTGACAGATGCAAAGTGGTGACACATCTATCTAAATCTAAGCTAGTCCACAGGATTACCAGGCGAATTCCTCACACAAAGCTCAGATCCATCACAGTCATGAAAAGCACAACAATCCTATAACAATCCTAACTGTCCAATGTGTGGCATATATGTTATAAGTACATTTATTAGAGACCACAATGCATTAAGGATGTATACTGTATGAGACATTATTATAATCATGCATGGTAACAAGGTTTAAAAAGATTTTTGAAGTATTGCAAGGACCAAAAAATGGCTGATGGTGTGGAAGAAAAAAAGCTGTGAAAGTCCGTTTATTGAAAAAAAAAAAAAAGGTAAACAGGTAAACAAAATAAATACATGTATACCAAGGTTAGGGGATGTAGCATGACAGAAATAGCAACAGGAGAGACGGCTCTCGCGCTCAGTCATGCTTGTTCACGTCCATCCTGTATATTGACCCAGAGCGGAAATATTTGTGGGCAGATATGCGTGTTTGCCGTTCAACATGACGTCATCTCAACAAAGGGGAAGTGAAAATGATGATGCACATGCCGCATTGAGGGGTGGGAAACAGGAGACTAAAATAATTGTAATCATTTTTTAAAAATCATTATATTTGCGGAAAACCAAAAATTGGTCAGCACCTCACAGGACTCGCGGGGATTGGATGAAATTGCTATAATAGTTGCAATCGTGATTTCCTTGAGGCACAGCCAAATATCATAAATAACACTATTCGCTTAAGTTGTCCACTTATAGCACCTGATAAACCATATTATACGTGGTCATGCATGCTTATAAACATTCACTCCGCTTCAATAAATGCACTGTAATTTCTCATGAATGTAGTCATAATGAATTATAGATTAAATGTATTGGTAACATATGAATATGAAAAGGCTCTGTGATTTTTTTTTTTTTCAATTAATCTGTTTTCACTCATCAGAGTGCTCTCTTGATGAACCTCATTGTGAATATGTTTGGATGAGCAATACCAGTCGTCATGAATCAGAACCTCAAACTGGAATCAAACAGCAGCATCAATGTGATCTACAATTGGACTCTGTCTCCTTTCTCTCCTCAGTGATGTGCTGACAGACCAACTTCTTAAAAAGATGCTTTTCTGTCAACTGCATCCACCCGGGAAAGGGTGCTTTCCTCAGACCCCTTTTGAAGCCACGTCAGAGAGCTTGTGGTGCTTCTCCACTGGCGAAAGGATTCAACAACACTGACACACTTTTTGTTGGAATCAAAGGCTTTGGCTTTCAACCCAGAACAGCCGACTGCTTGCTTTCTTAGCTTAAGAAACAAAAGATGTATAGAGTGCTTGTGCAGGTTAAAACAGGGTAATATAACTGCTCTTGTTCGCTACTATTCCTCTTCACCCAATCATTCTGCTCCCAGCATCGAGTCTTCTAAATATTCAATGGTGCCTCACAGAACAAGATCTCTCTCGCCACTGCTGTCACCATCTGTGAAAAAGGGAAAGAGTAGATGGATGGAAAAAAAGGGCAGATTTCACCACCACCACCACCACCTCTTTCACTGACACACAAGCTTTCGGGCAAGCCATGCTAAAATGTGGCCTGGCAGAGTCATCAAAGCCACAGTTCATCTGCAACTACAAGCTGGATCATATCAGCGATCATCACGAGAACCCGGGGGGCTCCAGTGGACATGGTCTGGAACCCAACACATAAAGAAATGAATTCAGTAGGGGATGTCATTCATTCTCTGTAGTGTTCACTCTCACGTACGACACACGTTGAGACTAGAAGCTTGCCTTCAGTTGTATGAAGGCATGAAGGCGCATATCCAGGCATGTTTCAGTTATTATTTTTGTGAGGCCAAAACACTTCAACTACTCATCACAGGCCTGCTGCCAGTGTTTTTACTCAACACCATCTGCACAACACGATTGGTAACTGATCTGCCAGCTATTATAATCCAGTGAACCATGGGAGCACGTAACTTGGGGGTCTTGGCTTGCCAGGGAAGATCCCTGTCCTCGACTAAGAGCCGCAGGTACATGTGATATACACTACAGAAAAGGGGGAAAAAACAATATCATATGTAATTTTTTGAGAATCAATCCAACTTTCACAGAGTGCACTCTTTTCAGCTACATATATAGTAAGTGCTGGAGTCACTTCCTGTCTGCTCTTATTTGACATCCTGTGCCTAGAGTTTTTCTGTAGCTGGATGGGGTTCTGTCAGTCTGCAGGGGTCACAGGTGTTTTCCATCATCTTATTACATACATACCAGCAGCAAATCTGTGCAAAGTGACTGAACGTCAGGCACCAGCTTGTCTCATTTGTTACACATTGTACTCAGTCTTTTTCTCTGTCTCTCATTGGACATTTCCTCGTCTTGTTTTCGCTCCACATTTCCTGACTCTTGTTGCTCCCTGCCAGTTTGTGTCGTATCTTCTTCGGTTGCCCATGACAGACTCTTTTAGTTCTAGAGTCTTCTAAGTTGCCGAGAAACCTTGGACATTGTCCATTTTAGCTTGTGAGCTTCAGCATTATTCAATTGGATTATTGGACCTGTATTTAGACTTTTGTTATCAGATGGATTTTTTTTGTCAGAGTTTTCTATGTCCTGCTTGATCGCAGACATCACAGTAAGATTGAAAAGAACTATGATACACAACAATAAAACAACAAAATCTACTCTGTTATCGCATTGAAATCTTCAATCCTCCATTCAAGAGAAGTCACATGTTAACAAGGGGTTCAGTTACACTGAAATAAAGCTACTGTAATTCACAGATCAGCTGCACATGAACTCACACACTGTTTAGCAAACTTTCCCTTAGAGGATCGCAGAGTCTCTGACCACTACCGTCGCACCTTCAGATCCATTCAGTAGAGGCTCAAAGACAGGTAAAATGAGCAAGAATCCCAAGAAAAACACTGGTACACTTGTGAAATCCATCCAATACATCTGTAATCTTTTGTCCTTGATTCTCATCTCATGTATCTTCCTAGAAAACTCACAGACAAGATCAATCGGGGTCGTGATTTGTTGGCTGCTGAATGTGTAAATCACAGCGTATCGTGAGCGATGCTGATATTCAGACACAGTCCTGGCAAATGCAGAAAAGGTTTGCTAACCACTTTGTCCTCCTGTTGCAATTCCATGAGAGCAGGAATGCAGCAGAGAGAAATGGGGAGCAGAGGGGGGAGTGGGAAGAAAGATAGGGAGAGAGATTGTGAGTGGCGTTAGTAGATTCCTGTACAACAGCAAAGGTTTGGGCAGATTGGTGTTATTGCTCGGCCAACGCCTGTGGTTCAGATTCAGATCAGTTGGGAAAGATTTTGCTCTTGGCCAAAAGCTTGGGGCTCACCGATGCAAGGCAATTCAACCATTTCTAATAAGTTTAGATCCAGTTCTTTGCATTAATGCTATGTTAAATTACATTTGTGATCATGGAAATCTGATTGATAGTTCTGATGAGGCAGATTTCTTGGATTTGAGTCATCACATCAGGGTGAGATCTGTTTCCAAGCCACTTCAAAGACATAGCATTTATGAGTGGCCCAACTCTGGCTTCGCTGGAGGGTTTTCCTCGCCCTGTATTTTCAGAGTCAGAGAGGTAAAAATGACGCCTTTTGAATTCTGACCCTTTTCACCCGAGTACCTGTGACCTAAAGTATCTCCGCATTTTTCTGTAAGCAAGTTAGGAATTCATAACTTCCTCCAATCGTTGCCTGATACAAAAGTGTGTTGACATTTCTGGACTCTACAGGCAGAGTTCCTCTTCTCTCCTTGTCATACTAGTGGCAACATTTAATATACGTGCATCATGTTTCCTGGCGACAGGATGAATTTGTGTTTATATTTTTTCTTTAACCAATGTGTCACATACACAACAAGAACACAAGTTCATAGCTTCCTCAGATGTGCACCTTGATGGCATTCATCAATAGCTGATTCAGCACATTGAGAGGTTCTTCTATACATGAATTATGTTACAGCTTATCTGAATTCACTTGATCACTCAATTCACAACACAGCTGGCACTTTGGGTTGATTGTGATTACTTATGGCCTTATATTATTATAAGCCTTTAGTATGTTGTCTCAAAATGCATAACTTGCAGGCGAAAGATAGTTTTAAGGGATTTAAAATGGAGTGAAGAGCCTTTCTCATGTTGAAGTGACCAACTTCCTTGAGTATAAATTTAGAGCAGCCGCAGTTGCTTTAAGGCAGTGTGCGTGTTTAAAATTCAACTCACCACAATTCAAGCTCAAAATCATAAAATAAACATGACAATGTTAAAAAGGAATGAGGAAGACGTCTATTTTGTTTATCCACCCTCTTGCTTCCGTTGAAACGATGAAACAATGCTGCATTAACAGTGAATAATCAATTTAAAAAAATCTGAATCTATAGTTTATTTATAACGGTGAAATGCATAATTTAGATTTTATGAAGGTTTTTATAATAATGGAGTTACCAATCGTGCCACACAGAGTCTTTCATTTCTCTGCTGTAGTCAAACCAACAGCTACTGTACTGAGGCGCAAG